>NC_088400.1:25252434-25582747 GCF_034236695.1 Oncorhynchus nerka
TTACATAAAGGCATACAAAGACAAAATAAATGTGACACAGTATGTAAAATGACAACACATTACTGCAAGAAATTAAGAAATAGTTTAGAATGCTGGAAGTGAATGCTGGAGTTAAACAATTAACTATGAGCAAAAGCTGTGTGCATTTAGGAAATAGACGCCTGGCTCAAAAAGAAGACTGTCTATAATAAGTGCCTGTTGTGTTAAGTTATTCAAGTAAATAAAGGCCTATTAATTGAAGTTTTACGTTAAGTTTAATTTGTATTTATTGGCTAACAGCATGAAACCCACCACTAATGGAAACTAGTGATAAGCCATGTTAAACTAAAAATGTTGAAAATGTTCTGCTTTAAAACTGAATTATTTAGTTTTATTTCTGTCTGAGAAATAGTATCTAAATTATGTGAATAGTTTAAACTTGGCAATGGGTTTTCATGCAATATGTTCATACTGTTCATACTATCCTATTTTGGTATAGCCTACATGCAACTGGCGATCACCCATTCTCCTCGAGCCAAATATGCTGACCGGGCATCTGGCTGATAACAGTGTGCATTTATAGAACTGCAGAGTTTACAAGTCAAAACAACTCAATGCGCTATTTGCAGACACAATTTTTTTGTGGAGTTTGATACATTATGTTGTACATTCCATCTAATGGAACAGGGCTGGTTAATCCCTCGGTTGTTCTAATGACCTTAAAACCATTATTGGGGAGAGATACATGATTGTCTCAATCTAATATTGGTAAACGTTTAGAACAAACGATTGCTTTTCACTTTACCTGTCTGACTATAGATAGGCTCAGAGGAGGCTGGTGGGCGGATATATAGTAGGACGGGCTCATTGTAATGTCCGGAATAGAATTCATGGGATGGAGTCAAACATTTGGTTTCCATATGTTTGACGTGTTTGATACCGTTCCATTTATTCCATTACAGCCATTACAATAAGCCAGTCCTCCTATAGCTCCTTCCACCAGCCTCCTCTGGATGGGCTACACTTTAATAAGAGCATGGGAATACTTTCACATCTGATGTTGCTGAGATAGCCCATTCCCACTTGTGTTGATGTTGTACAGCCAATCTGCAGGCAGAGTGCTTCTTGCGATTGATTACCCGACTGCAGCAAACATATCAATGAGAGAGATATGCCCTTGCCTGGGCCGTGGGGCCAATGCCGATTAATGCCTTGTGTCAGTCTCCAATATAGATCATTCATTCACACTGAGGAATCCTGGGAAGAAAATTCTCTCTGTGTCTCACATTATCTCTCACAAGCAACTCCACACATTCAAATTGTACAGAGCAGTTGTGCATTTGTACAATGAGACACAAGCATAACAAAAATCAGGCAAAACACTTTCAAAAGTTAAGATTTTGAGGACTTTAAGCAAATGGAAGACTTCACTTTTTAACTTACATTTTTGGGGTTATCATATTGGTTTCTTTGATATTCCTCAAGTAATGCTACTTTGTAATTAACTAGCCCTCACACCATTCTATTTGTAAGGAGCAGTTGCCTCACTTCATATTGCTCACTTCATGTTCCCCTCAAAGAGAAAGCCATGTTAACAGTGAGGGAAAAATGATGTATTCACCTTATTTGTTGGCTATGTAACAATTATTTACTTAACGAACAGTAAGATATTTCTGTCCTGCTAATGCTGTGTTTTATGGTCTCCACTCTAGCACCCTGCAGCTAGTCTGGATGTTGAGGACATGGGTTCTACGAGAGATAGTTTGAAGCTGACAATTGATTTGTGTTGGTGATAAAAACCTAAAAGCTAGCATTCTATAGACAAGATGTGGTGTGTGTGACTCAAGATAGAGAGAGCCTGGAAGAGTTAAGAACAATGCCTCATTGTCTCATCTTCCTGGCAGCTGGGAAACTAAGTAAAAGACCATCCCGTGTAGATAACCAAGGTGGCTTATGGGAATGTTAGAAGTGACTGACTAAGCAATCTTGGTATCAGCTATATAACTGTGCATCGTCTGTAAAGGCTAGACTCTCAACCTAACAGTCAGTCAAGACTGGTGGGCCGACGGTCTCATTATTGCAATAATTAATCAATATTAAATAAAGATGATTGTTTTGAAGAAATAACCAAGACCAGGTCTCTCTCAGTACTGAATTTCCACGACACAACACAAAGGAAATGACAGGCTTTTGTTTACAGTGCATAAATAGAATAGCAGTGTAAAATAGGTTTAAACATGTCAATTCAATCATCCGGACTGATCTATTTCAAGCCTGTGGGCATATGTCACCTGTGCGACAACATCACTCCAAACAGGATCAAACTGATACTTATCAATTAACCACTTTTAAAATGTCACAGTTACTCATCTATCATCGCCTTTACAGTTATTCATCTATAATCTTCTGTGGACTCAGATTCAGAGGTACTCTCTCAAAAATCATGTTTGATCTGAAACCTCCAATGAGTACTAGAGTTCACAGAATCAAAGGATTGGAGAATATGTGATATGCATAACTTCTTATAATGAATTAACATTTTATTGTATCATAAAAAATATACAATTAAACTTGATAAGAAGTACAAATCTAAATCAAGTTATTTGACCCAAATCTGTGTAAATATATGAGTAAATATATGTGTAAATCTGAGTATTTTAAATGACTAAATTAATAAAAATTCTAAGCACCTACAGTATTGGAAGTTGATCAGTGTTTGTATTCAATATGCCCACTGCTGTGTGTTTCTTAGCCATGTTGAGAGGAGAAACTGACCCATTGAAGATCCTCCCCTGAAACATATCAATGAGGAGAAATAGCATGCCTCATGTTAATGTCCTTCATTACTCTCCCATGTGGTCCATAAACAAACTGGACCAAACAATGAACCCTTGCCATGTTTACCCAGGGCCAGATTACCAAGGGGCCACTCATAAACAACAGCAAAATGTGTTGAATAGCAGGAAATTAGCTTTAAAACTGCAAAATGTTCACTCAGCCTCATGACAACATTATAAAACTGCAAATGTGTTGAAATGCAGGATTATAGGTGTTTTCCGAAAGGTAGGTGCCTGGGGCACAAAATGCGTTCGACCGGCCCTGTTTACCTAAACAACACTGGGCAGGTTCAGGGTCTGGATCACCTTCACTGGTTTAAGTATGTGGGGAATAGTGTGATTTTCTGAACCAAGCCACAGCATAGTCGCAGGAGGCTCCAGATTTCTGCTCTGTCTTTGGGTTGGGAGACGTTTGATCGCCCGGGGTGAAGTTCTGGATCTATGACATGAAACATTTAACAGCACGGAGTGTGCTTATAGCCTCTTAGCAAGAATTAAAGCACTTGATTACATCAACATTTCTGCTGCAAAGCTTGCTTGAGTTTCAACTTAATGTTCACTCCTAAAGAGAAAACAGGAAGAATTGGCCCCGAGACATGTCCTCCTGCTTCACCACTAACAGTTTGTAAGCAATACCACCCAGTGCTAACTTAGTAGAAATAGGTTAAGGCCACAAGGTTGCCCATTTTGATTAATGGAGGTTTTACAGCTATTAATCTCCTCAAGTTAAGCAGATTAATATGGGCAAGGATACCTTGAAAGTCTAAAGTAGGTCCCTTTAGTTGTATTTGCAAGGGGAAATTACATATCTAATAGGTTTCACTAAGCCAAGAGTCATTACTCACATGATGAACGAACACAACGCAAGGTGCATGATGATTGATGTGAGGGGAGATTGGAGTAGGAAAAGTAGGTTTCTTGAGGTAGAGGTGAGCCTTGGAGGCTGTCTCTCTCTCTATGGGTATTTAAGGGGTATCACGAGACGACAGTCAACTCATCCATCATGTCAGCAGCAATGTAAGTGAAGCTCACACTTGGGGATAAAGCTAACAAGGGATGAAGGTTTTCAGCAAGGTCTCTATTTGGAAACGCCCCAACATGTATTCAAGGTAAATGGATTGACACATCTTGACTTATATCTCACTATACATTTCAGTTAAGAAGCTGTTAAGACATTTTCATTACCCTTGAAATCACTGTGTAAATACACATGTGACACAGACATACACTACATGGCCAAAAGTATGTGGACACCTGCTTGTCGAACAACTTACTCCAAAATCATGGGCATTAATATGGAGTTGGTCCCCCCTTTGCTTCTATAACAGCCTCCACTCTTCTGGGAAGGCTTTCCACTAGATGTTGGAACATTGCTGTGGGGACTTGCTTCCATTCAGCCACAAGAGCATTAGTGAGGTCGGGCGATTAGGCCTGGCTCGCAGTCGGCGTTCCAATTCATCCCAAAGGTGTTTGATGGGGTTGAGGTCAGGGCTCTGTGCAGGCCAGTCAAATTCTTCTTCACCGATCTCGACAAACCATTTCTGTATGGACCTCACTTTGTGCACGTGGGCATTGTGGTTAGATCGTTGGACTAGTAACCGAAAGGTTGCAAGTTCAAATCCCCGAGCTGACAAGGTACAAATCTGTCGTTCTGCCCCTGAACAGGCAGTTAACCCACTGTTCCTAGGCCGTCATTGAAAATAAGAATTTGTTCTTAACTGACTTGCCTAGTAAAATAACAGTAAAATTAAAATAAATTAAATTGTCAGGCAGAAACAAGAAAGGGCCTTCCCTAAACTGTTGCCACAAAGTTGGAAGCACAGAATCGCTTAGAATGTCATTGTATGCTGTAGCGTTAAGATTTCGCTTCATTGGAACTAAGGGTGCTAGCCCGAACCATTAAAAACAGCCCCAGACCATTATTCCTCCTCCACCAATCTTTAGAGTTGGTACTATGCATTGGAGAAATGGTAGAGTTTTCCTGGCATCCGCCAAAGTCAGATTTGCCCGTTGGACTTGTGCTTGGTGGCTTTAGGCTTGTGTGCGGCTGACTGGCAATGGAAACCCATTTCATGATGCTCCCAACGAACAGTCCTTGTGCTGACGCTGCTTCCAGAGGCAGTTTCGAACTCGGTAGTGAGTGTTTCTACGCGCTTCAGCACTCACGTTCTGTGAGCTTGTGTGGCCTTCCACACAGCTCTTCAGTAAGGCTATTCTACTGCCAACGTTGGTCTACGGAGATTGCATGGCTGTGTGCTCGATTTTATACATCTATCAGCAACAGATATGGCTGAAATAGCCGAATCCACTCATTTGAAGGGGTGTCAATATCATTTTTTATATATAGTGTATTTTCCTGTGTCATCATTTGCTTCAATGCCTTTCAATGCCTTGCTTCAGTGCCTTGCAAAAGTATTCATCCCTTTTGGCGTTTTTCCTATTTTGTAAATAATAAATAACAACATGTAATTTAAATCGATTTTTATTTGGATATCATGTAATGGGCATACACAAAATAGTCCAAATTGGTGAAGTGAAAAAATGATTAAAGAAATACAAATAAAAGGGAAAAGTGGTGCGTGCATATATATTGACCCCCTTTGCTATGAAGCCCCTGAATAAGATCTGTTGCAACCAATTAGCTTCAGAAGTCACATAATTAGTTAAATATAGTCCACCTGTGTGCAATCTAAGTGTCACATGATCTGTCACATGATCACAGTACATATACACCTGTTCTGAAAGGCCCCAGAGTCTGCAACACCACTAAGCAAGGAGCACCACCAAGCAAGCGGCACCATTAAATCCATTATAAAATCATTGAAAGAATATGGCACCACAACAAACCTGCCAAGAGAGGGCAGCCCACCAAAACTCATGTACCAGGCAAGGAGGGCATTAATCAGAGGCAACAAAGAGACCAAAGATAACCCTGAAGGATCTGCAAAGCTCCACAGTGGAGATTGGAGTATCTGTCTGTAGGACAACTTTAAGCCGTACACTCCACAGAGATGGGCTTTATAGAAGAGTGACCAGAAAGAGCCATTGCTTAATTAAAGAAAAAAATAAGAAAACATATGGAAGAAAGTACTCTGGTCAGATGAGACTAAAATTGATCTTTTTGGCCATCAAGAAAAACGATATGTCTGGCGTAAACCCAACACCTCACATCACCCCGAGAATACCAACAGTGAAGCATGGTGGTGGCAGCATCATGCTGTGGGGATGTTTTTCATCGGCAGGGACTGGGAAACTGGTCAGAATTGAAGGAATGATGGATGGCACTAAATACAGGGCAATTCTTGAGGGAAACCTGTTTCAGTCATCCAGAGATTTGAGACTGGGATGGAGGTTCACCTTCCAACAGGACAGTGACCCTAAGCATACTGCTAAAGCAAAACTCGAGTGGTTTAATGGAAAACATTTAAATGTCTTGGAATGGCCTAGTCAAAGCTCAGACCTCAATCCAATTGAGAATCCGTGGTATGACTAAAAGATTGCTGTACACAAGTGGAACCCATCCAACTTGAAGGAGCTGGAGAAGTTTTGCCTTGAATAATGGGCAAAAATCCCAGATGTGCCAAGCTTATAGAGACATACGCCAAGAGACGTGCAGCTATAATTGCTGCAAAAGGTGGCTCTACAAAGTATTGACTAAGGGGGTGAATAGTTAGGCACGCTCAAGATTTCAGTTTTTTTGTCTTATTTCTGGTTTGTTTCACAATAAAATATATTTTGCATTTTCAAAGTGGTAGGTATGTTGTGTAAATGAAATGATACAACCCCCCCAAAAAACTATTTTAATTCCAGGTTGTAAGGCAATAAAATAGGAAAAATGCCAAGGGGGGTGAATACTTTCGCAATCAACTGTAGGTTTGTTGTTCATCTACTCCCTCGGGGTGCTAGGCTAGCGTGTACAGGCTATGTGTAGCATTGAGCTCATGAGACCCTAGCCCTAGCAATAGAGATGTGGTTGCCTTGAAGAGATGCCTAACCAGCTGTGGATGTGAGGGACTCTCCTGTTTCTCTATCCAGTCTGTCAGCCACAGAGCATAAATGGTCGTGAGCGGCATTGAGAGAGAGCGTTCCATTTTGTCCCTGCCCATCAGAGAGGGGTGGCTAGACAGCTGGGTCCAGGGAAAGGCCTTCAGGCCTCCTGTCCCTTCAAAGTGTAATGTTTTGTGACAGAGCCACCGAGCCCTGGGAAACAGCCTGTAACAGCCACACCTTCAAATACAAAGTTCTGAGAGAAAGACAGCCAGGAGAGAGACAGCCAGGAGAGAGACAGCCAGGAGAGAGACAGCCAGGAAAGAGACAGCCAGGAGAGAGAAAGCAGAGAAAGAGAGAGAATTAACAACAACAAAAAACAGAGCAACGTGAGCATAGCCTTGCTATTGAGAGAGGCCGCCGTAGGCAGACCTGGCTCAAGAGAATACAGGCTATGTGCACACTGCCCACAAAATTGGGTGGAAACTGAGTTGCACTTCCTAACCTTCTGACAAATGTATGACCACATTAGAGACTTACTTCCCTCAGATTACACAGACCCACAAAGAATTTGAAAACAAATCCAATTTTGATAAACTCCTATATCTATTGGGTGAAATACCACAGTGTGCCATCACAGCAGCAAGATGTGTGACCTGTTGCCGCAAGAAAATAGCAACAAGTAAAGAACACACACCATTGTAAATACAATCTATATTTATGTTTATTTACTTTCCCTTTTGTACTTTAACTATTTGCACATCGTTACAACGCTGTATATAGCCAAAATATGACATTTGAAATGTCTCTATTCCTTTCAAACTTTTGTGAGTGTAATGTTTACTGTAAATATTGTATTGGGAATTTCAATTAGTTCATTATCTATTTCCCTTGCTTTGGCAATGTAAACACATGTTTCCCATGCCAATAAAGACCCTTAAATTGAAATTGAGAGAGAGAGAGAGAGAGAGAGAGAGAGAGAGAGAGAGAGAGAGAGAGAGAGAGAGAGAGAGAGAAAGCCCAGAGAGAGAGCGAAAGAAAGCAGAGAGAGAGGAGAGAGAGAGAGCAAACATAGAGAAACACAGAGAAAGAGAATGCACAGAGAGAGAGAGAATGCACAGAGAGAGAGAATGCACAGAGAGAGAATGCACAGAGAGAGAGAATGCACAGAGAGAGAGAAAGACAGATAACACAGAAAGATAATAGAGATATATAGAGATAAAGCACAGAGAGAGAGAAAGCACAGAGAGAAAGCATAGAGAGAGAGAGAGAGAGAGAGAGAGAGAGAGAGAGAGAGAGAGAGAGAGAGGAAGCACACACAGAGAGAGAGAAAGCACAGAGAGAAAGAGAGAGAGAGAGACTTTGACTTTTTGTCTTTATTTAATGAAACTTTCTCATTTCATTAAAACCTCACCACCCCCACCCTCCTTAAAAATAAAACACCAAAATATATCCTGTACTGCATACATGTACCATAATCACCTTGCCCTCTACCCCACGATACCAAATAACAACACATCACATCACAATAACAAAAACCTCACCACTTCCACAACTGTATCTCCAAAACATCTTCCCCTACTATACAGACAGCCCCCCTAACACACCATATCTCCTGAAACATCTCCACACTTTTTGTCATTTTATAGAACTCAAATTCTACCCTAAGGTGCGCCAAGACCATCCCATTAAGTAATAGTAAAGGGTCTGTTGTCCCCCCACCTTTCTCTGTTCCTCACTCTGCATTCTGTTCCTCTCTCTCTGTTCCTCCTTGTTAGCCAAATTAACAACTTTGCCTGAGCAAACAGAAAATTCAACAAAACACATTTGGCCTTCTCTTTATTTGAATACCTGTACCCCATTATAAACATCCCAACAGTAAAAACCACCCCCAACCTCTCACACAGACATTCCAACAGAGACATTAAGGCATTAACCTGGCACACACAGAAAAGACATGAATCAGTTTCCCTCATAACACAGAAAGGACAACCCTGCCTGATTCCCGGTTCAACCCGTGCCGACCAGCTGTTAGTGGCCAGGGCTCTATGTATAACCCTCCACTGGTGGTCCCCTGACCTCTTTGGTACTGGGGGTTTGTAAAGCCACATACCTCCTGCCACTGATGTGCCTTTACTCCTGTTAGGCTCCTAATGTTCCTTACCTTAAAACCTCTCAGCGCACGGTCTAGTGCGCTGAGATCGAAGATCTTCAAAAGTAAGTGATTTATTTTATCGCTATTTCTGATTTTGTGACGCCTGTGCTGGTTTGGAAAATATGTTCATGTGAGACGCTGTCCTCAGACAATCGAATGCTATGCTTTTGTCATAAAGCCTTTTTGAAATCTGATCCGATTACCAAGTGTAACGGCTTTCTTCCGTCGAAGGAGAGGAGGACCAAAATGCGGCGTGGTTAGGGTTCATGTTTTTTAATAAGAAAAACTAAACATGAGCACAATTACAAAAACAACAAATGTGGCAAAACCTGAAACAGTCCTATCTGGTGCAGAGAACACAAAGACAGGAAACAACCACCCCAACACAAAACAAGCTACCTAAATATGGTTCCCAATCAGAGACAATGACTAACACCTGCCTCTGATTGAGAACCATATCAGGCCATACATAGAAACGGACAAACCAGACACACAACATAGAATGCCCACCCAGCTCACGTTCTGACCAACACTAAAACAAGGAAAACACAAAAGAACTATGGTCAGAACGTGACAGTACCCCCCCCATCCCCCCAGGGTGCGGACTCCGACCGCACAACCAAAACCTATAGGGGAGGGTCTGGGTGCGGTGGCGGCGCTGGACGTGGACCCCACTCCATCATTGTCTTTGTCCACCTCCTTAGCGTCCTTTGAGTGGCGACCCTCACCGCCGACCTTGGCCTAGGAACCCTAACAAAGGGCCCCACTGGACTGAGGGGCAGCTCCTGACTGAGGGGCAGCTCGGGACTGAGGTAGCTCAGGACTGAGGGGTAGCTCAGGACTGAGGTGTAGCTCAGGACTGAGGTGTAGCTCAGGACTGAGGGTAGCTCAGGACTGAGGGGTAGCTCAGGACTGAGGGGTAGCTCAGGACTGAGAGATAGCTCAGGCTGGTTGACAGCTCTGGCAGCTTCTGGCTGACTGACGGCTCTGGCAGCTCCTGGCTGACTGGCGGCTCTGGCAGATCCTGGCTGAATGGCGACTCTGGTGGATCCTGGCTGACTGGCGGCTCTGGCGGCTCCTTGCAGACTGCCGGCTCTGGCGGCTCCTTCCAGACTGGCGGCTCTGGCGGCTCATGACAGATGGGAGACTCTAGCAGCTCTGGACAGGCGGGAGACTCTAGCAGCTCTGGACAGACGGGAGACTGTAGCAGCTCTGGACAGATGGGAGACTCTAGCAGCTCTGGACAGACAGGAGACTCTAGCAGCTCTGGACAGACGGGAGACTCTAGCAGCTCTGGACAGACAGGAGACTCTGGCAGTGCTGGAGAGGAGGAGGGATGGACAGGTGGGAGCACCTGTAGGGCTGAGACGGAGAGACAGTCTGGTGCGGGGGGCTGCCACCGGAGGGCTGGTGTGTGGAGTTGGTACTGGATAGACCGGACCGTGCAGGTGCACTGGAGCTCTTGAGCACCGAGCCTGCCCAACCTTACCTGGTTGAATGCTCCCGGTCGCCCTGCCAGTGCGGCGAGGTGGAATAGCCCGCCCTGGGCTGTGCTGGTGAACCGGGGACACCATGCGTAAGGCTGGTGCCATGTACGCCCAAAGAGAAGCACTGGAGACCAGATGCGTAGAGCAGGCTTCATGGCACCTGGCTCGATACCAACTCTAGCCCGGCCGATACGAGGAGCTGGTATGTACCACAGCGGGCTATGCACCCGCACTGGGGACACCTTGCGCTCCACAGCATAACACGGTGCCTGCCCGGTCTCTCTCGCCCTCCGGTAAGCACAGGAGGTTGGCACAGGTCTCCAACTGGCTTCGCCACACTTCCTGTGTGCCACCCCCCAATATATTTTTGAGGCTGACTCTCGGGCTTCCATCCGCGCCGCCGTGCTGCCTCCTCATACCAGCGCCTCTCCGCTTTCGCTGTCTCCAGCTCTTCTTTGGGGCGGCGATATTCTCCTGGCTGTGCCCAGGGTCCTTTACCGTGCAACTCGTCCTCCCATGTCCATTCCTCCTTGCGCTGCTCCTGCTGCCCCTGCCTGTCACCATGCTGCTTGGTCTTGTTGTGGTGGGTGGTTCTGTAACGGCTTTCTTCCGTCGAAGGAGAGGAGGACCAAAATGCAGCGTGGTTAGAGTTCATGTTTTTTAATAAGAAAAACTAAACATGAACACAATTACAAAAACAACAAATGTGGCAAAACCTGAAACAATCCTATCTGGTGCAGAGAACACAAAGACAGGAAACAACCACCCACAAACCCCAACACAAAACAAGCTACCTAAATATGGTTCCCAATCAGAGACAATGACTAATACCTGCCTCTGATTGAGAACCATATCAGGCCATACATAGAAACGGACAAACCAGACACACAACATAGAATGCCCACCCAGCTCACGTTCTGACCAACACTAAAACAAGGAAAACACAAAAGAACTATGGTCAGATCGTGACAGTACCCCCCCACCCCCCCAGGGTGCGGACTCCGAAAACACAAAAGAACTATGGTCAGAATGTGACACCAAGATTCTAACCTTTTGAACCATGTAAGACACTTGTATTTTCATGAATGTTTAATATTACGATTTTTTTATTTTGAATTTGGCGCTCTGCAATTTCACCGGATGTTGTTGAATTTGATCCCGCTAGCGGGATCCGTGCGCTGAGGTTTTTAATCCAGAGGTTGTAGAGGGCTTTACCTCCCACCCCTTCAAACTCCCCCTTGCTCGGAGTGTTAAAATCTAACAAGTCTTCCAGACCCCCTTGCCAGCCCCCAGTCTCTGCCATCACCTGCAGTGGCGGACACATTGGTGGCCCCTCCCCATTGGACGCTCAAACAGTGCCTCCTGGACCTTCTCCAGGAATCTTTTCAGCAGCCTAAGAGACGTTATTCCTGTTTGTTGTGCCAGGACTTCGGGGGATTTCCACCCCTCCTCTCCCAGCAGTCGCAGGTCACCCAGCCTTTGTAAACCCGCTGCCATCAGTTGCCTCTGCAGGGTGGCCGACTGAACCAATCTCAAAGGGATGGATGGGTTGAGGAAGATAGGCTCCTCCCACACACACAGCCCAGGTTCCATACCCCCTTCTCATGTGGGCCTTAGCAGCTGCCAGGCCCTTAGCACTGCAGAGTAAAAGTCTGAGAGACCTGCTGTACTCAGCCTCTCCAGTTTCATGAGGAAAAGCTGCCGGTCCAACCCTAATCCGCCAGCTCTCCTCAACACTGCACATGCTGGTTCCCTCCAGCCGACATCAGTATGGTACAGCAGTCTCTGCACCATCTTTAGTCAGAAAGCAGCCACCCTGTTCTCCGGTTCGACCAGACCCTGTCCTTCTTCGTGGACGGTTATGTACAACACTGCCGCCCTCAGCCAGTGATAGCCCGACCAGAAAAAGTCCACCATCTTGCGTTGCTGGTCTGTGAGCAGACCGGCAGGGGGGTTGAGGACAGCCAGTGTATGCCACAGGGAAGATGCCACCAGGTTGTTGATTATCAGCACCCTCCCTCTATATAACACTTGGGACAGGAGCCACCTCCACCTGGTCAGTCTTGACACCACTGCCTGTGACAGCCCCTCCCAGTTCTTCCTGACCCACCTCTCCAAGCCCAGGTACACCCCCAACACTTTAAGCCCTTCACAACCCCACTGCAAACGCCCTGGAAGCAGAGGGGCCCTATCCCCCCATGCCCCACATAACAGAGCTTTGCTCTTGCCACAGTTTACCTTAGCTGATGAAGCTCCCACGTACACCTTCCGACTGGTCTCTATTGCCTGCATTTCCTGACCATCCCTGACCTTCACAGAAACTGCTATGCCTGTAAACACATCCATGCCTGTCCAGCACACTCCCCATCCATGCCTGGCCAGTGTATATAACTGCCCCGATAGTGGGCATCCTTTTCTAATGCTCCGATTCACCCAGACTGGCCTACTGAGCCCCCCCTCCCACCTTGACCATACATGACGCCCCAGCATACAACATCTTCATAAGGTCAAAAACCTTTTCCCAAACCCAACACAGACATCACATTAACTTCTTGGATATAGGGGGCACTCTTTTAATTTATGGATAAAAAACGTCACGAAAAGATGCTCGACTATGCATATAATTGACAGCTTTGGAAAGAAAACACTCTGACGTTTCCAAATCTGCAAAGATATTATCTGTGAGTGCCACAGAACTGATTCTACAGGCGAAACCAAGATGAAATTTCAAACAGGAAATGCCCCAGATTTTGAATGCGCTTTGTTCCAATGTCTCCTTATATGGCTGTGAATGCGCAAGGAATGAGCCTACACTTTCTGTCGTTTCCCCAAGGTGTCTGCAGCATTGTGACGTATTTGTAGGCATATCATTGAAAGATTGACCATAAGAGACTACATTTACCAGGTGCTCCGGTTGGTGTCCTCCGTTGCAATTATTGCGTAATCTCCAGCTGCGTGTATTTTACCATTTGCTTCAGAGGAGAAACTCCCACGAATGACTTATCAACGAATAGATATGTGAAAAACACCTTGAGGATTGATTCTAAACAACGTTTGCCATGTTTCTGTCGATATTATGGAGTTAATTTGGAAGAATGTTCGGCGTTGTAATGACTGAATTTTCGGGGGGTTTTCTTAGCCAAACGTGATGAACAAAACGGAGCGATTTCTCCTACACAAATAATATTTTTGGAAAAACTGAACATTTGCTATCTAACTGAGAGTCTCCTCATTGAAAACATCCGAAGTTCTTCAAAGGTAAATGATTTTATTTGAATGCGTTTCTTGTTTTTGTGAAAATGTTGCCTGCTGAATGCTAGGCTTAATGCTATGCTAGCTATCAATACTCTTACACAAATGCTTGTGTAACTATGGTTGAAAAGCATATTTTGAAAATCTGAGATGACAGTGTTGTTAACAAAAGGCTAAGCTTGTGAGCCAATATATTTATTTCATTTCATTTGCGATTTTCATGAATAGTTAACGTTATGGAAATGAGCTTGAGGCTATAATTACGCTCCCGGATACGGGATTGCTCGACGCAACAGGTTAAACAGATACTCATGGTCCACTCTATCAAATGCCTTCACTTGATCTAGAGACCAGTCCAAAGTTCACATTATAACCTCTTGACAAGCCCAACATGTCCCTGATTAAGAACAAGTTGTCTGTGATTGACCGTCCCGGTACACAATATGATTGGTCCTTATGTACTATCGAGTCCAGATGGGACTTCAGTCTGTTAGAGTGGACCTTGGCAAATCCAGTCCAATTATTCCCAGATTTTTTTGAAAACTCCACTGGGAGTCCATCGACCCCCGCTGCACGACCTGTGGACATCTGGGTTACGGCCTCTGCCAGTTCATGGGACAACAGAGGAATGTCCATTTCATCCCTCTGTGCCAGAGAGAGCTTAGAGAGTTCTGCAAACAAGACCTGAGCACACATAGGATCACACATTTCTGCCCTATAAAACTCAGTATAAAACTCCACAGTCCGCTCCCGCATCTCCCTGACCACAGAGGTCACCCGCCCATCTGACAGCCGTAGACAATGCATACCCTTGGCTTCACTGCTCTGTCTTTCCAATCCAAAGAAGAAGGAGCTGGGAGCATCCATCTCCTTGAGCATGGAGAACCTAGCTCTTACAAGTGCTCCCTTTGCTTTAACATGGTCCCTATGTAAATTCAGCTAAATTAGCCTGGAGGCCTACATTGCCTTGCCCCACCATCTCTACCTCCATCTCACTAATACTATGCTCTAGTTCCCCCAAAACTTTCTTAGCCTCTGAGGATGAGAGAGTTGTATACTGTTGACAGAAAAGCCGAATTTGGACTTTTCCCACATCCCACCATTGACTCAGGGACTCATACTCCTCCCTTCACTGCCCCCACCTTTCCCAAAAGGTCCGGAAACCTGAGCAAAAAGTGGCCTCTTGTAAGAGCTTTACATTAAACTTCCAATAGGATGCCTTCTGGGGCCCTGGTTAAATAGACAGCTTAGCCATGGTTATGTGGTGATCTGACAATCCCACCGGGAGAATGGTAGCGCCCAACAGCCTATTGCTCTGTCTTGTGCTGTGTTGTTTAGTTCTCCAAACATCCACTAGGTCAAACTGATTAATGATGTCCCTCAACACTCCCACTGACACTGAATGAGGCTTTCCCCTTTTCTGTCTTTCGTAAAATCCATTGTACAATTCCAGGCCCCGCCGACCACCAGCATCTCCTCAGGCGCAACCTGTGAGAGGTCCTGTCTAAGACACCCAAATAGAACCCCCCTCTCTCTCCCTGTTTTAGGCGCATACACATTTATAAAGACAAAACCCATGTTGTTAATTTCTGCTTTTACAACAAGCAGCCTACCCCTACACACCTCCTTTAACCTCTTCAGTCGACCCTCTACTTTTTTGAACATTTTGTTAAAAATCGCGCAACATTTCAGCGCCCTGCTACTCATGCCAGGAATATAGTACGTTCATATGGTTAGAATGTGTGGATAGGAAACCCTCGGACGTTTTTAAAACTGGTTAAATCACGACTGTGGCTATTACATAACGTGCGTTACATCGGAAAGCGCAGGAAAACCTGATCACAGAAAATGGAAATAAATATCCTTGCGCCACTTCCAGCAATTGTTAACAGTGAGCCGAATTAGATAAGACCGAGCATTCAACTCCCACAGCATCCCCATGTTGTCTAGAGTCTTGTGAATTGAATCATCTTTGATTCTTGGTTGAACCGAAAGAGGGGCACGACTTACCTCCGGTCTCCGCCCAGATCATTCCGGAAGAGCTCTCTCCTGAAATTTTTTCCAAGACGACAGCTAATGATATTTACATCGCCTACGGATGATTTTTATCGCTTATTAACGTTTACTAATACCTAAAGTAGCATTACAAACGTATTTCGAAGTGTTTTGTGAAAGTTTATCGTCTACTTTTGAATTTTAAAAATGACGTTACGTTGTGAAATCGCTGTTTTTTTCGTTTATCACACAGTCTACATATAACGATATCTTGGCTTTATATGGCCCGATTTAATCGAAATAAAGACCCAATAGTGTTTATGGGACATCTAGGAGTGCCAACAAAGAAGATGGTGAAAGGTAATGACTGTTTTCTATTTTATTGTGCGGTTTGTGTAACGCCGAAATGCTAATTATTTTGTTTACGTCCCCTGCTGTGCTTTTCTGTTGTAGTGTATTGGTGCATGCTATCAGATAATAGCTTCTCATGCTGTCGCCGAAAAGCATTTTAAAAATCTGACTTGTTGCCTGGATTCACAACGAGTGTAGCTTTAATTTGATACCCTGCATGTGTATTTTAATGAACTTTTGAGTTTTAACTAATACTATTAGCATTTAGCGTAGCACATTTGCATTTCCAGAGCTCTAGTTGGGACGCAAGCGTCCCAAGTAGAGGCAAGAGGTTAAGGAGCACATTTTTACAGACAGATCCGGTACAGAAAGTACTGCCACCCCTGCACTAAAATGTGTCCCATGGCTCAACACACTTGACCCTTTCCACCATAGCCTCCAATCAACTTCATTTACCACATCACTATGCGTCTCCTGCAGAAACAACAGCTGTACTTTTTTTGTTTTACATATTCACCCAACAGACTCCTCTTTCCTGAATCTCTTGCACCATTTATATTGAGTGATCCTACCTGCAGTCTCCATAAGATTTGGGAGAAAAGCCAGCAAAGAAGCTCTAAAAGCCCCAATGCCAGAAAGAAACTATACATCTAAACAGTGCTGTGACCCACTTCCTCAACCTAAACCGTTTCCTGGGTGAGAGGACACCATGCCCCTCATTTTTCATATAATGTTGTACTGATATTACAAACTTTCTCGGATCAGAAAAAAAGCCTCAGGACTAACTTTTTCCCCTTGGTCTCATTCAGGAACCTTGTCAGTTCCCTCAATGTGAACTTTGACCCCTCTGCTTGACTGGCTGTCAGCTCCGGACCCATTGAAGAGGAGTCTGAAAAAATACCTCCTCATCATCCTCTTCTTCAGACTCACTTTCCTCCTTATCTCCATCTCCCACCCTGACCACCTGCCCTTCCTCTATGGTGAGGGCCTTCCCCCAGCACCAGGCTAAAGTTCCATGGTGCCTTTGACCAGACCAGTCTCTAGCCTCCCACCTCCGTTTTTCTACCCTTTTTCCTTTTCTGCTTGACACCCTCCTCCTCCTCCCCCTAGTCTCTTACACTTCCCCACTATACTCTCCTCATCCACTAGCATAACCTGACTAGACCCAGCCTCATCTACACCACCATCCATAGCATGAATAGGCCCAGCCTCAGCTACCCCACCATCTCTAGCCTGACTAGACCCAGCCTCAGCTACCCCACCATCTCTAGCCTGACTAGACCCAGCCTCATCTACACCACCATCCCTAGCATGACTAGGCCCAGCTTCTGCTGTATGCATCTCATTGCCACCTGCATGTTGACCTCGATTTCCCCCACTGGTGCTTGTTCCCTCACCTTGTCTACGGCCTTTATGTGAAGAAGCAAAACTCTTATGCCCCAAATCCCCACACTCAAAACACTGTAGATTATCTGTGCTGGCAAACCCTGCGTAGAGCTCCTCCCCATGCCTCACTTTAAAATGCACATTTAACTGTTGCTCATTGTTATTCAGAAACATAAACACTCGCCGCCGGAACGAAACAACATGCTTAACGGCATCTGCCTGAAAACTTGCCGACAGTTCACGAAACCCGCTGGCAAACTTACCAAAACGACTCAGCTCTTTCCTGATTTGATCATCCGTAATAAACGGAGGCAAATTTGCAACTACTACTCTTGTCGAAGGGGTTACAAATATTCCACTAGCAATTAGCCTACCAACTAAATTTGCTCTTTTCTTGAACAGAACCACAGCTTTGTTAATTCTAGAAGTGGAATGTATAAATTCAGCTCCTACCTGTTCACCAACTGCAAGCAGAATCTCCTCCACTTTAACCTCTTCAACTATGGGGGCGCTATGTCATTATTGGATAAAAAGACGTGCCCGTTTTAAGCGCAATATTTTGTCACGAAAAGATGCTCGACTATGCATGGAATTGACAGCCTTGGAAAGACAAAACTCTGACGTTTCCAAAACTGCAAAGATATTATCTGTGAGTGCCCCAAGATGAAGATGAAGTTTCATACTGGAAATGCCCCAGATTCTGAAGGCGCTGTGTTCCAATGTCTCCTTATATGGCTGTCAATGCGCCAGGAATGAGCCTGCCCTTTGTGTCGTTTCTCCAAGGTGTCTGCAGCATTGTGACGAGTTTGTAGGCATATCATTGGAAGATTGACCATAAGAGACTACATTTACCTGGTGTCCCGCCCGGTGTCCTGTGTCGAAATTATTGCGTTATTTGTAGGTCCATGCGCGTTCCATTTCTTCAGAAGAGAAAGTCAACTGCCACGAAGGATTTTATCGTCGATAGATATGTGAAAAACACCTTGAGGATTGATTCTAAACATCGGTTTGCCATGTTTCTGTCGATATTATGGAGTTAATTTAGAAAAAAGTTCGCGTTTTAATGACTTTATTATTTTTTTTTTTTACCCAAACGTGATGAACAAAACGGAGCGATTAGTCGACACAAATAATATTTTTTGTAAAAACGGAACATTTGCTATCTAACTGAGAGTCTCCTCATTGAAAACATCTGAAGTTCTTCAAAGGTAAATGATTTTATTTGAATCCTTTTCTGGTTTTTGTGAAAATGTTGCATGCTGAAAGACAGGCATAATCCTATGCTAGGCTATCAATACTGTTACACAAATGCTTGTTTAGCTATGGTTCAAAAGCATATTTTGAAAATCTGAGATGACAGTGTTGTTAACAAAAGGCTAAGCTTGAGAGCAAATAGATTAATTTCATTTCATTTGCGATTTTCATGAATAGTTAACGTTGCTTTATGGTAATGAGCTTGAGGCTGTAGTCACGATACCGGATCCGGGATGGCTCGACGCAAGAAGTTAACTACATCCTCAGGAACACACTTGAATCCATGCCGTATCGACAGAGTCTCCTCCACGCTAGGCTGAGAAGCCATCTCGCACACCACACCTTCCAAACCCTGGGAAACTGACTGTCCTCCTCCACCCTAACTTTTAAAAACCTGTGGATACCGCTAAAACAAATAGTGCATTAACCCTCCACTATAGAAAATACAATTGAAAGAAAAGACCAAGGACAGAATAAAGAAAGTTAGTTAGGACAGAGTCCTCCACACCAAACACTCAAACTCCAAAAAACTCCCAGCATGCACTGTGAGAGAGAGATATAGAGAGAGAGAGAGAGAGAGAGAGAGAGAGAGAGAGAGAGAGAAAGCACAGAGCGATGAAGAGAGAAGGCAGAGAGAAAGCACAGAGATGAAGCACACAGAGAGAGAGAGCAAGCACAGAGAGAGAAAAAAAGCACAGAAAGAGAAGGGAAGCACAGAAAGAGAGAGAAAGGGAGAGAGAGAGAGGAAGCACAGAGAGAGAAAGCACACAGAGAGAGAGAAAGCACAGAGAGAGAAAGCACAGAGAGAGAGATGAAGCAGAGAGAGATATAAAGCACACAGAGATAGAGAAAGCACAGGGAGAAAGAGAGAGAGAGAGAAAGAAAGCACAGAGAAAGCGAAAGCACGGGGGTGGGGGACGCCAATCACACACATACACACCTCTTACTTCCAGAGGTGAACTTACAGACATGGAGGTTGAAGAGGAAAGAAAGAGTGTGATGAATGGAGTTTATCACTCTCTGTCCTGTCACAAGTTCCTCCTGGGCTGGGAGAAAAGTCATTTGAAGAAATACTTTTGCACAAAGGTTTGTTGAACTCGGTTTCCCCAACATAATATCGCTTTGGGGGTGAATTTTTGTACAGTGAGGAGCCCACTACGCTATAACAGTGACTCAGCTACAAGGCCATCCCCCAGCAATTACTCTGTGTGCTGATCAGAGTTTCTCATGTTGCTGAAACTGAGAGGATTTGTTTTTCTTACTTTAATTAAACCGTGAGGACGTTCTTTGGTTTCTCTCTCCTCTCCTACTTCTCTACCCCAGCTGTGAGGAGGCAGCATGCCAGTCAGGGGCACTGGCAGGCAGGCAATGCAGGGTAAACTTCAGTACACACATACTCCCATGCCAATCCTCCCACACACGCACACACGCACACACGCACAGACACAGGAAGCACACATCTTCTCCGGATCAGATCATGCCTCTCACTCCCCTCACCATCTCCCATTATGAGAGGAAAGGAGTCAAAAGGTCATGACGATGCGTGTAAAATTAGACAGAATATGTATTGGATTTGTCAAATCTGACTTTGCGTGAGTGTTTTACAGTTTTACCTCCCCCCTCTGGACTGTATGAAGTCAAAGGTGTGAAAATCCTCCATCTGGTCTGGCAGCATCTCCATCCATGCACCTGAGTCCTACTTTTACGTAATCCTAACCTCTGCTAGCTAACGCATCAATGAGATCCCAACCCAACCAAAAACCAAACCATTACATAAACCAAGTAAATACTACAGAGAATATGTATTGCCTTTAAAATGCAGAAACCTTTTAGATATTGCTCTCCCACGTGATATTTTTTGCATCTCAAATCAAATCAAATGTTATTTATCACATACACATGGTTAGCAGATGTTAATGCGAGTGTAGCGAAATGCTTGTGCTTCTAGTTCTGACAATGCAGTAAAAACCAACGAGTAATCTAACCTAACAATTCCACAACTACTACCTTATACACACAAGTGTAAAGGGATAAAGAATACACACATAAAGATATATGAATGAGTGATGGTACAGAACAGGCAAGATGCAGTGGATGGTATCGAGTACAGTATATACATATGAGATGAGTAATGTAGGGTATGTAAACAAAAAAGTGGCATAGTTTAAAGTGGCTAGTGATAGATGTATTACATAAAAATGGCAAGAAGCAGTAGATGATATAGAGTACAGTATATACGTATACATATGAGATGAGTAATGTAGGGTATGTAAACATTATATTAAGTGGCATTGTTTAAAGTGGCTAGTGATACATTTTTTCCATCAATTTCCATTATTAAAGTGGCTGTAGTTGGGTCAGTATGTTGGCAGCAGCCACTCAATGTTAGTGGTGGCTGTTTAACAGTCTGATGACCTTGAGATAGAAGCTGTTTTTCAGTCGCTCGGTCCCTGCTTTGATGCACCTGTACTGACCTCGCCTTCTGGATGATAGCGGGATGAACAGGCAGTGGCTCAGGTGGTTGTTGTCCTTGAGGATCTTTATGGCCTTCCTGTGACATCGGGTGGTGTAGGTGTCCTGGAGAGCAGGTAGTTTGCCCCCGGTGATGCGTTGTGCAGACCTCACTACCCTCTGGAGAGCCTTACGGTTGTGGGCGGAGCAGTTGCCGTACCAGGCAGTGATACAGCCCGACAGGATGCTCTCGATTGTACATCTGTAGAAGTTTGTGAGTCCTTTTGGTGACAAGCTGAATTTCTTCAGCCTCCTGAGGTTGAAGAGGCGCTGCTGCGCCTTCTTCACAACGCTGTCTGTGTGGGTGGACCAATTCGGTTTTTCCGTGATGTGTACGCCGAGGAACTTAAAACTTACTACCCTCTCCACTACTGTCCCGTCGATGTGGATAGGGGGGGTGCTCCCTCTGCTGTTTCCTGAAGTCCACGATCATCTCCTTTGTTTTGTTGACATTGAGTGTGAGGTTATTTTCCTGACACCACACTCCGAGGGCCCTCACATCCTCCCTGTAGGCCGTCTCGTCGTTGTTGGAAATCAAGCCTACCACTGTAGTGTCGTCCGCAAACTTGATGAATGAGTTGGAGGCGTGCATGGCCACGCAGTCGTGGGTGAACAGGGAATACAGGAGAGGGCTCAGACCGCACCCTTGTGGGGCTCCACTGTTGAGGATCAGCGGGGTGGAAATGTTGTTATCTACCCTCACCACCTGGGGGCGGCCCGTCAGGAAGTCCAGTACCCAGTTGCACAGGGCGGGGTCGAGACGCAGGGTCTCGAGCTTGATGACGTGTTTGGAGGGTACTATGGTGTTAAATGCTGAGCTGTATTCGATGAACAGCATTCTCACATAGGTATTCTTCTTGTCCAGATGGGTTAGGGCAGTGTGCAGTGTGGTTGCGATTGCATCGTTTGTGGACCTATTGGGGCGGTAAGCAAATTGGAGTGGGTCTAGGGTGTCAGGTAGGGTGGAGGTGATATGGCACTTTCTAATGGACTCGCTCACCGAATCAGCGTATTCGTCAATGTTGTTGTTGGACGCAATGCAGAACATATCCCAATCCGCGTGATCGAAGCAGTCTTGAAGCGTGGAATCAGACTGGTCGTACCAGCGTTGAACAGACCTGAGCGCGGGAGCTTCTTGTTTTAGTCTCTGTCTGTAGGCTGGAAGCAACAAAATGGAGTCGTGGTCAGCTTTTCCGAAAGGAGGGCGGGGGGGGAGGCCTTATATGCATTGAGGAAGTTAGAATAACAATGATCCAGGGTTTTACCAGCCCTGGTTGCGCCATCGATATGCTGATAGAATTTAGGGAGTCTTGTTTTCAGATTAGCCTTGTTAAAATCCCCAGCTACAATGAATGCAGACTCAGGATATGTGGTTTCCAGTTTACATAGAGTCAAATAAAGTTAGTTCAGGGCCATCGATGTGTCTGCTTGGGGGGGAATATATTCGGCTGTGATTATAATCAAAGAGAATTCCCTTGGTAGATAATGCGGTCGACATTTGATTGTGAGGAATTCTAAGTCAGGTGAACAGAAGGACTTGAGTTCTTGTATGTTGTTATGATCACACCACGTCTCGTTACTCATAAGGCATACCCCCCCGTCCCTCTTCTTACCAGAAATATGCTTGTTTCTGTCGGCGCGATGCGTGAAGAAACCAGCTGGCTGCACCGACTCCGATAGCATCTCTCGAGTGAGCCATGTTTCCGTGAAGCAAAGAACGTTACAGTCTCTGATGTCTCTCTGGAATGCTGCCCTTGCTCGGATTTGATCAACCTTGTTGTCAAGAGACTGGACATTGGCGAGTAGTATGCTAGGGAGTGGTGCGCGATGTGCCCGTCTCCGGAGCCTGACCAGAAGACCGCTTCTTTTGCCCCTTTTACAGCGTCGTTGTTTTGGGTCGCCGGCTGGGATCCGATCCATTGTCCTGGGTGGAAGGCAAAACACAAGATCCGCTTCGAGAAAGTCATATTCCTGGTCGTAATGATGGTGAGTTGACGTTGCTCTTATATTCAGTAGTTCCTACCCGACTGTATGTAAGGTAACTGCATGGTACTGCATGGTAATTTCTCAGGAAAGTATATATTGTGATATGATTCATTTACCCCCTTTCCATCACTTTACTGTGTACTGAGACAAACCCTATACTAAATAAACAACACACTTTGGTTCAAATAGGATACATTTTTTTCAAGTGCTTTAAACATTTTATTGAGCCTGTCTGGAGTACCAGGTGGGCAAGGCTTGTTCTATCTGAACCCTTCCATTGGTTCCATTGTGCCAGGCAAGCTCAATCAGCAACAAAGATTTTTTGAACCCAGGTCTGGTAAACAGTTATACAGACAACACCTCAGGTCAATAAGAGGGTACACTCTGGTCAACGACACAGACAAACTCCCCAGATCATTTCAGGACTGGCTAAAGCAGTAAAAAAAGTGATACTTGAGACAGATGTGTCCTTTGTGCACCCAACACTCAGAGATAAACTCTCTCTCTCTGAACTCTTACCCCCCTCTCACCACTCCCCACCCCCCTGAGGTATAATGTGCTTACCCATGCCAATAGAGCTGAGGTGAGAGTGGAGGAACAGCAGCAGTACTAAACTGATTTAATTAGATGTGACATGTGCCATTGAACTCCAAAATCCTACACTACATTATTGACATACAGTAACTGCCAAAATAAAGAAAACACATGAGTAAATGAGGGATATAAAAATGTATTGAAAGAAGGTGCTTCCACACAGGTGTGCTTCCTGAGTTATTTAAGCAATTAACATCCCGTCATGCTTAGGGACATGTATAAAATGCCCAGTTTCCCATTAGTTTGGCTACCATGACTAGAAAAAGAGATCTCAGTGACTTTGAAAGAGGGGTCTCAAAGGAGCATCAGGGATTGAAAGTGTGTGTGTGTGTGTGTGTGTGTGTGTGTGTGTGTGTGTGTGTGTGTGTGTGTGTGTGTGTGTGTGTCAGTCTCAGTCTCAGTCACCAGGTCTCAACCCAATTGAACACTTATGGGAGATGCTGGAGACAGCGTTTTCCACCACCCTCAACAAAACACCAAATGATGTTGTCGCATCCCTCCAATAGAATTCCAGACACTTGTTGAATCTTTGCCAAGACGCATGGAAGCTTTTTCTGGCTTGTTGTGGCCCAATGCCCTTTTAAGACAGGTGTTTCTTTTATTTTGGCAGTTATCTGTAAATACAGTATCTAATGTATATTTATAACTATCAATACAGAGGAACATAAAGCAGGGTTCAGTAAGTGATAATAACATTAACAAAGGATCACCATTTTGCTTTCCAGAATTAGCCACATTGCCTCTCCTCGATTTGTAGTTGGTCTGGTCCTGTTATTGACTAGGATAGGAAGAATAATCTGAATATGTTGGACAAAAACAATCCAGTATAACTGGTGGTAAAGCGTTCAAAGAAAAAACACTTTCCAAAATAAAAATTATATGTCTAATTATAGGTTGTAATGAGATTCCCACTTTTCTCACTGATATAATTAATACAAGTCTCCTGTTGTTGACAGCCATTAGAGGAACACAGAACAATTAGTGTTGTTAAGTGTTAATCTGTTGTGTAGCATGGGAATGCCTTTTTCATTTGTTTGGGGCTGTGTTTATTTGTCTAATGTATTTCTAATTTACTTGAAGAATTCAGGCCTGAACATTTACAGTTGAAATGATTTAATGAATATACTGGGTCCTCTTCTGGGACATGACTTATCTTTAAAGGTATCCTTGAAGACAAGCTGGGATATTCTCCCAGTAAACTGTTTGGTGCTCTGAGAGAGATTAAAGGGGTTCGTGATTAAGGACTGCACAGTTTTGTTCACTATTGTACAGGAGGTTCCAATCTCATACCACCCTGGAGGCCGCCTAGATACATGTACTGTAAACACATCACTGTTCTAATCAGGAAGTCTTTCTTGTCTCATGACCACACAGTAAACAGGTATTAATACATATTGAGAAGCTGATGGGATCGGGGGACTGGCATTGTGACTGGATTTTCAGATGGGTTTTCTCATGATGACAGTACACAACTGAACATTTATTTTAAGAGACTGGTGGTTTCTCTACGCTTCAGTAGCTTTCAATATTTTATGTTGTGGAATTGAGGGACTGATGTCTGGAGCTGTAATGCATGTCCCATGTTAACAGATACATTATGCACACCTGGGTATTAAAACCACTTTCATCACTACCCTAAAAAAACACGTCCAGAGTACTTTATATAAAATGTTGTTTCTGTTCAACAGAGCATTGGCAACATTATAGTTCCTCTAACCATCGGCCATATATACAGCATATACAGTGAATTACTTTTAAAGAGCAGTTAATGTCAAATTGAATTTCTAATCTGTACCTGTGCTCTCTCTATACTGAGCTTGCTGCCAATGAGAGCAATCAGTGAGAAAGTCATGTTAGCAGCATATAGACGTGCTAGCTGACAGCGTCACAAAAACGATGCACACACTTCCAATGGGGCAGAAGTCTGTGTGTTTTTGTGATTCTACGTGGCCAGATAGCTAGCAACAATTACAAGGAGCTGCCGTGTGGGGAGTCGCAGGTGGCTCGTTTCAGCTAGTTTTATCTTGTTCTTGATACCATGTCTTGTTTTGAGGTGTTTTGACTGATGTCACGTCTTTGCTAATATGGGAAAAATTGTGGCTAGCTAACCAACAACTGTAACAATGTATTTGAGAGACAACAAGTGCTCATTGTGCACATTTATGTATGTTTTCAATAAACATTTGAGACTAAATATAGTTTACATGTTGCCAACAATATAAGCCAACCCCGACTGTTTTGCGCCATAGTTGTGCATCCGTCGGTTTTGTTGCTAAACAACCAACCCATCTATTGCTATGTGTGAACGTTAAAGGTCCAATGTAGCCTTTTTTATCATTTCAAATCATTTCTGGGTAACAATTAAGTACCTTACTGTGATTGTTTACAATTGAAATGCTCAAAAATAAACAAAAAGAGCTTCTTAGCAAAAAGCTATTTCTCCAACAACATTTTTTCTAAGACTGTCTAAGATTGGCCTGAGTGAGGGGCCTTAATTGGAGGAACCTAATGGGAGGGATATGTAAGCTGAAAACTAGCTGTTATTGGCAGAGAGGAGGGCAAACTCTCTTTGTTATTGGTCTATTAACTTATGTTACCTGGTGATGTCGCCAGGAGGTCCAATAACCCCACCCATGCAAATAAGATGAAATTCCAGACAGTCTTTTCAAACAGCTCTTACATTAAAAGGGCATAATCATAATTTTCACAATTTCACAGTATTATTCCCACCTCATAGTGGAAATATATGTAAAACACAGGAAATCACGTTTTTGACTGCACTGCCCCTTTAATGTTACACATTTCAAATTATATAGTGAGGTTTAGATAGTTATGTCTCTCAAGGGATGTTATTAGAAGGAAAATGGTTTGACTTAATTCTACAACATAGTGGTTTTAACGCACTATAATAGATTTATAATTTCATTTTTGGACATAAAAGACAGTAAAATCACTAGGAAATCAGCTCAAAGTGATTTTGAGTTAGGAAATCTGTTCTAAAGTATTCTCAAGCATAGGATATGCGATCGTATCCCAATATTATCAGGGTTTGAAATTATTCTTTTTTGTCAGATATTATATCTGTTTGGGATTCTTGCAGTCAATTTGCAGTCTACAAATTATTTAGTACTGTGTTCCGGCTCCCCGACCATCTGTTCAAGAAAAAATTGGGCCACGACTGAATGTAATTGGGGACCCCTGCTATATGTTATATATTATAGCAAGGACCCTCTCCCTACCCCCAAAAGACCCCCTCTCCTTACCAAATAATTGCCACTCAAACAGTTTGATGCTCTGGCCAGGATACTCTGGCCAAGATGAGAGTTAACCCGAGATAACTGACAATCACGTAGCATATCATTGTTTTTGTTGAGGCAACTGTGTTGGAGCTATCAAATCAGCGAGTGGCTGCTCTTCTGTTCATTGTCACGAAACACCACACGTTCCACCTGTGTTTGAAGTTCAGGATGAGGAAGTGTAGCACGTATAGAAGGATTTATATCAGCCTAATCGAGGTGTAGATAACATCACACATTCCACCTGTGTTTGAAGTTCAGGATGAGGAAGTGTAGCACGTATAGAAGGATTTATATCAGCCTAATCGAGGTGTAGATAACATCACACATTCCACCTGTGTTTGAAGTTCAGGATGAGGAAGTGTAGCACGTATAGAAGGATTTATATCAGCCTAATCGAGGTGTAGATAACATCACACTTTCCACCTGTGTTTGAAGTTCAGGATGAGGAAGTGTAGCACGTATAGAAGGATTTATATCAGCCTAATCGAGGTGTAGATAACATCACACATTCCACCTGTGTTTGAAGTTCAGGATGAGGAAGTGTAGGACGTATAGAAGGATTTATATCAGCCTAATCGAGGTGTAGATAACATCACACATTCCACCTGTGTTTGAAGTTCAGGATGAGGAAGTGTAGCACGTATAGAAGGATTTATATCAGCCTAATCGAGGTGTAGATAACATCACACATTCCACCTGTGTTTGAAGTTCAGGATGAGGAAGTGTAGCACGTATAGAAGGATTTATATCAGCCTAATCGAGGTGTAGATAACATCACACATTCCACCTGTGTTTGAAGTTCAGGATGAGGAAGTGTAGCACGTATAGAAGGATTTATATCAGCCTAATCGAGGTGTAGATAACATCACACATTCCATGGTTTGAACTTGTAACGGGGCTGCTTGGGATTTCTACTAATGCGACTCGGTGCATCCAATGGCGATGTCCTCGATAGGTATAACGTCGGGAGCAGGTTAACGCTCCTCTAATTGAATCCCGGCCTCTGTCAGTGAAGCTAATAATGTGATAGTATGACTTGTTTATGATACACCTCCTGTTTCAAAAATATTTGAGCAAATTACAAAGATAAAGCATCAAATACTCAGCTGGGGTCATGTCTTCCAACTGTTAATGAATTGAGGCACAGTCAGTGAGGGCATACTTTTTTTTATCAGTGACGCACTGAATTTTTTAAAATTTTTAATGGTTTCTGTCTTTTCACAATGTTCTCTCCTGTGATTAATTATGTACTAAACCTTGCGCAAAGACAGTTATGTACAAGATACAAAATGCAAAATGTTACCCAGCAGTTTCTAATGAGGATAGAAAATGTAGCCTATTTTCATTTACTTCATTATTCTATCCTCTGTTATCGTAAACTTGAGGCTTAAAATTTGTATTTTTGTGAAACAGTGCCATACGTAATCCTCCAATATAAAACCTTGTAGAATATATTTCATATTTAATAACATGAGAACAAATAAAACTGTCAAAATCAGTCAGTGTGCTATTTTGATGGGGGAGGAAATAACCCCTACAGGCCGAGCAATTTAAGTAGTTTGGAGTCAGCTGACTGCAGTTCTACCAGAATACTGACTGGCGGGTTTAGATTAACTACAGCAACAGATCAGTTTAATTTCTCTACATGTACGTCTCTTGCATGACAATAAGGCGTCTTTGCTGTGTCTACAATACCAAGCGAGAAGATGCAGCTCCAGCGTTCTCTCATTAAGAAACCATCAAGTGCCTCGGTAACAACTCTAAGATAGGGAATGACAAATCACTCCTCTTTGCATTACAATCTAGCGTGATTCGCAGGAGAGAATCAATAAAGCATAGGACGAGGGGTCGATTTTCTCATAGCGAGACAACAGATATGAGTAATGAATGATTATCTGCTGATAACAAGACAATGCAGAGATCTGTTCTTGCACCTCAGGGGTAACGACACACTGTACTGCTGCTACAGTAATGGCTGGAGCTACCAAGTCCATGATATTAAACAGACTGGCACTAATTAATTGTACATATGCTCCATATATTGTTTAGATGACTACTGGATTACAACGTACTCAGATGTCCTGTCAGTTATTCTGGTGGTACAGCCATGAATTGCAGTCAATAGCCAGCACAGCTCAGATGTGAATGTAACAAAGAAAATGAGACGTACAGGAACCATGGATAAATACCATGCTACACTGTAGGTGTTGTTATGTTGTTTCCCCTAGCAAATATGATCACCATATGACATCATCATATCATATGACATCATCATGTTTAGAGACTAGGATATGTGGTAGATATGCATCCTCTTCATCCCCTCTGTTGGTTTGTCCCACCTTGCGTTACTGGCAGCCATCTTGGTCCTGGACAGCACAGCAGTGAGACAGGGATCAATCAATATGCTGCAGTGCACTTCAGCGTCTTCACAAATTACCCATCTCCTCTCTCCTCTCTGTTCATCCTTAGCTGGATGAAAAGTGGTTCAAGAGTAAGAGGAACGATTCTGTCGCCTTGGCTTACACCTGTCACAGGCCTGAACGAGGAGTCCTTCAAGGACCGATTTCCCTTTTCATCCGTCCTCTCTAACCTCTCTTTTTCTCCCCCAAAGACATTACCTCCTCTCTCTAGGCCCATCTCTTCCTGAGTGAACCATGAACCATGGCACTGACCATGCGCTTTGTGCTACGGAAACAAGCAAGCATGAAAGTTGATGTCATTCCCATTCTTGTGACTGGGGACAGATATATCTTTGGCGTGTTGAGATGAACGTTGACTAAAATGATTGAAATGAACCCTGTCTAAACCAGTCTAGACCAGTGTAAACACAGTGGTGACACTTTTGGGAGAAAATTGGAGAGAATGTATTTTTGAGATGAGGCATTATCTCTCAATCTGCTCTACTTTTCCCATTAGTAGGTATTTAGGCCACGATTCAATGTGATCCCGTTGTAGCAGGCGTGGCATTTAAAGAACATTTACATTGAGCTGGCATATCAAGCGTTTACCGTGAATGCGATCTCTGCGAACGTGGGAACATTGGCTTTAATAAAATACTTCTTAATAACATTGCTCTACAAGCGCGATCAGATTGTATCCTGGCCTTAGTTAACAATCAGTGGCAAAAGGTTATGTAGCACAGTATACTCAAATTGTATTTGTCACATGTGCCGAATACAACAGGTGAAATGCTTACCCACAAGCCCTTAACCAACAATGCAGTTTTAAGAAAATATAGTTAAGAAAATGTACTAAATAAACTAAAGTACCAAAAAATGTAAAATAACACACTAAAATAACAATAACAAGGCTATATATAGGGAGTACAGGTACCAAGTCAATGTGTGGGGGTGCAGGTTAGTCGTGGTCATTTGTACATGTAGGTAGGGGTAAAGTAACATAGATAATGAACAGCGAGTAGCAGCAGTGTAAACACAAAGGGTGGGGGGTCAATGTAAATAGTCCGGGTGGCCATTTGATTAATTATTCAGCAGTCTTATGGCTTGGGGGTAGAAGCTGTTAAGGAGCCTTTTATAACTAGACTTGGTGCTCTGTTACTGCTTGCCGTGCGATAGCAGAGAGAACAGTGTATGACTTGGGTGACCGGAGTCTTTGACAATTTTTTGACCCTTCCTCTGACACCGCCTAGTATATAGGTCCTGGATGGCAGGAAGTTTGGCCCCAGTGATGTACTGGGCTGTATGAACTACCCTCTGTAGCACCTTATAGTCAGATGCCAAGCAGTTGCCATACCAGGCGGTGATGCAACAAGTCAGGTTGCTCTCGATGGAGCAGCTGTAGAACTTTTTGAGAATCTGAGGACCAATGCCAAAGCTTTTCAGGCTCCTGAGGAGGAAAATGCGTTGTCGTGCCCTCTTCAAAACTTTCTTGGTGTGTTTGGGCCATGGTACTTTGTTGGTGATGCGGACACCAAGGAACTTGAAGCTCTCAACCTGCTCCACTACAGCCCTGTTGATGTGAATGGGGTCATTTTCGGCCCATCCTTTCCTGTAGTCCACAATCATCTCCTTTGTCTTGCTCACATTGATGGTGAGGTTGTTGTCCTGGCACCACACTGCCAGGTCTCCGACTTCCTCCTTGTAAGCTGTCTCCTCATTGTCAATGATCTGGCCTACCACCGTTGTGTCGTTATCAAACTTCATGAGGGTTTTGGAGTCGTGTTTGGCCACGCAGTCATGGGTGAACAGGGAGTACAGGAGGGGACTAAACACTCACCCCTGAGGGGCCCCCTGTGTTGAGGATCAGCATGGCAGAAGTGTTGTGCCTACCCTTACCACCTGGGGGCGGCCCGTCAGGTAGTCCAGGATCCAGTTGCAGAGGGAGGTGTTTAGTCCCAGGGTCCTTAGCTTAGTGATGAGCTTTGTGGGTGCAACAGATGTATATGTACTCTCCATGCGTTGTGTTTTCTCAAAATAAATCACTTCGGCGAGTGGTCCCAGTTGAGCATCATTTATTTCTGCTGTTGTTAAATGGGAAACAGCACGTTAGTTGTGCAGGGATTAACGGTATTGATGGCTGTCGATGGCAAAATCCCTTGCATCACATTTTCATACTGGGCGAACAAAATACAAAAATACAATACAAAATATAACATGTGTAAATACCTGTTGTTAAATGGGAAACAAAACGTTAGTTGTGCAGGGCTGAACGGTATTGATGGCTGTCGATGGCAACATCTGTAGCATGAAGACAACTGTGTTAGCAGTGGCTTATGTGACCATTACATCGGTGTATGCTAGCTAACACACTTATTTACAGCAATCATATGCCAAAGCACATCCCAGAAAGCCCCTCAATCCCTAACAGGTACCATATACCCACAGATGAATAAATCAGGAACGTACAGCAAACTTGTACACGTTGTAAAATAGAAAATGGAAAACAGTATTCAGAACTTGACTACCCCTTGCATCACATTTTCATACTGGGGAGACCTGACGTTCGCGATCTCCCCCTATCTGCAAGCGGGGCCAATCACAACACACCTTATTGTCATCAGAGTTGAACTAACCAATAAGAATGCTTGAACATTAAATACACATTTCTTTAGAGGCAAGTGGAAACATAACCAACCCTGTTACATGGGCATTATGGTGTTGAATGCTGAGCTGTAGTCAATTCTGACAGATGTTGCCTGTAATCCATGGCTTCTGGTTGGGGTATGTACGTACAGTCACTGTGGGGACGACGTCATCAATGCACTTATTGAAGAAGCCGGTGACTGAGGTGGTATACTCAATGCCATTGGAGGAATCACGGAACATATTCCAGTCTGTGCTAGCAAAACAGTCCTGTAGCATAGCATCCGCATCATCTGACCACTTCCGTATTGAGCGAGTCACTGGTACTTCCTGCTTTAGTTTTTACTTGTACGCAGGAATAAGGAGGATAGAATTATGGTCAGATTTTCCGAATGGAGGGCGAGGGAGAGCTTTTTACAGGTCTCTGTGTGTGGAGTATTGTTGGTTACATATGTGACATGCTGGTAGTAATTTGGTAAAACGGGATTTAAGTTTTCCTGCATTAATGTCCCTGGCCTCTAGAAGCACCGCTTCTGGATGAGCATTTTCTTGTTTGTTTATGGCCTTATGCACCTCGTTGAGTGTGGTGTTAGTGACAGCTTTGGTTTGTGGTGTGAAAGAGACGGCTTTGAACAATATAGATGAAAACTCTCTTGGTAGATAATGTGGTCTACAGCTTATCATGAGCTACTCTACCTCAGGCGGGCAATAACTCGAGACTACCTCCTTTGCACAGTATACTCCTTGGTTAAGAACACATAGAGTAATATCTTCCCGCAGGGCCGGCTCAAGCTTCCTGGAGGGCCTAACCGAGAGCGGGCAAAAATATTTTGTTTACACGCCTTTTGATGGCGGAGAGAACAAATGTTGCAGTTTGAAAGCATTCTTTTTTGCATTTCTACAAATTTTACCATGGGACAGAGAGACATTTGTAGTTTTAAAGCAAGTTTTCTGCAGTTCTACACATGTTGCCGTGGGGCAGAGAGAAATTTGTACAATCGTATAGCAGATTTCATGCAATTTTACAAATTTTTCCAGGGACATGCACAGACAGGGGTCTATCTGTGCCAGAGCACCTGGTGGTGGTATATATATATATATTTATATACATTTTTGTCTTTGTCGTTCTGAACCCACTGCCCCCAAGTCGTTGTCGTCAAGTTCACCACCCCTACCCCGTCCATTGGTCTGCCCTGTAAGGAGCTCACGTCTGCCCGGTTGTGCCTTTTTCCCAGTCTGCCCTGTATCCAAACACGCATGGTTTGAGATGCGACCAGTCAAGGTTTACTGCCACAGCAGCATACCATTTGATTAACACTTGATAAAACTTGATTTAGGTTACATCCTTCTCAATATTCTGTCTGGTTGGCTGATAGCCTACGCACAGTAGCACTTATTTCCTTATAGGATCATAGCCACGGGAAGGGTGCACAGCACCCCCGCTAATTTATATATATATATATATATATATATATATATATATATAGAATTACTGCTGTATGTTCATAAATGAATAAAATAATTCAGAATAGCCTACTATAGCCTATAACTTAGCCACAGAGGATCAATAACTAATTTGTAAAAAATTGCCTAGCTGTGGATTGCGTGTAGCCAAAATAACAATAAAGGCATCGGCTACAGTCAGGAACGAGCAGCAAATCTGTCAGTGAGCAGGATGCAGACAAAACAGGCCTTTCGCTATATTTCAAATACAATTGTAGGACATTTCAGGTTGGAAAAAGTTAATGGATCCTTCTGAACAGAGAAAACTCTAATCTGTCTGCTGTCTGCTACCAAATGATTTTAATCAACTTCCAAATAGACCTGTTGAGCCAACATTGTTTTACAAAGTAAAACAAGAGAGATAGGCTTTTGGGTGAGTGAGCTGTGCATTCACTGGGTGAGTCAGTGAAACTGGAAAGCTATTTTAGGACTATAATTTCCTTCGCATATTGCACAATATGTGTCTCCTCCACACACCTAGGTCTAGGCTATTGATGGATTCAAGACAATGTATTTTTTATTGATCTCAGATTCTCAGTTTGTCAGTGTCAAAGTAGCCTGCCATTTTGACAATTTTTCTGCCAAAGTCTCCACTCATGTAAAATTACGTAGACTTGCGTGAAATGCGTTAGTAAAAGGTAACATTTTCCTGGACCCTAGGCTACAAAACATTTTCCTGGACCCTAGGCTACAAAACATTTTCCTGGACCCTAGGCTACAAAACATTTTCCTGGACCCTAGGCTACAAAACATTTTCCTGGACCCTAGGCTACAAAACATTTTCCTGGACCCTAGGCTACAAAACATTTTCCTGGACCCTAGGCTACAAAACATTTTCCTGGACCCTAGGCTACAAAACATTTTCCCCATGTGTGCAACTTCTGTAACCGCCTCTAATCTACTGCTCTATGCCACTAGTAAATGCGATGATATGCATACAATGCTTTATTATAAAGGTGCATTTTCCTCATGTATTATGGTACCCCAGCGCTCCCCAGGTCACCCCGTTCTCGTGCTCACTTTTTCTTCCGGCACCTCCCAATTTACACTTTTACAGAAAGCACTGAACCACATAAGAAGAGGCAAAGCAAGAGGTTTCACTCTCACCTAAATCTGTCCAAAATAAGCCCAATGTGTTTGTTTCTATTGGCTTATTTTGGACCTAAGCTTATCGCCTGCCTTCCTGCCCCTGGGACAACAACTCCCATTGTTAGGGTGGAGACATGAGCATCTCGTCATTATATACAGATCTCTGACTGAACACAGGTAGGCTAGGCTCTAGCTAACCACCATATACTAAAATATCCACACAAGCCACCAGCCAGCCAGCTATATACTGTATCATGAGTTAGAAGATTATGAATATTAGGCTATATTATGAAGTTATTATTTAAGAGCATTGAAAGAAAAATCACAATCAGTATAAAAAATAAAGCTACCTAACTAGCAGATTTACATCAATCATCAACATCAATGATCAGCTGATCGCCCACCCTCTTTTCCCGATGTCAATCATGTCTTTAGGAGGCACTGTAACTAACTTGCTTACAATTTGTGATGAGTGAGCTTGTTGTTGCAGCAATACATAGGCCTACAGTATGCTCAAAAATGTAAAAAAAAAGAGGCACTTAGTATGATATTAATTTTTACATATGAATTATGAGCGTTTAAAAAAAGCACCTGCCTCCTGAAAGGTCTGTGCATTGTCCATGTTAGTGATATACGAGTGAGGGTGACTAACACATTTAATGGGGGAACATTGGATGTCAGGGCCCCTGGGCATGTGCCCGGTCAGTATTCAGTCACGACTACTACAAGTTTAGATAACTGGATAGACTATTTACCAATTTAAAAATTGTTAGCTAGCATGGCTAATTGAGTGATGTCAGGAGCTACATTTCCATTAAATTTACAACACATTTTCATGCTAATATTCTAGAATCCGCATAAAGAAAATACAGTGCATTTGAAAAGTATTCAGACCCCTTAACTTTTACACTTTGTTACGTTACAGACTTATTCTAAAATGGATAACAAAAATCTTCATCGATCTACACACAATACCCCATATGCACATGCCCAGAGCCCACGTCCTGGTAATCCATCTGGCCCCGCAGCCTTGTGTATGTTGACCTGTTTAAAGGTCGTACTCACATCGGCTACGGAGAGCGTGATCACACAGTCATCCGGAACAGCTGATGCTCTCATGCATACCTCAGTGTTGCTTGCCTCGAAGCGAGCATAGAAGTGATTTAGCTCGTCTGGTAGGCTCGCGTCACTGGGCAGCTCGTGGCTGAGCTTCCATTTGTAGTCTGTAATGGTTTGCAAGCCCTGCCACAAAAGATGAGCGTCGGAGCCGGTGTAGTCTGTTTCAATCTTAGTATTGATGCTTTGCCTGTTTGATGGTTATTCGCAGAGCATAGCAGGATTTCTTGTAAGCTTCCGGGTTAGAGTCCCGCACCTTGAAAGCGGCAGCTATAACCTGCGTTGTACAGGAGTGGCAACAACATTGACAAAAATGTATACAAAATATATACAGGTGAAGTCGAAAAGTTTACATACACCTTAGCCAAGTACATTTAAACTCAGTTTTCACAATTCCTGACATTTAATCCTAGTCAAAATTCTGTATCTTAGGTCAGTTAGGATCACCACTTTATTTTAAGAATGTGAAATGTCAGAATGATAGTAGAGAGAATGATTTCTTTCAGCTTTAATTTCTTTCATGACATTCCCAGTGGGTCAGAAGTGTACATACACTCAATTAGTATTTGGTAGCATTGCCTTTAAATTGTTTAACTTGGGTAAAACGTTTCGGGAAGCCTTCCACAAGCTTCCCACAATAAGTTGGGTGACTTTTGGCCCATTCCTCCTGTCAGAGCTGGTGTAACTGAGTCAGGTTTGTAAGCCTCCTTGCTCACACACGCGTTTTCAGCTCTGCCCACAAATTTTCTTTGGGATTGAGGTCAGGGGTTTGTGATGGCAAACCAATACCTTGACTTTGTTGTCCTTAAGCCATTTTGCCACAACTTTGGAAGTATTCTTAGGGTCATTGTCCATTTGGAAGACCCATTTGCGACCAATCTTTAACTTCCTGACTGATGTCTTGAGGTGTTGCTTCAAAATATCCACATAATTTCCCCTCCTCATGAAGCCATCTATTTTGTTAAAAGTCCCTGCTGCAGCAAAGCATCCCCACAACATGACGCTGCCACCCCCATGCTTCACAGTTGAGATGGTGTTCTTTGGCTTGCAAGCCTCCCCCTTTTTCTTCCAGATATAACAATGGTCATTATGGCCAAAGAGTTCTATTTTTGTTTCATCAGACCAGAGCACATTTCTCCAAAAAGCACAATCTTTGTCCCCATGTGCAGTTGCAAACCGTAGTCTGGCTTTTTATGGCGGTTTTGGAGCAGTGGCTACTTCCTTGCTGAGCGGGCTTTCAGGTTATGTCGATATAGGACTTGTTTTACTGTGGATATAGATAATTTTGTACCTGTTCCCTCCAGCATCTTCACAAGGTCCTTTGCTGTTGTTCTGGGATTGACTTTTCGACACCAAAGAACGCGTCTCCTTCCTGAGCGATATGACGGCTGCGTGGTCCCATGGTCTTTATACTTGCATACTATTGTTTGTGCAGATGAACGTGGTACCTTCAGGCGTTTGGAAATTGCTCCCAAGGATGAACCAGACTTGTGGAGGTCTAAAAAAAGGATTCTTTGGTGTTGGCTGACTTCTTTTGATTTTCCCATGATGTCAAGCAAAGAGGCACTGAGTTTGACGGTAGGCCTTGAAATACATCCACAGATACACCTCCAATTGACTCAAATGATGTCAATTAGGCTATCAGAAGCTTCTAAAGCCATGACATCATTTTCTGCAATTTTCCAAGCTGTTTAAAGGCACAGACAACTTAGTGTATGTAAACTTCTGACCCGCAGTGAATTATAAGTGAAATAATCAGTCTGTAAACAATTGTTGGAAAAATGACTTGTGTCATGCACAAAGTAGATATCCTAACCGACTTGCCAAAACTATAGTTTGTTAACAAGAAATGTGTGGAGTGGTTGAAAAATGAGTTTTAATGACTCCAACCTAAGTGTATGTAAACTTCCGATTTCAACTGTTAATATACAGTGGGGCAAAAAAGTATTTAGTCAGCCACCAATTGTGCAAGTTCTCCCACTTAAAAAGATGAGAGAGGCCTGTAATTTTCATCATAGGTACACTTCAACTATGACAGACAAAATGAGAAAAAAAATCCAGAAAATCACATTGTAAGATTTTTTATGAATTTATTTGCAAATTATGGTGGAAAATAAGTATTTGGTCAATAACAAAAGTTTATTTCCATACTTTGTTATATACCCTTTGTTGGCAATGACAGAGGTCAAACGTTTTCTATACGTCTTCACAAGGTTTTCACACACTGTTGCTGGTATTTTGGCCCATTCCTCCATGCAGATCTCCTCTAGAGCAGTGATGTTTTGGGGCTGTTGCTGGGCAACACGGACTTTCAACTCCTTCCAAAGATTTTCTATGGGGTTGAGATCTGCAGACTGGCTAGGCCACTCCAGGACCTTGAAATGCTTCTTACGAAGCCACTCCTTCGTTGCCCGGGCAGTGTGTTTGGGATCATTGTCATGCTGAAAGACCCAGCCACGTTTCATCTTCAATGCCCTTGCTGATGGAAGGAGTTTTTCACTCAAAATCTCACGATACATGGCCCCATTCATTCTTTCCTTTACATGGATCAGTCGTCCTGGTCCCTTTGCAGAAAAACAGTCCCAAAGCATGATGTTTCCACCCCCATGATTCACAGTAGGTATGGTGTTCTTTGGATGCAACTCAGCATTCTTTGTCCTCCAAACACGACGAGTTGAGTTTTTACCAAAAATATCTATTTTGGTTTCATCTGACCATATGACATTCTCCCAATCTTCTTCTGGAACATCCAAATGCTCTCTAGCAAACTTCAGACGGGCCTGAACATGTACTGGCTTAAACAGGGGGACACGTCTGGCACTGCAGGATTTGAGTCCCTGGCGGCGTAGTGTGTTACTTATGGTAGGCTTTGTTACTTTGGTCCCAGCTCTCTGCAGGTCATTCACTAGGTCTCCCCGTGTGGTTCTGGGATTTTTGCTCACCGTTCTTGTGATCATTTTGACCCCACGGGGTGAGATCTTGCGTGGAGCCCCAGGTCGAGGGAGATTATCAGTGGTCTTGTATGTCTTCCATTTCCTAATAATTGCTCCCACATTTGATTTATTCAAACCAAGCTGCTTACCTATTGCAGATCCAGTCTTCCCAGCCTGGTGCAGGTCTACAATTTTGTTTCTGGTGTCCTTTGACAGCTCTTTGGTCTTGGCCATAGTGGAGTTTGGAGTGTAACTGTTTTGAGGTTGTGGACAGGTGTCTTTTATACTGATAACAAGTTCAAACAGGTGCCATTAATACAGGTAACAAGTGGAGGACAGAGGAGCCTCTTAAAGAAGAAGTTACAGGTATGTGAGAGCCAGAAATCTTGCTTGTTTGTAGGTGACCAAATACTTATTTTCCACCATAATTTGCAAATAAATTCAGAAAAAATCCTACAATGTGATAGTTGAAGTCATAGTTGAAGTGTACCTATGATGAAAATTACAGGCCTCTCTCATCTTTTTAAGTGGGAGAACTTGCACGATTGGTGGCTGACTAAATACTTTTTTGCCCCACTGTACATATACCACCACCACCAGGTGTGCAGGCACAGATAGACCCCCGTCTGGGCATGACCCTGGAAAAATGAGTATAATAGCATGAATTCTGTTACACGATTGTACAAGTGCCTCTCCGCCCCACGGCAAAATGTTGTCCTGTTGGAAGGTGAATCTTGGTCTCAGTCTGAGGTCCTGAGCACTCTGGGGCAGATTTCTTCAAGGATCTCTGTACTTTTCTCCGTTCATCTTTGCCTCGATCCTGACTAGTCTCCCAGTCCCTGCCGCTGAAAAACATACCCTCAGTGTGATGCTGCCAACCAACATGTTTTACCCTAGGGATGTTGACAGGTTTTCTCCATACATTCAGGCCAAAGAGTTCAATCTTGGTTTCATCAGACCAAACTCCAAGCAGGCTGTCATGTGCCTTTTACTGAGGAGTGTCTTCCATCTTGCCACTCTACCATAAAGGCCTGATTGGTGGAGTGCTGCATAGATGGTTGTCCTTCTGGAAGGTTCTCCCATTTCCACAGAGGAACTCTAGAGCTCTGTCAAAGTGACCATCGGGTTCTTGGTCACCTCCCTGACCAAACCTCTTCTCCCCCGATTGCTCAGTTCGGCAGTGTGGACGGCTCTAGGAAGAGTCTTGGTGATTCCAAACTTCTTCCATTTAAGAATAATGGAGGCCACTGTGTTCTTGGGGACCTTCACTGCTGCTGAAATGTTTTGGTACCCTTCCCCAGATCTGTGCCTCGACACAATCCTGTCTCGGAGCTCTACGGACAATTCCTTCGATCTCATGCTTTGGTTTTTGCTCTGACATGCACTGTCAACTGTGGGACCTTATATAGACAGGTGGGTGCCTTTCCAAATCATTTTCAATCACTTAAATGTACCACAGTTGGACTCCAATCAAGTTGTAGCAACATCTCAAGGATGATCAATTGTAACAGGATTCATCTGAGCTCAATTTCGAGTCCTACAGCAACGGGTCTGAATACTTAGGTAAATAAGTTATTTCTGTTTAATAACACATTTGCAAAAATTACAAAAACAGGTTTTCCTTATTGTGTGTAGATTGCTGAAAAAGTATATTTGATACATTTTAGAATAAGGCTGTAACGTAACAAAATGTGGAAAAAGTCAAGGGGTCTGAACACTTTCTAAAGGCACTGTATCTACCTAACTGTTAAACTCCACAATAGTGAAGTGTTGCCCTGATGTGTTTTTCAGTACCAGCTGCTGTAGACTCTCTCCTTTCTGTAGGATAAAAGTGGGTTGGGGTTGGAGCGGTAAGAGATGAAGCATTGCTGTTCAATCACATTGCATCAAGGACTGTATTGTGTTTGAGTCCCAGTGCGGAACACTGCCAACCCAAGGTCTACATTTGCAAACGTTTATAAACACCTGTTTTTGTTTTGTCATTATGGCGTAATGTGTGTAGATTGCTGAGGAAAGAAATTAATGTAATCCATTTTAGGATAAGGCTATAACGTAACAGACTGTGGAATAAGTCAAGGGGTCTGAATTATTTCTAAAGGCACTGTATGTGTATGCCCTCAAAGCTCATCACTAAGCTAAGGACCCTGGGACTAACACCTCCCTCTGCAACTGGATACTGGACTTCCTGACAGGCCGCCCCCAGGTGAAAGGGTAGGAAACAACACATCTGCCGTGCTGATCCTCAACATGGGGGCCCCTCAGGGGTACGTGCTCAGTCCCCTCCTGTACTCCCTGTTCACTCATGACTGCACGGTCAGGCACGACTCCAAACCTGTCATTAAGTTTGCTAATGACACAACAGTGGTAGGCCTGATCACCGACAACGATGAGACAGCCTATAGGGAGGAGGTCAGAGACCCTTGACCATGTGGTGCAATGACAGCAACCTCTCCCTCAACGTGATCAAGACAAAGGAGATGATTGTGGACTACAGGAAAAGGAGGACCGAGCATGCCCCCATTCTCATCGATGGAGTTATAGTGGAACAGGTTGAGAGCTTCAAGTTCCTTGCGTCCACATCATCAACAAACAGCCATGAAGAGGGCACAACAAAACCTATTCCCCCTCAGGAGACTGAAAAGATTTGGCATGGGTCCTCAGATCCTCAAAAGTTTTTACAGCTGCACCCTCAAGAGCATCCCGATGCATTGCATCACCGCCTGATATGGCAACTGCTCAGCCTCCGACCGCAAGGCACTACAGAGGGTAGTGCGTATGGCCCCATACATCACCAGGGCCAAGCTTGCTGCCATACAGGACCTCTATACCAGGCGGTGTCAGAGGAAGGCCCTAAAAATTGTCAAAGACTCCAGCCACCCTAGTCATAGACTGTTCTCTCTTTTATTGCACAGCAAGCAGTAACGGAGCGCAAAGTCTAGGTTCAAGATGCTTCTAAACATCTCCTACCCCGAAGCCATAAGACTCCTAAACAGCGAATCAAATGGCTACCCAGTCTATTTGCATTCCCCCCCCCCACACCCTCTTTTACCCTGCTGCTACTCTCTGTTATTATCTATGCATAGTCACTTTAATAACTCTACCTACATGTACGTATTACCTCAATTACCTCGACACCGGTGCCCCCGCACATTTGACTCTGTAGTGGTACCCCCTGTATATAGGCCCGCAATTGTTATTTACTGCTGCAATTTAATTAATTGTTATTCTTATCTCTTACTTCTTTTGGGGGGGGGGTTATTTTCTTAAAAACTACATTGTTGATTAAGGGCTTCTAAGTAATCATTTCACTGTAAGGTTGTATACTGTCGTATTCGGCGCATGTGACAAATAACATTTGATTTTCCCACCAGTGGTGTGTTTCGACCAAATGGACTTGTTGTGGATAGAAATCAGTGGGTGATCACGTAGTTCCCACAAAATGTACTTTTTTACTTAATGTACTGAATAAAAATCGAAAGTGTAATGTGTTTCCACCTCCTTTTCAACTCTACCGATAGTTTTGTCACAAAAACTGTTTAACTGCTTTAAATAGCAAATGCCCCTAATCTGGTTTTGGCACCTCCGCTCTCCCCAACAGCTCGCAGATACAGTGTGTCTACATGATGAGATTATCATGGATTAGAGAGAAAATCTTTTTATTGTCAAATGGTGGTCAAGCATCGATCATCATGTCACCAGAATCACCGTGCACTTTCACCACTGTGTGAAGTTCATCATAATTTATTTAATGTAGCCTAATAAACTGCATGGTTTCCCGAGTTGTCGAGGGAGGACCACGCACCATAGGCTGACTCCAAGTTTACTTCGATAAGATGGTTATTATATCAATATTTGTGCGTAAATGAGTTTCCAGTGCCATTTCTCTCGTAATACATTTTACACAAAAACAATTGAGACCCCTACTGAATCCCCCCGCCCCAAAAAAGGCATCCGGGAGACCTAAAATCAACAGCTTACGTTGTTTATGCCTGGAGCCTGTCCTGTCTTCTTTCACCTGTGCTGATCTGGAAAAAGTCCCCCACATTTGTCACAGGAAAAAATGTGTCACTGGGATATTTTCAGTTGAAGTCAAAAGTTGAACTTTTACACATGGAAAAAGTCTTGGCAAATCATTGTTATTTATGACTACCTTCACACAAAGTTGTAGTTTCTACACCGGCTCTAAATCTGGCTAACCACAGGAAAGGAAGAAATGGAATGTAACAGTGTTATACATTTCATTTTTTATTATTTCCTACCCAACCCACAGAACATGTACTGCTACAGTATGTAATGGCCATCAAGTTTAGAATAATGTATGTCTGGAGACATATCAAGATGAGGTTAAAAATCATCGCAATGTAAACTAAATATAGTAATAACATGTTTTACAAATTGTTTGATAGAGTTATAGATTCTTATTCATTGCGGTTCTATGAGCAGAAGTTCATGTGAGAATTGGAGACAAGAAAGAAATGCACTTCATTTCTGAGGGGGATATGACCTGAAATCCCACAGTGCACCCAATCACTACCTCTCAGTGCAAGACACATCCTGTAACGAATCTCCTCTTCGGACCAATATGCAGCGTGGTAAGTGTTCGTCATATTTTAATAGAAAAACTGAACACTACACAAAATAACAACGAAGAGAAACAAAAACGAAACAGTTGTGTAAGGAATACGCACAAAACAGAAAACAAACACCCACAACCAAAATGGGGAAAACAGGCTACCTAAGTATGATTCTCAATCAGAGACAACGAACGACACCTGCCTCTGATTGAGAACCATACTAGGCCAAACACATAGAAATATAACAACATAGAAAAAATTACATAGACTACCCACCCCAACTCACGCCCTGACCAACCTAACACAAAGACACAAAAAGGAACTAAGGTCAGAACGTGACACATGCTTTTGTAAAGCCCCTGTTTGTTCCAAGAAATAGGCTAATATAATCATGATTTCTTCTAATAGTAAACCACCAATCACAAACATATTGATCAACAAATCACATAACAGGCCGTGGCAGCCAAATTTCCTCTGTTCCTCATTGAAGAAGATCAAGTCCGATCACACACTATAGTCAGTCAGACATTCAAAAGAACACGTCTCTCTCTGTCTTGATTAGTCCAGAAAACACTTGGCTCATCTTCCCAGTTACCCATGTCCTCAATATCTCTCCCAGGAGGCTTCAGTACAGGCCCCAGTGAAAGGATGTAGTGGGTATTCAACTCTTGGCCCAGATGAGTTCAGGCTGATCTCCCTCTCTCTGCAAGCATCAAAAGTAGCTGAGGTGACAGACTTGATGTGGCATGACATTGCAGTCGAACCCCACCCCAAAACTGTTTGGAAGCCGGAGGTGTAGTGTCCGCCAAAGAACAGGAGTCTTTGATGCTTGGAGTGTGAGTCAGCGGTCCATTTTCAAGACCTCAACAAATCTAAAGGAGAAAACTTGTGCCACTCAAGTCACCACTTCTTTCTAATAAGGTGTCTAGTATTGACTAATATTGTCTAATAGTAATGTTGCTTTCACTCGAGTGCATATACAATATCTACACATATCTGTGTAACTACTTGAAGGCTTTCTGTCTGAAACCGGAATGTGGAGTGTTTTCTTCATGTAATCCATAACACTTGTTCTATGTATGATCTCCATTTCCTGGCATGTTGTTAAACATAGTCATAGTAACACTAAGTTTGGTTGAGAAAGCGACAGTAACACAGAGGCAGCAGGATAGGGAGCTGAATGAAATCTCCAAAGGGTTCAGCTAAGTGTCCATAAACAATATGATATGTTATTCTTGGGCTACAATCAATCATAATTACATGCTAATGACCAATCTTTTCTCTTCCACTCACAGCCTCCCGCGACCTTCCTCCCGACGTTTCTTCTCTCTGCTCATGATTTCCAGCAGACATAACAAAGCATTCAATGTGACAACATATTACATTTAATGGGATGAATATGGCTGAATTTACACAGGCTGCCCAATTCAGATCTTTTTTTCACTAATTGGTCCTTTTGACCAATCACATGAGATCTTATCACAGATCTTTTCAGAGCTGATCTGATTGTTCAAAAGACCAATTAGTTAAAAAAATATACCATCAGACTTGAGCTGCCTCTGTAAATGCAGCCAAAGGACCAAGAGCAATATCACACTTGACTAACTGACAGAAGGTGATGCAACAAACAGAAATATACCCAGTCACTCTGTAGATCATTTAGGGTTGTGGGTTTGGGGGGGGGGGGTATAAAGCTACAGAGAGGTATCACAACACAGAATGCTTTTTAATTATGTTAAGCTGAGAACCACATAATTAAAATCTAGATGAGAGAAACATAACATCATCACAAACATTGCATCATGGTAAATTACCTGAGTGAGGATCTTGAAAGTCTTCTGATTATTTCAGGCTGTCGTTGTATATACAGTACTCCCCATCCGATTGTCCATTTTCTTTTGTATCACAATTTATTTATCAATGTTTTTTTTTACAGCATCAAGGTTCACATTAAACAAAAAGTAAATGATAAAATGATAATGTTCTGATTTGCCTTTTTGAAACATACCTATTGGATAGCCAAATTAACAGTGTCAAACTGTATTAGTTGTAGTGACCTAGTTCCAATTGTTTTAATCAACCTTTTTCCCATGTCTGTCCAACCTTTAGGGATTGCTCTATACATGTAATACAAATTGATTAGCTTCTGACAGTGGCAAGAATAATAATGGTGTAAGTGATTCAATTAAATATCTCCTATATTTTTCACATGAAACTGTGACCCCAATAATTGTCGAGTACTTCAACATGTTTTTTTTTAAACTTAATTACCTGTAGGTTAGGGGAAAGGAATGCATACCATTTGACTTTTTCCCTATAGCAAATCCCATTCTCATGTCATAGAGCCAAAAATGATTAAGTATGAACAATATTTTTTTTAATGGGCCTGTCTTTTTACCATAAAAGACCTTCAATTACATGGTTGCATGGATTCTTTGTGGTAGATGTCACTTTCATTGGGGTTTCTTTCAGGGCAGGAGGCTGTAGGAGGGAACCAGGCGTGATTGTGATCATTTTTGTCGCTGACTGCTGCTCGTCAAAGGAAAACAGACAAGGGTTTTGATGAACTATGTCAAAGCATCAAACTTGTTCCACTGAAAGTTGTAACATGCTATTACCATAGCTGCATATTCAGGATACCGAGTTATTTCTTGCACACCATTGTTTACAAACTTCTACTTCTAGCACCCTTAAACATGTGGAATAAAGACTTAGGTTGACGGAACACAGCATCCTTAAACATGTGGAATAAAGACTTAGGTTGACGGAACACATACTGACACAGCACCCTTAAACATGTGGAATAAAGACTTAGGTAGACGGAACACATACTGACACAGCACCCTTAAACATGTGGAATAAAGACTTAGGTTGACGGAACACATACTGACACAGCACCCTTAAACATGTGGAATAAAGACTGAGGTTGACGGAACACATACTGACACAGCACCCTTAAACATGTGGAATAAAGACTTAGGTTGACGGAACACATACTGACACAGCACCCTTAAACATGTGGAATAAAGACTTAGGTTGACGGAACACATACTGACACAGCACCCTTAAACATGTGGAATAAAGACTTAGGTTGACGGAACACATACTGACACAGCAATGTACACAAGCTGTGTCAACATTTTAATCTGTATTTTCCCCTAGCTGGATTAATAATCATCATGCTCTGACATTAATATTTAAGACCAGACACTGCACAGGGTCTCATTCTTCTATATTAAGACTTGCACAACCTGGAATTACCCTCTGTAATCATTTCCAATTATGTCTCCACTCATTGTTAGCTTCCCCTTGCTTGTTACATACGAAGGATGGGCTTTTTATCGGAAGTTGAAAAAGGAATGTGTCGTGTACATTAGGAACCATTTCAAGACACTTCAAACTGCCTCTTTATCTGTGGCCCACAGAGACCCCAGTGCCTGACAGCAATCTTGATCTGTGTCCCAGCAGAGGCAAGGCTCTGGGAATGGGTTTATGAATACAATCTGCATAATTACCCTCCGATCCTGTGTTTGGAAAGCCTGTGGGTCCGCACTCGCTTCTTACTCTTATGAATTTAGAGGACCGTCTGGTGAGAAACTGAATTTAGAGGACTGTCTGGTGAAAAAGTACATGTATAGGTAAAGAAGAGACATGGTAGATGCCACATGAATAAAGTATAATCCTCAAGTCTCCATTTTGGCTGATGTTTGCTGCTTCATGGCACAAGGAAGATTATTTTTTTTCCCTTATACTTGGCAAGGATCTTGTAACATCACTGGTTTTGGAAGCAATTATTTAAAACATGACATTTTCTGGAGCAGCAAGGCAAGGAGGTGTGTGTTGCAAAGTCCTTAGCAAATATCACACTGTGGGAACATATAAAAACACCCATCCCTTTTCCATTTGTAAATATGGCTGATCTCCCTGACTGTGCTCTGAGAGCAGGTTTAGTGAAAAAATATATTTGTATTGTTGTGTTTTCTAAAAGGTATTGTCACTGGGTGAGTCAATTTAATGCAGTTTCCATTAGGCTCACTAACAAGCAGCAGCATGCAGGAAGGGAAAGACAAACAGACAAACGGAAACAAACTGAAAATCCACCATTCTGAAATTGGCATGGGACCAGCTGGTTAGACCCATTGTTGCAACCCCTATTACTAGTCTGTTCAACCTCTCTTTCATATCGTCTGAGATTCCTATAGATTGGAAAGCGGTCGTGGTCATCCCCCTCTTCAAAGGGGGAGACACTCTAGACCCAAACTGTTACAGACCTACAGTGGGGAGAAAAAGTATTTGATACACTGCCGATTTTGCAGGTTTTCCTACTTACAAAGGATGTAGAGGTCTGTAATTTCTATCATAGGTACACTTCAACTGTGAGAGACGGAATCTAAAACAAAAATCCAGAAAATCACGTTGTATGATTTTTAAGTAATTAATTTGAATTTTATTGCATGACATTAGTATTTGATCACCTACCAACCAATAATAATTCCGGCTCTCACCGACATGTTAGTTTTTCTTTAAGAATCCCTCCTGTTCTCCACTCATTACCTGTATTAACTGAACCTGTTTGAACTCGTTACCTGTATAAAAGACACAAGTCCACACACTCAATCAAACAGACTCCAACCTCTCCACAATGGCCAAGATCAGAGAGCTGTGTAAGGACATCAGGGATAGAATTGTAGACCTGCACAAGGCTGGGATGGGCTACAGGACAATAGGCAAGCAGCTTGGTGAGAAGGCAACAACTGTTGGCGGAATTATTAGAAATTGGAAGAAGTTCAAGATGACAGTCAATCACCCTCGGTCTGGGCCTCCATGCAAGATCTCACCACGTGGGACATCAATGATCATGAGGAAGGTGAGGGATCAGCCCAGAACTACACGGCAGGTCCTGGTCAATGACCTGAAGAGAGCTGGGACCACAGTCTCAAAGAAAACCATTAGTAACACACTACGCCATTATGGATTGAAATCCTGCAGCGCACGCAAGGTCCCCTTGCTCAAGCCAGCGCATGTCCAGGCCCGTCTGAAGTTTGCCAATGACCATCTGGATGATCCAGAGGAGGAATGGGAGAATGTCATGTGGTCTGATGAGACAAAAATATAGCTTTTTGGTCTAAACTCCACTCGCCGTGTTTGGAGGAAGAAAATGGATGAGTAAAACCTCAAGAACACCATCCCAACCATGATGCATGGAGGTAGAAACATCATTCTTTGGGGATGCTTTTCTGCAAAGGGGACAGGACGACTGCACCGTATTGAGGGGAGGATGGATGGGGCCATGTATCGCGAGATCTTGGCCAACAACCTCCTTCCCTCAGTAAGAACATTGAAGATGGGTCATGGCTGGGTCTTACAGCATGACAACGACCCGAAACACATAGCCTGGGCAACTAAGGAGTGGCTCAGTAAGAAGCATCTCAAGGTCCTGCAGTGGCCTAGCCAGTCTCCAGACCTGAACCCAATAGAAAATATTTGGAGGGAGCTGAAAGTCCATATTGCCCAGGGACAGCCCCGAAACCTGAAGGATCTGGACAAGGTTTGTATGGAGGAGTGGGCCAAAATCCCTGCTGCAGTGTGTGCAAACCTGGCCAAGAACTACAGGAAACGTATGAACTCTGTAATTGCAAACAAAGATTTTTGTAACAAATATTCAGTTCTGCTTTTCTGATGTATCAAATACTTATGTCATGCAATAAAATGCTAATTAATTACTTAAAAATCATACCATGTGATTTTCTGGATTTTTGTTTTAGATTCCGTCTCTCACAGTTGAAGTGTACCTATGATAAAAATTACAGACCTCTACATGCTTTGTAAGTAGGAAAACCTGTAAAATCGTCAGTTTTTCAAATACTTCTTCTCCCCACTGTATATCTATCCTGCCCTGCCTTTCTAAAGTCTTCGAAAGCCAAGTGAACAAACAGATAACCGACCATTTTGAATCCTGCTGTACCTTCTCCGCTATGCAATCTGATTTCCGAGCTGGTCATGGGTGCACCTCAGCCATGCTCAAGGTCCTAAACGATATCATAACCGACATCAATAAAAGACAGTACTGTGCAGCCATCTTCATCGACCTGGCCAAGGCTTTCGACTTTGTCAATCACCGTATTCTTATCGGCAGACTCAACAGCCTTGGTTTCTCTAATGACTGCCTCGCCTGGTTCACTAACTACTTCTCAGAGAGAGTTCAGTGTGCCAAATCGGGAAGGCCTGTTGTCCGGACCTCTGGCAGTCTCTATGGGGGTGCCACAGGGGCCGACTCTTTTCTCTGTATATATCAATGATGTCGCTCTTGCAGAGGGTGATTCTTTGATCCACCTCTATGCAGACGACATCATTCTGTATACATCTGGCCCCTCTTTGGACACTGTGCCATACAACACTCCTTCCGTGGCCTCCAACTGCTCTTAAATGCTAGTGAAACGAAATGCATGCTCTTCAACCGATCGCTGCCTTCACCCGCCTGCCCAACTAGCATCACTACTCTGGACGGTTCTGACTTAGAATATGTGGACAACTATAAACTCCTTGGTATCTGGCTAGACTGTAAACTCTCCTTCCAGACTCACATTAAGCATCGCCAATCCAAAGTTAAATCTAGAATCGACTTCCTATTTCGTAACAAAGCCTCCTTCCGTCATGCTGCAAAACATACCCTTGTAAAACTGACTATCCTACCGATCCTTGACTTCGACAATGTAATTTACAAAATAGCCTCCAACACTCTACTCGGTAAATTAGATGCAGTCTATCACAGTGCCATCTGTTTTATCACTAAAGCCCCATATACTACCCACCACTGTGGCCTGTATGCTGTCTTTGACTGGTCCTCGCTATATATTAGTCGCCAAACCCACTGGCACCAGGTCATCTATAAGTGTTTTCTAGGTAAAGCTCCACCTTATCTCAGCTCACTTGTCCCCTTAGCAACACCCACCCATAGCACATGCTCCAGCAGATATATTTCACTGGTCATCTCCAAAGCCAACACCTCCTTTGGCCGCCTTTCCTTCCAATTCTCTGCTGCCAATCACTGAAGTTGGAGACTTATATCTCCGTCACTAACTTTAAGCGTCAGCTGTCAGAGCAGCTTACCTATCGCTGCAGCTGTACACAGCCCATCTGTAGAATAGCCCATCCAACCAACTACCTACCTCATCCCCATATTTGTTTTTAGTTTTTCTGCTCTTTCGCACACCAGTATTTCTACTTGCACATCCTCATCTGCACATATATCACTCCAGTGTAAATTGCTAAATTGTAATTACTTCACCACTACTGGCCTATTTATTGCCTTACCTCCTTACTTAATTTGCACACACTGTATACAGATGTTTTCTGTTGTGTTACTGAACTGTATGTTTGTTTACTCCATGTGTAACTCTGTGTTGTTGTTTTTGTCGCGCTGCTTTGCTTTATCTTGGCCAGGTCGCAGTTGTAAATGAGAACTTGTTCTCAACTGGCCTACCTGGTTAAATAAAGGTGAAATAGAAAACACGCAGCCACAGGGACTCCAGATTGACTGAAGAGTTGTCAGATAGTATAACAGATAAAATAGAGGGTAAACCAACAAGCAGATGCCTTCAGACGTGTCTACATTATTAGACTAAATAAGGAGGGATTTAACAGTGAGAAGAGGGATGGAACAGGGGAAGGCCCTGCAGCATTCTGAGGGCCTGATAACAGTAGCAAAGTAACAGATAAATGAACATCACCTGCCTGGGACTGTGATCACATTTCAGCATGAAGTGAGCACCAATCACTATCACTGCCACTACCCTAATCAACATCCTCTACCTAACCTACCCACCACAGGCTATATATAACAGCACTATCCCCTGAGGGAGAGCGAGAGAGAGAAAGACAGAAAGACCCCCATACCAGCCGTTCTTCAAGCACCACTACACGTTGAGTAATTACCTTCTAAAGTTTAAATGACTCTCTGGTGTCAGTGTTTTCATTTTATCTTTATCTCTTTTGATGGGTTTACAGAGAAATGTTTGATGTGGGATGCCAAAGAGCAAAGGATCCTGCGTTCCAAACAGAGCGTTTTCTGTTGGAACAGCACAAATCAGACCGCTGTGGTTACCGAAAGGGAGAAACGCCATCCCCTAATGGACTGAGTCACTCCCATGCTTTTCCCCCTGATTAAACTAACGACCCATTTGAACCAGCTTAAGAGGCACTTTACTCTGTTTCCACTCTCCAGGCAGGAAATGCGATCTTTAATACAGAAATATGTGTATGTGACCAATAAAATTTGATTTGATTTGTGGTGAGGCGCAGGAGGACAGACAGAGAGCGTCACTGATAGAGCCGTGCCCAGTCCCCAGCAGAAGGGCTCTGTGTGTGACATCAGAGTGACAGGAACCACTGTCCTTCTGCTGGTCCTACACTACATTGCACACACTGCATAGATATGCAGCACGAAACGTTCTCACAGCCTCAGGCCACGGAGAGGGACTTCTATTTTATGCTGTGACGGTTCATCTGTCATTCCTTTCTCATGGTTTGCTAGACCTGCTTCTTTTCATTGTCTAATTTACAGCGGGGCAGAATTTGCACTCAAAAGTCATCTAAGCCCACATAAAAATATTAAATGTAGGTAAGAGTATGAACTGTAAATCAAAGCTATCAGTGATGTCCGGTGTCCAAATTTGAATTGATGTCTTTGAGTCCAGTAAGAGTCATTAATATATCTACATTAGATACACCAGCCTGCTCTTGTGAGGGGAAAAAAATACTAATTTATTTAAAAGAGTTGCCATGGGGAATGGCATTCATGATTAATGTGGGGGTTGATTATGCAACCAATTGACTATAATTCACACCCAGTGAAACCTGGGCCAGCCGCCTGCCAGAGGGGGGGATGTTATTAATAATAGAGGAATCCTGCACTGCAATCCCCCTGTACCTCAAACCGAATTAAAGAGCCCAAATAAAAGGCAAACTTCAGGGGTGAAAAGGGTTCAGTATTCCTCTGGCAGCTCCTCACAATCAAACTGCAAAGCAATCCTGCTGGTGTTGCTGCTGTTACAGCAGCGTTGTCAGTGTCCTATGCCAGCTGCCTCCGCTGCACAATGGTACTGTTAAATGTTGAACATGGATATAACGGAGGACTCCATTCCCTGTAAATGTTATCAGATTGTAGCCTGAGGAAAATCACGAGGGACATGCATTGTTGCTGTTACATTAAGGCGTGCTAGGGCAGCTTGAGGTCCATTAAATAATATTAGAGTCAGACAACATTCATGCAGTCTAGTAGAAGCCGTTGCACACAAGATTGATATGAGTCCAATAGTAACAAGATGTTACATGTAAACAGAATCCATGTCTACATGACCAGCCTTCCTTTATTCATTATGCTTCAAAACACAGAATAACAAGGTGTCATTGTACCCACACCCAGTGTCCTGTGGGTGATGCCCTGTCAAAATGTAATTCAACACTACTTTATGTGCTGTGTGAATCAACAAGCAGCTAAGAAGAACTCCAGCTAAGAAGCAAAAAGTCTAATACCCTAAACTTTAGGGCTGGGGTCAATTCCAATTGAAGGCAGTTTAATTCAGGAAGTCATCTTAAGTAACAATTCAAAATGTGAAAAAAATGCAATTATGTTTAATGACTTGTCAATAAACTGAGAAAGTGAAGCTGTTTATTTCATAAGTGTCTTTTTTTCTAATTCTAAATTAAAATAACTTCCTGAATTGATCCCAGCCCTGCTACTCCTTCTCACATAACATGATTCTATGCAGCTTCACAGCTATAGGAGGAAATGTAGGAAGTGAAGACGCAAGAAGGTTGTTATCAGTTAGAATTCCAAACAACACATTGTGGATCCAGGTAGCACCTCAAGAAGACCACTTGCATAATCATGTGTCATGTTCATTCACAATTCATGACATAATACCTCTTTTAAAAACTGTCTAAATTGAAAAGAGCAATGTTCACCGTCAACAGGAAACCAAGGTTTTGAAACATCTCAATGGCTGGTAAATGAAATGTACAGCTTGAAGGTTGAAGGACAACTGTTTAATTTCCTTGCAGAATGCCAAGAAGAATCTGAAGCGAGAACATTCGTCTACATGCGACTGAGAACTAGATTTCCCCAAGACACACATACATACCCCCTTAATAATATTCATGTGCAACTTGTTTGTGGTGGACTCTTAATTACAGAGTCAGAGAAAATAATCTCATCAGAATGGAATGAGCTGTCTTTAACTCATGTATATTTATTAATAATAGATGGGATTTTGAGAGACAACATTAGCAAGCTTGATTTATCAGGAGACTGTTTCCTGTGTGAAGCATAAGAAGCTGTCTTATTGTGGCAAACCACAGTCAGTGATGATGCACAAGTACTACACAGAGCCCTAGGGGCAGGACAGACACACTAACCAGATATACAACCTTATCCGCTTAGTGCCCACATTGTATTACATATTAAAGTCTACGGTTTACATTGTAATTGTGTGCCTAAAATGATGTGTGCATTAGGACGATACCAGTATCGCAGTATTCTTTCAATGCCGAAAATAAAAACAGGAAGCAGACTCTGTATGTCAAATATTGTGTGCTATAGCTTGGAAAATAAATACATGTAACTCTGGATGACAACATCATGACGTTTGTCTCCAACATTAGGGCTGTTTTCCTAAAGAAATTAAATCCGCTTCGTGTTTTGTTTCCTTGAGTAACTATAGACTTATGAAGAAAGTTAAGCAAAGTTGCTATTCCTCAAAAAGGTTATTGGAAATGTTCTTGTACTATTTCTTATGTTTCTCCTTAAGCAAAAGTAAAGATGGAATTAGATTACTGAAAATAACGTTTTTGTATTGGTTCTTAATTCCAAGATAGCTAAACCCTCTGTCTTAAACAGAGTAGTGAGAGAATACGCTCGTGACAGCAATTGAACATGTTTAATTCACTCACAAATTTAATCTGAATGTTTCAGTATTGATTATTTTAAACCCAAAAAACATGTTTTAGAACAGTAATCTCAGTATGAAATATGCTGACATGATTGCCATTGCTAGCTAGATAGCTAGCTAAATCAGTTGCCTAGCAATATGAATATCAGTCTCTGGAGATCAGGTCCATAACACCTAGGATTACCAGTCTCTGGAGATCAAGGGCCAGATTCACAAATACTTCTTTATCAAGAAGAAATGTATTTTTAACTGCCATTTTTTTTAACTACAGGCTTATGAAGAAAGTTAACCAGTTGCTATTGCACAATACAGTTATTGGAAAAGTTCTTAATTTTTCCCCCAATGTTTCTTCCTAAGAAAAAAGTTAAGAAGAAATGGATATATATAACAATAGTCTAGAAGTGTTAAACAGCTAGCATCAGCTCGTCAATTTGCAAAGAAGATCTTGACTAACTTAATGGCTTTAGCTATGTTGGCTATAATGTCGTTAAGCGATATCTTGCTAATGTAGCTAGCTAACTAACTGGTAGTGCAGTCCCTCTACCACCGTCTCTCCTATCATAGACAACACCTTCTCCTCCAGCTGGTCCACATGAATGGTCTCTAAGCTCCCTTCTTCTTAAAACTTCTTCAGGCTAGGGTCCTTTTTTTTCTTCAATTTCCGCCTGACTGATGTGCCCAAAGTAAACTGCCTGTTGCTCAGGCCCTGAAGCCAGGATATGCATATAATTGGTACCATTGGAAACAAAACACTTTGAAGGTTGTAGAATTGTTAAAATAATGTAGGATTGTTTCTCCTACCATAACAGATATGGTAGGAGAAAATCCAAAGAAAAACCAACCAGAATTCTTTGGGGGGGAAGAGCCCATGCTCTTACAATGGAAAGTATAGAGAAATAATTAAATCTAGCTCCCAGTATGCAATTCCTATGGCTTCCACAGGGTGTCAGCACTCTATGTTCAAGGTTTCAGGCTTGTTTCTTCCAAAACGAGTAAGAATAAGGAGTTTTAGTACTGGGACACAGTATTGAAAATTCATGTGTGCGCGAGCTGCTAATATTGGTTTCCTATTGAACATACTTCTTTCCGTATGAAATATTATAGTTTGATCACATTTTAGGGTATCTGAGGACTCAATAGAAACGTATTTGGCCTTGTTTTAACAAAGTTTAGCGGTAGATTTCTGGATTCCTTTCTCTGCACGTTGAACGAGTAGATTACTCAAATCGATGGCACCAACTGAACAGACTTGTTGGGATATAAAGAAGGATTTTATCTAACAAAACGACACTACATGTTATAGCTAGGACCCTTTGGATAACAAATCAGAGGAAGATTTTCAAAAAGTAAGTCAATATTTAATCGATATTTGTGAATTTATGAAACCTGTGATGGTGGAAAAATATTTTGATGTGGGGTGCCGTCCTCAAACATTCGCATGGCATGGCATGCTAGCGGGACGCCTAGCCCTTTTAAAAGCCGACTTGATGTCGGACCACTATTTTCTATGGCGCTGTCACTGTCCCTTCCGATACACCCGACAGCAGAGACAGACTCGGCCACTCTCGCCCCCCCATCCTCTCTTTTTGGTCTCTGCAGTGACCCCGCAGTTTTTAAGTCTCCCCAACAGAAACATTTTCCTGTCTTCTATTTTCTCCACCATGACTTCAAGTTCTTGTCTGCTTCAGTTTTTATTGCGCATTCCTTTGATTATTCATTTTTGGTTTTGATATAGCTAGTCTAATTTGTTTTTGTGCATAAAGCGTTCACGAGCCAACATAAAATAAATAATATTGAGACATAAAGCAGATAAATAAATGTAACAAAATTGAAATATCAACACTTTAGTATAGTGGGTCAAATCCTCTCATCCCTGTCACATAGGCTTATTTATTGGTTTCAAGCACATCACTAATGTCAATGCCACATAAGAAGATATTTATGAATTCCTAAGAAAACTACGAATTCCTAAGAACATTTAGAGGAATTGCGCTTACGAGCTACCTAATGAACTTCCTATTTTTTTCCTTAAAAACTTATTACGTTTTTTCGTAAGTAATGTTTTGTGAATACGGCCCCTGGTCCATAACGCCAAGGAATATCAGTCTCTGGAGATCAGCTCCATAACACCTATAAATATCAGTATTAGGAGATCAGCTTCATAACACATAGGAATACCAGTATTAGGAGATCAGCTCCATAACACATAGGAATATCAGTATTAGGAGATCAGCTCCATAACACCTAGGAATATCCGTCTCTGGAGATCAGCTCCATAACACATAGGAATATCAGTATTAGGAGATCAGCTCCATAACACATAGGAATATCCGTCTCTGGAGATCAGCTCCATAACACATAGGAATATCAGTATTAGGAGATCAGCTCCATAACACATAGGAATATCAGTATTAGGAGATCAGCTCCATAACACCTAGGAATATCAGTCTCTGGAGATCATGTCCATAACACCTAGGAATATCAGTCTCTGGAGATCATGTCCATAACACCTGGGAATATCAGTCTCTGGAGATCATGTCCGTAACACCTAGGAATATCAGTCTCTGGAGATCATGTCCATAACACCTAGGAATATCAGTCTCTGGAGATCATGTCCATAACACCTGGGAATATCAGTCTCTGGAGATCATGTCCATAACACCTAGGAATATCAGTCTCTGGAGATCATGTCCATAACACCTAGGAATATCAGTCTCTGGAGATCATGTCCGTAACACCTAGGAATATCAGTCTCTGGAGATCATGTCCGTAACACCTAGGAATATCAGTCTCTGGAGATCATGTCCGTAACACCTAGGAATATCAGTCTCTGGAGATCATATCCATAACACCTAGGAATATCAGTCTCTGGAGATCATGTCCGTAACACCTAGGAATATCAGTCTCTGGAGATCATGTCCGTAACACCTAGGAATATCAGTCTCTGGAGATCATATCCATAACACCTAGGAATATCAGTCTCTGGAGATCATGTCCGTAACACCTAGGAATATCAGTCTCTGGAGATCATATCCGTAACACCTAGGAATATCAGTCTCTGGAGATCATGTCCGTAACACCTAGGAATATCAGTCTCTGGAGATCATGTCCATAACACCTAGGAATATCAGTCTCTGGAGATCATGTCCGTAACACCTAGGAATATCAGTCTCTGGAGATCATATCCATAACACCTAGGAATATCAGTCTCTGGAGATCATGTCCGTAACACCTAGGAATATCAGTCTCTGGAGATCATATCCATAACACCTAGGAATATCAGTCTCTGGAGATCATGTCCGTAACACCTAGGAATATCAGTCTCTGGAGATCATGTCCGTAACACCTAGGAATATCAGTCTCTGGAGATCATGTCCGTAACACCTAGGAATATCAGTCTCTGGAGATCATATCCATAACAACTATAACACACTCACACAATATCCACGCACACACTCACACAATATCAAAACACACACACTCGCACTATCAAAACACACACACACTCACACAATATCAAAACACACACACTAACACAATATCCACACACACACTCACACAATATCCAAAACACACACAATATCTACACACTCACTCACACAATATCCAAACACACACTCACACGATATCCACACACACACTCACACAATATCGGAACATCACGGCCATGAAATCACACCGGTGCTTATCAGAGGTTAGATACAGAAGATATATAATTAGCACCATCAGACAATAACCTCCTGCATCAACATTCACCTCAAGGATGAAACATTTTCAAGACTAAAGCACCAAGGATGTTATATCACATTCACATGATGGTGTTGTACAATGTGTCTCCACTGGGAATGGTAATATATGATTGACCTGAGACCCGTGAAAGCTCTGCGCCTTTTCTTTGGGTTCATTTATTATCTATTCATTTATTTCCAATTGAAATGTAACAACAAATTGTTTTATTCTGAATATATAGTCTCCTTTTCCGGAGGGAAATCACTGGGTGAGAATTCAATCCCAAAAAGCACAATTAGATTCTGTGCACGTGTTAATAATCCACCTCAGAGGAAAATAATAAACATTCTAGAGGTTAGAGTTTATTTCATCGCATCTCTTCTTGGTCACTATTTTGATAAGATGTTTGTCACCTTTTCCGGGTTTATCTGTCAAGTAGATTTTTTCCTGCAAATACAGTATTGATTTTAGATTCATTCTAAAGGGGTTGCACAGAAAATACAATTACTGGAACTATTGTGAGCACTGACGGTATTGAATTAGGAATATTCTGATGCAGTGGTTTTTATTCCAAGAAAACGGTAACCCAATATTGTTTGTACTATATTCATCTTTCATATCATGATAGGAACAGCTTTGCCTGAATGATCCAAACATAGCATACATAGAAGTGATGGTTGCTGTGGGAGTAGAGTCAACCAGGCTGCTTCTAGAGCACAGAGAAAATAATATAGCAATGCAAAGACACAGAGTGGGTCGGATAGTGGGTTGGACAGTGGGTCACACAGTGGGTCCCACAGTGACAGTAATACTGGATTTCGTTAGCTAATCTGTCAACTTGTCACTTATTTGAGGGGATTTCGGGTTTAACAGTGGAAAAGGTCATTTACTTTGACAACTTCAGTCAGGATGTGTGAATCAATATTATTTTTTGAGACAACAACTCAAACTCAAGCTATTTTTTGTTTAACACCATTTTGTAGCTTAAAATGTACTGCCAGGCTCAGAATAGAAACCATTTGAAGAACAATAGGCTCCCTCCATAGGCCCTGGTCTCCTATCACATGACACAGGACTAGCGTCTCCCTCCAAAGGCCCTGGTCTCCTATCACATGACACAGGACTAGCGTCTCCAAGGCCCTCCAAAGGCCCTGGTCTGCTATCACATGACACAGGACTAGCGTCTCCCTCCAAAGGCCCTGGTCTCCTATCACATGACACAGGACTAGCGTCTCCCTCCAAAGGCCCTGGTCTCCTATCACATGACACAGGACTAGCGTCTCCCTCCATAGGCCCTGGTCTCCTATCACATGACACAGGACTAGCGTCTCCCTCCGAAGGCCCTGGTCTCCTATCACATACTAGCGTCTCCCTCCAAAGGCCCTGGTCGCCTATCACATGACACAGTACAGTACTAGCGGTGAGGTGATGCATATGCTAGGCACCTCTCAACACACGTCTATAAACACAGACAACATGAGAGCCTGCACTCTGAACACACTCATATCCTGACTGATGAGGTCATTTGGAAATGCATAAAACACTTGAGGGATTGTCACAGTCAAAATATGTTGTTAGTACTTTTATCCCTTTTAGTCAGACATCAAACCGTCATTGCCCCCCAACCCCACCCCCCATGATAGACAGACACAATCCTTCCTGAATAACAGCACTATTACATCCTGTCATGTCACTGTTGTCACATGAGAGCGTTAAAGATGCTCAGGGTGTTTGTGATGTTGTTTGTGTATGCCTGTCAACAGGGACATTTCTGCCCCCTTTTTGCTTTCTGATTATTCCAGTTTGAGTTCAAACTCCCACTCTGAGGATTCTCGCAAATTAAACATTTATCAACTACAACATCTATTAATGTAAATGAGAGAGAGAAAAGGTCTGTGACCAAAATGTTGCACAAAAATTTGTTTGTAACTAAACTCAGCATGAGCGCAGATTATCTACTTAGTGTTGTATGTTATCCTAATTTATGCTCCTGTGATTGACACTTCTCTCAGGACTGCAACAGTGACTGTTTTCCATCATGAAAACAAGTTCTGAAAGGCAACCCCTTCTGACAATTCAATTTGCAAGCTTGAAAATGCAATACACATAACTTATTAATGATTTGTAATGGTAAAATCTGCTCAACTGAGAAATGCTTAAACGTTCCTCAGCAAAATGAAGGGCAGCAAACACCTCCTTTTAGTTTAAGGCAGAAAACATTTTAAAGCAAACATACACACGACTGAAAACAACCTTCCCACATGGGCCACTTTAAAACATCCAGAACATAAAGTATCATTGATGTACTCTCTATGCTCAACAACCTCCCTGAAGCATCATAACACACACCACTACAGGCACAAATACATGCCTAGTAGCATGGACACACAGTGGAATGAAACACTACAACGACACATCTCTCAGTGGTATCTAACACCACAACAATACATCTCTCAGTGGAATGAAACACCACAACACTACAGCAACTCTCAGTGGTATGAAACACTACAACAACACAGCAACCCTCAGTGGTATGAAACACTACAACAACACATCTCTCAGTGGTATGACACACCACAACATATCTCTCAGTGTAATGAAACACCAAAACATCACAAAAACACATCTCTCAGTGGAATGAAACACCACAACAACACATCTCTCAGTGGAATGAAACACCACAACAACACAACTCTCAGTGGTATGAAACACTACATCACCACAGCAACTCTCAGTGATATGAAACACCACAACACATCTCTCAGTGGAATAAAACACCACAACACCACAGCAACTCTCAGTGGTATGAAACACCACAACACCACAGCAACTCTCAGTGGTATGAAACACTACAACAACACAACTCTCAGTGGTATGAAACACTACATCACCACAGCAACTCTCAGTGATATGAAACACCACAACACATCTCTCAGTGGAATGAAACACCACAACACCACAGCAATTCTCAGTGGTATGAAACACCACAACACCACAGCAACTCTCAGTGGTATGAAACACTACAACAACACATCTCTCAGTGGTATGAAACACCACAACACCACAACAACTCTCAGTGGAATGAAACACCACAACACCAGAGCAACTCTCAGTGGTATGAAACACCATAGCAACACAATAACTCTCAGTGGTATGAAACACCATAGCAACACAATAACTCTCAGTGGTATGAAACACCATAGCAACACAATAACTCTCACTGGTATGAAACACCATAGCAACACAATAACTCTCAGTGGTATGAAACACCATAGCAACACAAGAACTCTCAGTGGTATGAAACACCATAGCAACACAAGAACTCTCATTGGAGCATGTGAAGTACTTGTAGTGATTCATTTTATGTTACAAACAACTCTCTTTATTTCAATGCTGCTCAAGACAATTATTTTCACCATCATTTTACCAATCTAACTGTACACTTATTCACAACCCACTGGGCACACACTGGTTGAATCAACGTTGTTCCACATCATTTCAATTAAATTATGTTGAACCAACGCGGAAAAGATGTTGAATTGACGTCTGTGCCTAATGAGAAGACAAGGACAGTTCTCCATTGTTGAACTCATCTTGACATAGAGAAACTATGGGATCTCAGATAAGTATTTTCTCTGCAGCGGTCCGAGGCCTGCACACAGCCCTATACTGTAGTGCCTCGCTCTGCCTTTCTTTCTTCAAACAAATGACCACATTATTCAGCAGAGGCAAAGACCCTGAGGTTTAATCCATCCTTGTTATCTGCCAATCACAGCTCGCGCTTGGCTGTCCTTATCGCTCTGTGGTTGAAATGAAAAGGCGTCCATTGCATCCAAGACATCTACTTGTGCATGCAGCCCCGCACTCCTGCACCTCCGGGGCCTCCTACAGGAAGTGTGCTGCCTAACGAGCATGTGACATTGACTGGAGCAAATATACATGAATAAATCAATTGCCGTTCCATGGCGTCATTTAGGAAGGCTTGAAAGGGCTTGGCTTGCAGGGTGAGGGACAGGGTTGGAGGGCATGCCGGTCATACAGGACAGTGCAACATTGGAGTGTTCAGGGACAGGGGAAGAGACTAGAGGGGTGAATATTACCATCACTCAGTGACATTTTTAAATGATACTATACTGTGACCAAGTCTTAGGGCCTGCTCTGACCCCTAAATCGTCCCCCCCTACAAACAAACATGAGCTGTTACATGAGTCACAACAGCATCAAAGAGTTTGTCACAAAAATGCAAATAAATGCAATGAAATCCAGATAGTACCAGCTAGGAGAGATGCCAGGACTACAGTACCAGCTAGGAGCGATGCCAGGAATACATGATTGGGGAAGCGGATTCCTAATCGTTACCATATATGGGGTGCATGCAAACTATGAAAAGATTGCTGATGCAAATACTGCTACTGAGCCAAACACAAGTGACTTTTGTAGACTCATTGCAGAACCAATGACAACATTGTGTAAAAAATGTAAACTATGAGGATTAAAATATTGTATTCAACTAATGAAAAGGATTGGTTGTCTCCATGGTTACTTAGTCAGACACACATACTTGTTCAACTCATTGCATAGCAAAGTTAGCATAATTCTATGGATAAAACATGCTACGGGTACATACATGTTCATCGTTTTATAATCCCTGATGATGGGTTCAGCCATATGTGATATGTCTCGACATCGAGCCTAAAAAGCCTTTCGTGGGGCGTTACAAAACAAGGGTGCATCAAAAATAGTGATAGATCTCGGCCCAGGTTGTTGTACTGCAGGTTTATTACAAAGGCAACTCCTATATGAAACAAGAAATTCTGATGTGAAAATCTCAAGGTCTACAAAATCACATGATAAAATAATGGCGTAAGAGTTTTTGCTCTGCATAATACATCACAGGAAACCCCATCCATATGGAGACTATTCACATCCCACCATTGGTTTGACAAAACACAATTATGCACTTCTTATGCAATTCCACAAGGGCAAGTCTTCACACATGAAGTCACAAAAGCAGGAGCTGAAAGCGACAGCATTTGAAGGGTTATATATAATGAATTATCTATAGGTGTCATCTCAACATTCAGACCTGGCAACACATTAGATCAAAGCGGGTAAATAAATACACCAACTATTTAAAAAGACATCTGGCGCAACAGCTAAGTGCATTGACAGATCTAGACTCTGCCAATATGGGTAGTACAGTTACATTGCAAATGTATGCACACACACACTCACACAATATCCGTACACACAGTCACACAATATCCAACACACACAATATCCACACACACACACACACACACACACTCACACAATATCCACACACACACTCACACAATACCCAACACACACAATATCCACACACACATACACACACTCACACAATATCCACACACACACTCGCACAATATCCAAAACACACAATATCCACACACACACACACACACACACACACACACACACACGCGCGCAATATCCAACACACACACTCACACAATATCCAAAACACATACAATATCCACACAGACACACTCACACAATATCCACATAGATAATCATACAATATCCACACACACACACTCAAACAATATCCAAAACACACACTATATCCAAACACACACTCACACAATATCCACGCACACACTCACACAATATCAAAACACACACACACACAATATCAAAACACACACACACAATAAATCCACACACACACTCACACAATATCAAAATACACACACTCACACTATCAAAACACACACAATATCAAAACACACACACTCACACAATATCCACGCACACACTCACACAATATCAAAACACACACACACACAAAATCCACACACACACACACTCACACAATATCAAAACACACACACTCACACTATCAAAACACACACACTCACACAATATCAAAACACACACACTCACACAAAATCAAAACACACACACTCACACAATATCCACACACACACACTCTCACAATATCCACACACACACTCACACCATATCCAAACACACACTCACACAATATCCAAAACACACACAATATCCACACACACACTCACACAATATCAAAACACAAACTAACACAATATCCACACACACACTCACACAATATCCAAAACACACACATTTACATTTAAGTCATTTAGCAGACGCTCTTATCCAGAGCGACTTACAAATTGGTGCTTTCACCTTATGACATCCAGTGGACACACAATATCCACACACTCATTCACACACTATCCAAACACACACTCACACAATACACACACACACACTCACACAATATCCAAAACACACACACACACACACTCACACAATATCAAAATACACACACTCACACTATCAAAACACACACTCACACAATATCAAAACACACACACTCACACAATATCCACACACACACTCACACCATATCAAAACACACACAATATCCACACACACACGCACACAATATCAAAACACACACAATATCCAAACACACACTCATACAATATCCAAAACACACGCCAACACAATATCCACACACACACTCACACAATATCCAAAACACACACAATATCCAAACTCACACTCACACAATATCCACGCACACACTCACACAATATCAAAACACACACACACAAAATCCACACACACACACACACACAATATCAAAACACACACACTCACACAATATCAAAACACACACACTCACACAATATCAAAACACACACACTCACACAATATCCACACACACACACTCACACAATATCCAAAACACACACAATATCCACACACACACTCACACCATATCCAAACACACACTCACACAATATCCAAAACACACACAATATCCACACACACACTCACACAATATCAAAACACAAACTAACACAATATCCACACACACACTCACACAATATCCAAAACACACACAATATCCACACACTCATTCACACACTATCCAAACACACACTCACACAATACACACACACACACACACACTCACGCAATATCCAAAACACACACTCACTCAATATCCAAACACACACTCACACAATATCCAAACACACACTCACACAATATTCACACACACTCACACAACATCCAAAACACACTCACATGCAAATCCCTGTCAACATGCAGTACTCTCGTTCATGAGTCATTTAGAGCAAATTAGCATATTGCAATACAGGTTATCTTTTTTTCCAAAAAACAATATTGAGGATGATTGGAAGTCATAGATCATTCAAATTAAATGAGACCATGTTGGAATGCCAAAAAATATACAAGGGCTTTGTCACCTTTGTTTTCACCCAATTTGTTCACCAGTGTAAAAATGGAGACAACATGACAAACACAACACACACACATTCAGTAGAGAATGGTAGGAATATAACCTGAGTATATTCACTTAGAGAATGGTAGGAATATAACCTGATTATATTCACTTAGAGAATGGAACTGTATGAATAAAATATGACTATATTAATTTAGAGAATGGTAGGAATATTATCTATGTATATTCATTTAGAGAATGGTAGGAATATAACCTGAAGTATATTCACTTAGAAAATGGTAGGAATATAACCTGAGTGTATTCACTTAGAGAATGGTAGGAATATAACCTGAGTATATTCACTTAGAGAATGATAGGAATATAACCTGAGTATATTCACTTAGAGAATGGTAGGAATACAACCTGAGTATATTCACTTAGAGAATGATAGGAATATAACCTGAGTAAATTCACTTAGAGAATGGTAGGAATACAACCTGGGTATATTCATTTAGAGAATGATAGGAATATAACCTGAGTATATTCACTTAGAGAATGGTACTGTAGGAATAAAATATGAGTATATTAATTTAGAGAATGGTAGGAATATTATCTGAGTATAATTACTTAGAGAATGGTAGGAATATAATCTGTGTATATTCACTTATAGAATGGTAGGAATACAACCTGAAGTATATTCACTTAGAGAATGGTAGGAATACAACCTGGGTATATTCACTAAAATAATGGCAGGAATATAATCTGAGTATATTCACTTATTGAATGGTAGGAATATAACCTGAGTATATTCACTTAGAGAATGGCAGGAATATAACCTGAGTATATTCTCTTAGAGAATGGTAGGAATATAACCTGATTATATTCACTTAGAGAATGGTAGGAATATAACCTGAGTATATTCACTTAGAGAATGGCAGGAATATAACCTGAGTATATTCACTTAGAGAATGGTAGGAATATAACCTGAGTATATTCACTTAGGGAATGGTAGGAATATAACCTGAGTATATTCACTTAATAACTTCAAATATGTGATGTTAGCCAGGCTAATTTGCAACACTGACATTTCATACAAAAGGACAGCAAAATAAAGGCAGAGTATAGCTGAACAACCGGCAGTGACTATGGCCCCACACTGCAGTACGCACCAGGCAACGGAAGCAAAAGGATGAGACATCCATCTCCTACAGTACAGCACTTCTCTCCAAGTGAATATGACAAACGAATAACATGAACGTTTACTGGCAAGACATGTTAACTTTAATCTTAAAAGACAATTGTTTCCTTTGTCAGCAGAAAAAAGTCAACCTAAATGACAAAACCATTTCACTCTGGGAGAAAACCCTTTCACTGCGGGAGGAAACCATTTCATTGTGTGAGAAAACCATTTCACTGTGGGAGGACACCATTTCACTGTGGGAGGACACCATTTCACTGCGGGAGGAAACCAATTCTCTGTGGGAAGAAACCATTTCTCTGTGGGAGGAAACCATTTCTCTGTGGGAGGAGAGCGAACATGAGAGGCTAATAGAGTGCATTCAAAAAGGCAAAAACAAACAAACAAATGAAATAAGTAATCACTAGATACATATAGCATCAGCTGCGCTGTTGTAAGTCATACAGAATATTACAGAGTACAAAAGCTTGACCTGTCCATCCACAAACATCCCAACAGTAGTTTAGTTCTCACCCACATCTTAAAAACGGCGCTGCCTGTTTTATCATAGAACATGAGTTATTCATTGGCTGAATCAGACTAAAAATGTTAAATCTACTTCTCGTGGGGGAGGCAGCGTGGGGGTGACAGACGCACTGCAATTGTTGAAGGCATTTTAAATAGAGAAGCAAACATGCACCAGAACATCTGGACAGGTTATGACACCATATTATCATTGTACTCACTAACCAATTCATCCCCTGTAACAAAACAACTGTAATGTAAAGGAATACTGTTGTTGCCTTTAAAAATAATAAGAAAGAACAATCCCCTAAACGTTGTTTGATCAGTGTAATGGAACATGATGAAACAACTCACACACAGCATTTATGATTGGGCTGTATCATATGTACTCATGTTGAATTGAGATTCATATCATACATATTTTGTGTTCAAATACTCAACTATTCTCAGGTTTTCTTCTTGAGCATTCAAGGCTTTATTTATAAAGCAACTTAAACGACTGAGGAAACAAGATGACATTTTCTTGAGGAAAAGAAAAACACAGTGCAGATAGGTACCTTGACTTCAACAGGTTTATACAATAAAAACTAACCAATATACAGTATTCTGCTGACTGATAGAACATTGTATTGATCATATCTTTCAAGGTACATTCTATTCATTTGTATTTCAAACACTCATTAACTTAACAATACTTTAAATAAGGACTTGGTAAAATAAAGTGGATAAAATCATTTGAAATAACAATATAAGCTGTCTCCACAATATAACTTTGAACTAATAAATCAAATAAAGGATTTAAGCTATTATGATTGAGCATATTAATATTGCACATGGTGTTTGATATGAATCTGTCCAGATCAGTAGCTACTGTATATAAAACAAATTCATAGCCACATAATTTTCTTCCAAAGATAAATTGAACATATCTCATACATTACCTTTCTAATCCATTACCATGGTACCCAAGTCAAACCATCCAGAATTGTATCACCTTAATGCAAATTTATTTTGGTTGCATAATGTTAAAAAGAAACCTTTACACGAAACCTTTTACAATAAACCTTTTTTCAAATACTAATCAGGCCTCAGTTTGTGCACCGTCAAAGTGAAATAACATCCATCTCTAGTCCCCTTTCAGGCCATCAGTAGAGTTCATGAAGACTCAGAAAACAGAAACAGTTACTCTGAGAAATCATTTGTGGCGTGAGATCTGGGCCTGTCTTGCTTCTGCATTCTAAATATCCATTTCACTTTTAAATAGTACCAATAATCTTTAAATAATCCTGCATAGAAAAATAAATAAATTAGTTAAATGTACTACCAATTGATAGTTGGTCATCAATCATATATATTGACAGTTGGTCATCAATGATATATATTGACAGGGGTCATCAATCATATAAATTGACAGGGGTCGTCAATCATATGTATTGACAGGGGTAATCAATCATATATATTGACATGGATCATCAATCATATATATTGACAGGGGTCGTCAATCATATATATTGACAGGGTCATCAATCATATATATTGACAGGGGTAATCAATCATATATATTGACATGGATCATCAATCATATATATTGACAGGGGTCATCAATATTCAGTTTGTTTAATGTTGCTTTTTTTCTACATGTTTTGTCTTTTATAGGTATAGTTGTTTTGTCTTCTGTTGTAATTTACAAACTGTCCCACAGATACAAATAATGTAGACGTACAAAATAAATCCAGGTATGCTTACATGGCAAGCAGCTGTCCCGACATGTGCCATACTCAAACATATCCAGAGGAACCACATTTCATTCAAACACTATTAACATGGCTCTTTACACAAACAAGTCATGGAATCATTCCAAATCTGCTGTTCGGTTCATACGTGCCTTTTCTTAGTGAAACCAAGGCGTCAGGTTCCCCAGCAGTGTCCAGCAGTGACCAGTTATAATCCAGGCAGATGGTAAGAGTCTGCAAGTGGGGGATCCCAACCACGTTATATTCCCAGGAGAACTGTAAAGTCACCATATGATAGTTCATTCATTGAAAATACTGATCCCATATTGCCACAAAAACACTGCAGAAGGATCACTAGCTATGATGAGGTACAGTCAACATTGTTTTCATGACCCATGATTTGGTTGAAAAAAAATCTGATAAGTACCAATTTCAATAGCAGCAAAATACTACAATTTTCTCTTAAGGATGTCTTGTGGTATAATGTGATATTAATACATGTTATAATGGCATCACCACATCAGGAGGAAAGTCTGTATTTGCAACAGAGCCACTGATTCTCGGGAAATCATGTTATCTGACTGGAGCCTCCTGTCCAGTTTATCCATTGGTCATTAAGCTTTTCCAAAAGGCACTTTTGTCATTGGGGGAGATTAGATAGCCTACATTTGACTCATTTGAGTCTGTTCTTCCAGAACCTGAAGGTAGTCAGGTGTACCTTGAAGTTTAGTTTTAAGTTCATAGTACTCACTTTTCCTTTGTTCCACTACTATCTTACTATGGTTTCCCCCTATTAGTGACTTCTTCATCTTTTTGTCCTGTGGTTTCTCTGGGTAACGGATCTGAAACCCACTCCCCCCTATACTGCTGAAATCCCCCCTTTTACTGTCTAAAAAGTTTTGAATAAACATGTTGGATTCTCTTGGCAGGAACTCATCCAGCTCGTCAATGGTGCTCAGTCTCTTATTGCGTGGATCCAGGGAGGACAGTGAGTCCTTGTCTTGGTCAGCGCTGTTGAGCAGGATTATTTTCTGTCTCTGGGAGTCAGCAAACTTAAAGCCTGACTCAGAGTCTCTAATCCCACAGGTGTGACTCTTGTTCATATGCTGGATAGTGTGGGGGATGAACGTCTCCCCTCCCAGATCATCCTTCTTGTTTGATTTGTTGTGTCTCCTGAGCGTGAGTTGCATGGAGCCACACTCCTGGTTCCCCATGCCCTCCTGGCGTCCGGCTGGCTTCTTATTGCGCCTCAGCACGAACACCAAGAGGCAGAAAGCAACAAACACTGTTATGATGAGCACCACCAGGACACTGAGGATCATGATGGATAGGGGAACTGGACCACCTGGAGGGGCCTTGCCCACCCCTGCTGGGGACATGGAAGTCACCACCGGAGTAGTACTGGTCAGGATGAAAGGGGGCCTAGCTATAAGTTTGGGGCACAGGATCTCATTTTTCAGCAGCCGTAGCTCTATATTGGAAAACTGAACTGGGGATGCACATTTGACCTCTTTCGCAGCCACTCCGTCATTCAGCTTCTCCAGCCACAGTTTCAGAGCCACTAAATCACAGGAGCATTCCCAGGGATTGCCTTCTAGATCAATTTGAGTGAGAGACCTCAGCTGGTCTAGGACACCACTCACAGGCAGAGTCATGAAATGGTTGTTCTTAAGATTTAGCCTAGCCAGGGAAACGCCAGCAAAGATATAGGCAGGGAGGCTCCTTAGCACATTGTTGTTCAGATACAACAACTGCAGATTTGGCATGGAGTCAAATGTCCCTGCTAACACCTCTTGTATGGCATTGTATTCTAGATACAAGTATTGGAGGTTACTGAGCCCAAGGAACATCTCAGGATGCAGCTGCTCTAGTTGGTTCCCATTGAGATAAAGCCTACGCAGGTTGGTCAGATTGGCAAAGACCCCTTTTTGAACTGTGACTATTTGATTGCTGCCCAAATGTAATAAATCTAAACCCTCAAAGCCTTGGAAATCAACTGGGCTGATATCTCTGATATAATTTCCACTCAGGTGGAGCTTCTTGGCATTTGGTGGCTTGGGAATGATATCTGCTAGATTGTTTATACTTCTCTCTTGGCAACTCACACTGATGCCAAAGTCTGATGGGTGAGCTTTGCAGGTACAAGGCTGTGGGCAGGAGAGAGGTGGGGTTCTTGTTTGATAGGACATAATTGGAATATTTTTATTCAAACCGGGTAAACCAACAATCCCGTTTCCATAAATCTTTGATGGGTTTGTTGTTTTGGGAGCTTTGGTGGCTATGGGCGGTATCGTAGTGGGGGCCTTGTCGGATGTTGTTCGGCCATTTTCTGGCTGTGAAGGGGGCATCCTTACATCAAAGTCACTACCTGTTCCCATGGGGCACAGTTCCTGTTTGTTTGTTTCTTTCAACAGTCGTCCATACAGGTCACTAGGGGTTTCACATATAGCCTCCCCAATAAAAATGTTATAGGGCATGTTCTCCAACCAGGCTTTCAAGGGTAACAAATCACATGTGCAATTCCATGGGTTGTCATCGAGCTGCAATTCCACTATACGTCCAATGTGTTCCAAAACTCCCAGATATGGTAGCTTCTGGATCCTGTTTCCTCTTATATCCAAATGTGTAAGGGAGGCAAAGCGAAAAATGTTATCAGGAAGGATCTGGACTAGATTGTCATTCAGAATGAGAACTTTCAACCTATGCAATTTGTTGAAGGATCCTTTTTCAATATACTTGATCAAATTGTAGTCAGCCTGGAGGTATTCCAAGTTTTCGATCCCATAGAAAGTGTCAGCTCTGAGCACCTTCAATTCATTGTTATTTAAATGCAGCTGTTTCAATGAACTAAGGCCATAAAAGGCCCCTCCCTCGATGTTCTGTAGTTTGTTGTTTCCCAGTTGAAGAGAGACTGCGTGTGTGAAATTGAGAAAGGAATTGGGGTAAAGGACAATCAATAGGTTATTTTGGAAATTCAAATGATAGAGGCTAGAGACCGGGGGCAGCAGCTGGGTAGGTCTGTACACAGTTATTTTCTCACAGTTCACATATAGGACGTTCTCGATGGACATGCATGAACAGGCGCTGCAGGTCTCCGCTGAGAGGTCAGAATCCAAGTCAGAAAACGTATTCGATACGAAAAAGGCCAACAGAACTAGAAGCAGCATTTTGCCTTTTATAAATCCCCCAGAAAACCATTTAGTAACCTTTGAGAGGAAAAACAAACAAACAAACAATCAAAACACAAACTGGTACTATACATACAGACAGTACTTCATTAATGGTTAGATAGTATATGCCCTACTGCTGATGTTAGTAATGGTTAGTTAGTATATGCCTACTGCTGATGTTAGTAATGCTTTGTCTATACACCAGGCTAATTTAATGTACGCAAATCAACCCATTTATCTATAGCAATACAGCCATCAAGTACCATTTTAACCTAAAAATAGTATTAATAATAATAATACTAATAATATTAATAATAATAACCATAATAATGAAAGACGAATAATAAGAGTCTAATAATTAGAAGCCTTAAAACCATCATCTCCTTCTGATCCATAATGTTACAAAACATAATTGAAATCACCATTATATATTACAGTAGTGCGTCAATTTTGTGGGCATATAACAAAAAGAGTAGAAAATATATATGCTACTGCATCCTATGCTGACATATTGTGGGCTAAAACATCCCATGAAGCCTGTGCCCCAGGCGGATCAACCCATATTATAATTAAACATATGAACAATGTAGGCTACAGAATGGATATTAAAGCTTTTCAAGCAAATAACAGAAGACTTACCGTAAGCGTTTGCAAATGTGGTTTCTTGAGAAACGGACATTGGCAGTGCATTGAGACGCGGTGCTCCCATTCAGACGTAGGTAGGCTATCGCTCAGATTTCAGCCTATGCGTCTCTTCTTGACAGGCTCCACTTGTTAAAAAATATATTTCTCTCGTAGGGTTCCCAATGTTGTTGTATCTCCATGAAGCATTTCAGTTCGGAATGAGCTAAAGACACGGTGCCCACCTCAGCGTTATTAAGAAAGCAGGGACAAAAGGCGAGCAGCTGAAGTGACTGCAAAACAACTTCTCTCCAGTTCACGATAGAGGAAAATGAAACGAATGGTGCTGCTGGAACACCCAGTCCGTAGAGATGCTTAGCCTATGTATATGGCTCGCTGAAGTTGGCCTGAGTCGTTCAGGCAGAAAAAATGAAGCAGCAGAACCCGATAAACCTAAACAATCCTGCGCGGGTTTACTCACCTCCAAAAATCTGAAATTGCTTGCTAAGCGTCTCTTTTCGAATCATGCATTTTACAGGGCTGTCAGTGTGACATCTGAGGCTGAGCCTCTCTACTCCAAGGAAAAGAAAAGGAGAGGGAAAAAAACACCACACTGTGATATTCAGAAAAATGAGAACGGCGACTAACTGACGCGGAAAATGAATAATTCAGTTTAGTCAGATGCGGGCAAGCAGGAGATGCCGCTCTCCATCTTCCAACAAAAGCAAGAAACTGCGTTGAAATAAACTACTGTTAAAACAGTCACCAGGGATCCGGATACGCAGGAAGGAGGGAGTGTGTCTCGTAATAGCAACTATTCCTGCCTGTCTCATAAGTATGCTGCTTTACAGCTGCATAGAGCTTCCCACACGACTAGGACGCAGAGAGAAGGGGGGAGGAGGTGAGGGGAGGGGTGAAGAAAAAGAGAGAGAGACAGAGCGAGAGAGAGATAGTAGAGAGAGAGAGAGGGGAGGGGTCTCGTATACCAAACGGAAAACTTCAGACCTTGACTAGAATGATTTTAGTAGTAGTTTAATTTAACAGACTTGGAATTATGTTTCTTATCGTTATGATGATCAACAGAAATGGTTATGCATCACGCATTGTGCTATAGCCTATTGGATCGAGATCATACGGTAGACTTCGTTTGAGGATGAAGTCGCTTACCTGACAGTTCAAGAGGGGTCGGCGCCTGCATTATATTTTATGATTGGAGTGTTTAAAACGACAGAGAACGTGAGCGGCATTCTAATGTGGACTATTATTCAACGTGGACTGCAGTCAAAGCACGTCAAACATTGCTGAGGGAAGTAGTATAAACAGACACTACCGCTCATATTGTTTTTGAGTAGGCTACTTTGGATAGCGTGTTTATGTTAGACGTTATGGCTGCATTTACACAGGTAGCCTAATTCCGATTTTATTCCTCACAATTATTGGTCTTTTGACCCATCAGATCAGCTATTTTACCAATAACGGCAGAATATTATAATTGGGTTTCTTGTGTAAAAAGCCCATTTCTGATTTAAAAAATATGTGTCACTAGTTTGTCTTTAACAAATCAGATCAGCTCTAAAATATATCTTATGTGAAAAGATCTAATGTGAAAAAATATCTGAATTTGTCTGCCTGTGGAAATGCAGCCCGACTGGAATTCAGCATCACTTTAGTTTTCAGACAACAGGTGGATGCTCCCTCATGTGAAGTCAATAATAGGAACCACTCAGTTTTAGCCTAGACTTCACCTGTTTGTTCAAATAATATTCATACTTGAGAGAAAATAGCTCCAAATGTGTGAAACGCAAAGAGCTCTCCAAGTGAACAACGTTTTAATGGCAGAGTGACAAACACTACAAGCTTATTTTTTTAGACTATGTGGAGAACAAGATACAGGCTTAATCAATTATAGGTCAAGTCTGAATGACAGTGACAGTAAAAGTAGGCTATTGTAATATGAATGTATCCTATTTTCCCTGCCCGTTCTGTTTTGACATGAGGATACATGGGTGTGCCACTGAACTGACGTTATGGGCAGTGTGATATTGGGAGAATCACATTGAGAATCCCAATTGCATAATCCTTGCGTCCTCTCGCCTCGCCTGCTTCTCAAAATCCATTGGATGAGAAAGTCAGAAGCCTCCCCTCTGACCTCCTCCAAAGGGTTTTGAGAAGGAGGCGAGGAGAGAGGTCTTGAGAGGTACAGTATACAATTGAGATTCTCCCTGCAGAGGTTTCTCACACATGCAGAAATCAAAGGTAGCGCCCTCATCTGGCTGAACATTTTACCTACTTTATTGTCTTGGTACCTATAGGTTACGGTACAGTATGCACTCCTGAATGTTGACTATATTGTAGGCTAGGATAGAATTATCAAAAAAAAAAAAAGTTTATAAGGTTACATGGCATCACATGAAGCCAAACGACTGGGTTGTCTATATTTTTTATATTTTTTATTTAACTAGGCAAGTCAGTTAAGAAGAAATTCTTAATTTCAATGATGGCCAAGTAACAGTGGATTAACTGCCTGTTCAGGGGCAGAACGACAGATCTGGGATTTGAACTTGCAACCTTCCAGTTATTAGTCCAACGCTCTAACCACTAGGCTACCCTGCCGCCCCTAATGTATAGCCTATGGACCCAGTTACATCAGCTATAGGTTACGTAATGCAAGTGCATTAGTAGGCTACTTCGGAAAGAGCCTCATGTGAATATTCTACACTGTCAAGCAGTGGAATGACAATAAATGCATGCATGGCAGTAGCCTACATGTTGACATTTATTTACCATCACACTCAGTCTCCCATTTTGTACCGTGGAAAACAGTTGAGGCATGCCATGTAGTCTGTTGTTGCAGAAACATTTGTTAATATCTTTTCTCTTCAACAGGCTATGAAATAACAGCAGCATAGCCTTGAGGGGCTGTGTGCTAAGGTAATTCTCTACACAGGTAGAGCTAGAGTAGGATGCGTCAGACAGTGTTGTGTTTAGCAGAGGGACAGTATTTGCTCTTGGAGTACAGGGGGTTGTATTTTTCTTCTTCCTCTCTTTCTGTAGACTCCCCTTTGATATGCTAAATATATGTCTATTTATATCCCACACAGAAGAACAGAATAGGTGGTGGGGACAGACGTTAAATGCCCAGGTCTGGGAAGGGAGGGAGGTTGTCATTTCAGTCCCTTTTTTTTTTTTTTTTTTGATCTGAAGACACCAACCTTGGTTAGATATTTAGGAATAAACAGCATGATGCTTGCAGGTATCTTTTACCCGGGTCAGAATTATGTTTATTTAATTATACTCCTTAGTGCACGTACCTCAAGGCTACAATCAGTAGGATTCCTTATCAGAAGACAAACTGCTACAGTCATCACGGTATTAGTTTGGGAACTGGCACATATTAAATATTAATTTGCATCCGAGTGAATACATATCATTGCTTACAGGCTATCTTAATGATGATGTTGCCACCATGAGGGGAGGAGAGGCCTAATGTTAATGACCCTCTTCAGGGAGAGGAGAGGCCTAATGTTAATGACCCTCCTCAGAGGAGAGGCCTAATGTTAATGACCCTCTTCAGAGTGAAGGAGAGGCCTAATGTCAATGACCCTCTTCAGTGAAGGAGAGGCCTAATGTTAATGACCCTCCTCAGAGGGGAGGAGAGGCCTAATGTTAATGACCCTCCTCAGTGGGGAGGAGAGGCCTAATGTTAATGACCCTCCTCAGTGGGGAGGAGAGGCCTAATGTTAATGACCCTCCTCAGAGGGGAGGCCTAATGTTAATGACCCTCCTCAGAGGAGAGGCCTAATGTTAATTACCCTCTTCAGAGTGAAGGAGAGGCCTAATGTCAATGACCCTCTTCAGTGAAGGAGAGGCCTAATGTCAATGACCCTCCTCAGAGGAGAGGCCTAATGTCAATGACCCTCCTCAGAGAAGAGGTCTAATGTTAATGACCCTCCTCAGAGGGGAGGCCTAATGTTAATGACCCTCCTCAGAGGGGAGGCCTAATGTTAATGACCCTCCTCAGTGGGGAGGCCTAATGTTAATGACCCTCCTCAGAGGGGAGGCCTAATGTTAATGACCCTCCTCAGAGGGGAGGCCTAATGTTAATGACCCTCCTCAGAGGGGAGGAGAGACCTAATGTTAATGACCCTCAGTGGGGAGGAGAGGCCTAATGTTAATGACCCTCAGTGGGGAGGAGAGGCCTAATGTTAATGACCCTCCTCAGAGGGGAGGAGAGGCCTAATGTTAATGACCCTCCTCAGAGGGGAGGCCTAATGTTAATGACCCTCCTCAGAGGAGAGGCCTAATGTTAATGACCCTCTTCAGAGTGAAGGGGAGGCCTAATGTCAATGACCCTCTTCAGTGAAGGAGAGGCCTAATGTCAATGACCCTCAGAGGAGAGGCCTAATGTCAATGACCCTCCTCAGAGAAGAGGTCTAATGTTAATGACCCTCCTCAGTGGGGAGGCCTAATGTTAATGACCCTTCTCAGAGGGGAGGCCTAATGTTAATGACCCTCCTCAGAGGGGAGGCCTAATGTTAATGACCCTCCTCAGAGGGGAGACCTAATGTTAATGACCCTCCTCAGAGGGGAGGAGAGGCCTAATGTTAATGACCCTTCTCAGAGGGGAGGCCTAATGTTAATGACCCTCCTCAGAGGGGAGGCCTAATGTTAATGACCCTCCTCAGAGGGGAGACCTAATGTTAATGACCCTCCTCAGAGGGGAGGAGAGGCCTAATGTTAATGACCCTCCTCAGTGGGGAGGAGAGGCCTAATGTTAATGACCCTCCTCAGTGGGGAGGGGAGGCCTAATGTTAATGACCCTCCTCAGAGGGGAGGCCTAATGTTAATGACCCTCCTCAGAGGGGAGACCTAATGTTAATGACCCTCCTCAGTGGGGAGGAGAGGCCTAATGTTAATGACCCTCCTCAGTGGGGAGGAGAGGCCTAATGTTAATGACCCTCCTCAGAGGAGAGGCCTAATGTTAATGACCCTCCTCAGAGGGGAGGAGAGGCCTAATGTTAATGACCCTCCTCAGCGGGGAGGAGAGGCCTAATGTTAATGACCCTCCTCAGTGGGGAGGAGAGGCATAATGTTAATGACCCTCCTCAGAGGGGAGGCCTAATGTTAATGACCCTCCTCAGTCGGGAGGAGAGGCCTAATGTTAATGACCCTCCTCAGAGGGGAGGCCTAATGTTAATGACCCTCCTCAGTGGGGAGGAGAGGCCTAATGTTAATGACCCTCCTCAGAGGGGAGGCCTAATGTTAATTACACTCCTGAGGGGAGGTCTAATGTTAATGACCCTCCTCAGAGGGGAGGCCTAATGTTAATGACCCTCCTCAGTGGGGAGGAGAGGCCTAATGTTAATGACCCTCCTCAGAGGGGAGGCCTAATGTTATAATGACCCTCCTCAGAGGGGAGGCCTAATGTTAATTACACTCCTGAGGGGAGGTCTAATGTTAATGACCCTCCTCAGAGGGGAGGCCTAATGTTAATGACCCTCCTCAGTGGGGAGGAGAGGCCTAATGTTAATGACCCTCCTCAGTGGGGAGGAGAGGCCTAATGTTAATGACCCTCCTCAGAGGGGAGGCCTAATGTTAATGACCCTCCTCAGTGGGGAGGCCTAATGTTAATGACCCTCGTCAGAGGAGAGGCCTAATGTTAATGACCCTCCTCAGAGGAGAGGCCTAATGTTAATGACTCTCCTCAGAGGGGAGGCCTAATGTTAATGACCCTCCTCAGAGGGGAGGTCTAATGTTAATGACCCTCCTCAGAGGAGAGGCCTAATGTTAATGACCCTCCTCAGAGGAGAGGCCTAATGTTAATGACCCTCCTCAGAGGGGAGGCCTAATGTTAATGACCCTCCTCAGAGGGGAGGCCTAATGTTAATTAAACCTCCTCAGATGAGAGGCCTAATGTCAATGACCCTCTTCAGAGAAGAGGCCTAATGTTAATGACCCTCAGAGGGGAGGCCTAATGTTAATGACCCTCCTCAGAGGGGAGGTCTAATGTTAATGACCCTCCTCAGAGGGGAGGTATAATGTTAATTACACTCCTCAGAGGAGAGGCCTAATGTTAATGACCCTCCTCAGAGGGGAGGTATAATGTTAATTACACTCCTCAGAGGGGAGGTCTAATGTTAATGACCCTCCTCAGAGGGGAGGTATAATGTTAATTTACACTCCTCAGAGGGATGTGTATTTTAGATGTACATGCTTGCAAACAGTGTTTAGCCCAGATTCTCATAAAATATATTGTTGCTCCGTATAAAAATGGTCTATTTGATTGTTCTCGTCAGTCGAATTGTGGTGAAACCACCATTTAACAAAACCTATTTTCTGGTTTTTCAGATATCTATACGGCTGACAACACCGCTCGTGTCGCGTGCGCGCCAACGAGCGTCTGCGTTACCAAGGGCTAAAATAGAAGTCAGTTCTATTTCTGACGCAGATCACGCTGCAAGTCCTGCCTCTCCCATCTCCTCATTGGTTTATAGAAGCAGGTACCCACGTGCCATCTCCTCATTGGTTATACCCACGTGGGTGATGAAAGACGAATGAGGTCGCTGGCGGTAATGCACCTAATTTATGAAAGTTGCCAATCGCAATATGAAGTTAAGAGAAGAAAAACCCTAGAAGGAGGAGAGATGACTAGAAACGATTCGGTTGATCGTTTAATGTGTGGATTAATTGTCGGAGTAGAGGACTTTGTGCATTTCAGGTAAAATAACTACTCAATGTTTATATCCCAGGACAAATTAGCTAGCAACAGCAAGCTAGCTAAATAGGGCAATTAGCTAGCAAGTGCAAGATAGCTAGCTAAATTGCCATAAAGGTTTAATCCTTTTCGACCTGTCCCCAAATTAATGTAATTGGTTCAGAGTTTGTTTTGATATTTTAGCCTGCGTGTCGTGATCGCGTTTGGTATGAGGGGACAAAATAAATGTATGCACGATGGCGCATGGGCGCAGACGGTTTGGGTTCTGTGTTACCTTAAGTATGTAAGCACAGGTTTGTGAGAGTTGCTTTATTTGATACGTCTCTGAAAGGCAGCACTGTAACTCTACACGGAGGTGAACTGCATGGACTAGCTGCTTCCCTACTACCGTGCCTCTTTTAACTGTTTCATTCTCTTGCAGGTAAGAGGGTATACCATTTAAATATCTGCCATGAGTCCTTGTTCTCCAATATCCCACACGAGGAAACACAACATGAATGAAAGGTTAACAAGCTCTTGTAATAGGTTCTGCTTTTTTACATTTCTGTCTAACCTAAAGGTAAATAGAGGGATTTGTCCTCACATGGAGCTGTGATTGTTGTGAATGTGAGGATAGTCTAAGCTTGAAATATTCATTCTACACTATTAACTCTGGTTGTTACAGGCTGCCAGTGCACTCTGTCCTCTCATGGCAGTAAAAATATGTTGTGCCAATATTCCACACTTCAGTATATGATTTAGTAAATGTGATTCAAGTGAAATATGTCACGTAAAATGTATATACAGTGCCTTCGGAAAGTATTCAGACTCGTGGTCTTTTTCCACATTTTGTTACGTTACAGCCTTATTCTAAAATGGATTCAATTGTTTTTTCCCCTCATCAATCTACACACAATACTCCTTAATGACAAAACAAAAACAGGTTTTTAGATATTCTTGCTAATTTATAAAAACTTAAAAAACGTTTTAATTTACATAAGTATTCAGACCCTTTACTCAAATCAAATTGTATTTGTCATATGTGCCGAATACAGGTGTAGACCTTCGAGTAAAATGCTTACTTACAAACCCTCCAACAATGCAGTTTTAAGAAAAAAAGTCATAAGAAATTATTTTCTAAAATAAACTGAATAAAAATAGAGAAATAAATAAAAATAGAGAAATAACAAATATTTAAGGAGTAACAATAAAATAACAGTAGGGAGGCTATATACAGGGGGTTCCGGGAAGGAGCCAATGTGCGGGGGCACAGGTGAGTCGAGGTAATTGAGGTAATATGTAGATGTAGGTAGAGGTAAAGTGACTATGCATGGATAATAAACAGAGAGTAGCAGCAGCGTAATAAATGGGAGTTGGGGACTAATGGCTACATGGACTAATGCAAATAGTCCAGGAGGCCATTTGATTAGCTGTTCAGGAGTCTTATGACTTGGGGGTAGAAGCTGTTAAGAAGCCTCTTGGACCTAGACTTGGTGCTCTGGTACCGCTTGCCTTGCGGTAGCAGAGAAAACAGTCTATGACTAGGGTGGATGGAGTCTTTTGGCAATTTTTGGGGCCATCCGCTGATATCACCTGGTAAAGAGGTCCTGGATGGCAAGAAGCTTGGCCCCAGTGATGTACTGGGCCTTACGCACTACCCTCTGTAATACCTTGCGGTCAGAGGCTGTGCAGTTGCCATACCAGGCGGTGATGCAACCAGGCAGGATGCTCTCGATGGTGCAGCTGTAGAAGTTTTTGAGGATCTGAGGACCCATGCCAAATCTTTTCAGTCTCCTGAGGGGGAATAGGTTTTGTCATGCCCTCTTCACGACTGTCTTGGTGTGATTGTACCATGATAGTTTGTTGGTGATGTGGACATCAAAGAACTTGAAGCTCTCAACCTGCTCCACTAGAGCCCCATCGATGAGAATGGGGGCGTGCTCGGTCCTCCTTTTCCTGTTGTCCACAATCATCTCCTTTGTCTTGATCACGTTGAGGGAGAGGTTGTTACTCAGTACTTTGTTGAAGTACCTTTGGCAGTGATTACGGCCTTGAGTCTTATTGGGTATGACGCTACAAGCTTGGCACACATGTATTTGGGGAGTTTCTCCCATTCTTCTCTGCAGATCCTCTCATGCTCTGTCAGGTTGGATGGGGAGCGTTGCTGCACAGCTATTTTCAGGTCTCTCCAGAGATGTTCAATCAGGTTTAAGTCCGGGCTCTGACTAGGCCACTCAAGGACATTCAGAGACTTGTCCCGAAGCCCCTCATGCGTTGTCTTGGCTGTCTGCCTAGGGTCGTTGTCCTTTTAGAATGTGAACTTTCGCCCCAGTCTGAGGTCCTGAGAGCTCTGGAGCTGGTGTTTCTGTACTTTGCTCCTTTCATCTTTGCCTCAATCTTGACTAGTCTCCCTGTCGCTGCTGATGAAAAACATCCCCACAGCATGATGCTGCCACCACCATGCTTCACAGTAGGGATGGTACCAGATTTTCTCCAGACATGACACTTGGCATTCAGGCCAAATAAAATCAATCTTGGTTTCATCAGACCAGAGAATCTCATTTCTCATGGTCTGAGAGTCCTTTAAGTGCCTTTTGGCAAACTCCAAGCGGGCTGTCATGTGCCTTTTACTGAGGAGTGGCTTCCATCTGGCCACTACCATGAAGACCTGATTGGTGGAGTGCTGCAGAGATGTTTGTTATTCTGGAAGGTTCTCACATCTCCACAGAGGCACTCTAGAGCTCTGTCAGAGTGACCATCGGGTTCTTGGACACCTCCCTGACCAAGGCCCTTCTCCCCCGATTGCTCAGTTTGGCCGGACAGCCAGCTCTAGGAAGACTCTTGGTGGTTCCAAACTTCTTCCATAGAAGAATGATGGAGGCCACTGTGTTCTTGGGGACATTCAATGCTACAGAAATGTTTTGGTACCCTTCCTAGATCTGTGCCTCGACACAATCCTGTCTCTGAGCTCTATGGACAATTCCTTCGACCTCATGGCTTGGTTTTTGCTCTGACATGCACTGTCAACTGTGGGACCTTATAGAGACAGGTGTGTGTCTTTCCAAATCATGTTCAATCAATTTAATATACCACAACTGACTCCAACCAAGTTGTCGAAACATCTCAAGGATGATCGATGGAAACAGGATAAACCTGAGCTCAATTTCGAGTCTCATAGCAAAGGGTCTGAATACTTGTGCAAGTAATGTATTTCTGTTTTTATTTGTAATACATCTGCAAAAATGTCTGTTTTCCCTTTGTCATTGTGTGTCATTGTGTGTAGATAGCTGAGATTTTAATTGTATTTAATCCATTTTACAATAAGGCTGTAACTTAGCAAAATGTGGAAAAATTCAAGTGGTCTGAATACTTTCCGAAAGCACTGTGTAGAGAGTCAAATTCAATCTTTAACCATGCTGAATTATGTATGTCCATATGCCAGAATGTTGAGACCCAAAAGTTGTTTCTATAGTATATCCCCAAAAAGTTTGCGCAAAGAGATATGAGTCATGAACAACAATATTTCCTTTTTAGGCAGTGTTCTCTGATCAAGCTATCAATTTACGGTTGGCAAATGACATATAATCTATTTAGTCTGTTTGATATCTTGGGTTATTATAGGTTTAGTGTTACTCCCATTTAGTAATATGTACTTACAGGTGTTGTCAATAAACAATGTTGCATTGGATGCTTAGTAATGATCTACTGATTAGAGAGAACATGAGTAATGATCTACTGATTAGAGAGAACATGAGTAATGATCTACTGAGTAGAGAGAACATGAGTAATGATCTACTGAGTAGAGAGAACATGAGTAATGATCTACTGAGTAGAAAGAACATGAGTAATGATCTACTGAGTAGAGAGAACATGAGTAATGATCTACTGAGTAGAGAGAATAGGAGTAATGATCTACTGACTAGAGAGAACATGAGTAATGATCTACTGAGTAGAGAGAACACGAGTAATGATCTACTGAGTAGAGAGAATAGGAGTAATGATCTACTGACTAGAGAGAACATGAGTAATGATCTACTGATTAGAGAGAACACGAGTAATGATCTACTGATTAGAGAGAACATGAGTAATGATCTACTGAGTAGAGAGAACATGAGTAATGATCTACTGAGTAGAGAGAACATGAGTAATGATCTACTGATTAGAGAGAACATGAGTAATGATCTACTGATTAGAGAGAACATGAGTAATGATCTACTGATTAGAGAGAACATGAGTAATGATCTACTGAGTAGAGAGAACATGAGTAATGATCTACTGATTAGAGAGAACACGAGTAATGATCTACTGATTAGAGAGAACATGAGTAATGATCTACTGATTAGAGAGAACATGAGTAATGATCTACTGATTAGAGAGAACATGAGTAATGATCTACTGATTAGAGAGAACATGAGTAATGATCTACTGAGTAGAGAGAACACGAGTAATGATCTACTGATTAGAGAGAACATGAGTAATGATCTACTGATTAGAGAGAACATGAGTAATGATCTACTGAGTAGAGAGAACATGAGTAATGATCTACTGAGTAGAGAGAACATGAGTAATGATCTACTGAGTAGAGAGAACATGAGTAATGATCTACTGAGTAGAGAGAACATGAGTAATGATCTACTGAGTAGAGAGAATAGGAGTAATGATCTACTGACTAGAGAGAACATGAGTAATGATCTACTGAGTAGAGAGAACACGAGTAATGATCTACTGATTAGAGAGAACATGAGTAATGATCTACTGAGTAGAGAGAACATGAGTAATGATCTACTGATTAGAGAGAACATGAGTAATGATCTACTGAGTAGAGAGAACACGAGTAATGATCTACTGATTAGAGAGAACATGAGAAATGATCTACTGATTAGAGAGAACACGAGTAATGATCTACTGAGTAGAGAGAACATGAGTAATGATCTACTGATTAGAGAGAACACGAGTAATGATCTACTGATTAGAGAGAACATGAGTAATGATCTACTGATTAGAGAGAACATGAGTAATGATCTACTGTCACCTGGTAGATCACACCCAGTCTCACACACCCAGTTCCACACACCCAGTCCCACACACCTAATAGGCAGAGCGAGAAAGACTACACAGTACATCGGACAGCATCAGTGTCACTTCGAAGCACTTCAGCATGTCAGCCACCCGAAGGTGGACCACCAGTGCTGCCGTGTGAAACTGTCACAACGCTTGTTAGCAGGGACACTCAAATGGAGACATGCATCAGCCTCTCATGTGGTGTCTTTCCTCTTCATGAGAGACAGGGTCGTAGTGCAGACCCATATGGGCACCGGTCCAAATGGGAATGGAAAAGCATTGTTTAGAATAACACAAAGATGGAGCAACAGTAGCTTGCCTGTTTTAGTTCACCAATAAACATACATTTTCTTAAAAATATATATATATTTAAGGTATTTTCATTTCCTAATTGAACTATGTCACTTTGTTTTAGTCAGTAAACAGTGTGTATTGTGCACAAGCTAACATGTAATTGTGCTGACAACGCAAACTCCTACCATATCATAAAGCTTCCACCCCCACAGCATAGGGACGGTAGAGGGGATAGGATCAGTGGGTAACAGTTGGCTTGGAGTTTAGTTGATATTCTCTACAAGTCCTGCATTGCTCCTACATCCAGTGCTTAAACAGAAAATATATTGAAACAGGATTGAACATGGAGGAACAATGCTATCAAAGGAAATCCAATCATATTTCAAATCATTAACCACAATTGTTCTTGGAGCGCAGCAACCATATGTAATCCCTATGAACACAGTTAGGATCGCAGTAGAAAATGAAATGTCAGCCATGGTGGTATATCTTAACAGTGATGGTATTCACAGGGATCTGAGCAAACAGAGGGCATTGTGGGGGTAGGGTACACCTGGAGTCCATCTCTGTGATCTATGGAATGCAAGCATATTTCTGGAACAGACCTTACAGTAGTTGAACAGAAAACTAGCTGTTCATCCTCAGTGACACTGCTAACTGGATGTTGTTTTTCTATATGCGTTGGTAACAACAGCTTGTTGCAGCAGGTTAATCGTTGGTGTGAATGATCGATTATCAGCTATGTACTGTAAATAGTTAGCCTATTGCTCTCCTCTTCAATACTTTCGGACATCTCATATACTGTTCTACACTGAAACAGTCCATTAACATCAATGATTTTATCCCTGTCAATAGAAAAGTGATCTTTGCAACGTCATCCAATTAGATGTGATATGACGTTCTATCAAAAGTCTGGAAATGAGTTTCTATGTGAGAGGATTAGAGTGGGATATACTTGCAAACTCTTCATTAGCTCAGGCCTTCAGACAATCACTTGAGTAATTCATCCTAACAAGTACAGACAGAGCAGGCCACACCCACATCGCTCCATGTCAGATTCAAAACTTTTGAGATTGGCTGACGTATAAACATTTCTAAATGTTTTGTTTTAGGTCATCCAGGAGCATCACACGACTGTATGTTCTAAATACAGCTTGGTGTTTATATCATCCTACTCAATGATCATTGAAAAGGAAAAATGATACTGTATGTTCTATATATAGATTGGTTTTTATATCATCCTACTCAGTGATTATTGAAAAGCTCATTCCATGGAGGTCCTAGTGGTCTGTTAGTGTCTAACTGAAGACATGGAGGTCCTAGTGGTCTGTTATTGTCTAACTGAAGACATGGAGGTCCTAGTGGTCTGTTATTGTCTAACTGAAGACATGGAGGTCCTAGTGGTCTGTTATTGTCTAACTGAAGACATGGAGGTCCTAGTGGTCTGTTATTGTCTAACTGAAGACATGGAGGTCCTAGTGGTCTGTTATTGTCTAACTGAAGACATGGAGGTCCTAGTGGTCTGTTATTGTCTAACTGAAGACATGGAGGTCCTAGTGGTCTGTTATTGTCTAACTGAAGACATGGAGGTCCTAGTGGTCTGTTATTGTCTAACTGAAGACATGGAGGTCCTAGTGGTCTGTTAGTGTCTAACTGAAGACATGGAGGTCCTAGTGGTCTGTTATTGTCTAACTGAAGACATGTAGGTCCTAGTGGTCTGTTAGTGTCTAACTGAAGACATGGATGTCCTAGTGGTCTGTTATTGTCTAACTGAAGACATGGAGGTCCTAGTGGTCTGTTATTGTCTAACTGAAGACATGGAGGTCCTAGTGGTCTGTTATTGTCTAACTGAAGACATGGAGGTCCTAGTGGTCTGTTAGTGTCTAACTGAAGACATGGAGGTCCTAGTGGTCTGTTAGTGTCTAACTGAAGACATGAAGGTCCTAGTGGTCTGTTAGTGTCTAACTGAAGACATGGAGGTCCTAGTGGTCTGTTAGTGTCTAACTGAAGACATGGAGGTCCTAGTGGTCTGTTAGTGTCTAACTGAAGACATGGATGTCCTAGTGGTCTGTTAGTGTCTAACTGAAGACATGGAGGGCCTAGTGGTCTGTTAGTGTCTAACTGAAGAAATTACAACTGACTCCTGCACAACCATGGTAACAACCATTCAAGGAAATTAGCATTGCAGAAGAGTCCTTGCCCTGTAATTGCAGAAGAGTCCTTGCCCTGTAATTGCAGAAGAGTCCTTGCCCTGTAATTGCAGAAGAGTCCTTACCCTGTAATTGCAGAAGAGTCCTTACCCTGTAATTGCAGAAGAATCCTTGTCCTGTAAGAATAAAGCTCTTGACGAAAAAGCCAAGAGTGAGCGACAACAGCTCACATTCAGAACTGAGAACATTCTTGTCTAAAAGTAAGATGTACACAAGAGATGTTGTATTGTTCCATGTTCAAACCTGTACTCTGTTTACCACTACCTGTGGACACAGTTCAAGATTGTAGAATGCCTGCACATCACAGAGCAATTTCTTCCCCTTTTATCCCCGTTTTACCTTCTAACAGTAGACGCTTCCCCTATTGTATTATGACTGCCCTGTCAGAGTGCGCTGCAGGGTATCGTGGGAGATGACCCATCCTGCTGGTCAGTAATGAGGTCCACATGTCCAGGCTCACATGCCATGTCACACTAATTGGAGCTGTTTGCAGCCAGCCATGTAGCATACTGTGTGATCTCTCTGAAAAGAAGGACGCTCTCCCTAGAACCACAGAGTTTTTGTCCCCATCGCTTTGGGTCTCTTTGCAAGTAAGAGGTTTCAAGCTTACATATTGGCAGTCTAATGTAAAACATATTTGATTTAGGTCTCAAACAAACAAGGGTAGTGATCTCTGTACAGATACAATGTATTACTGTTATCCATTGTGCTTCCTTGCAGTAACTTCATTGATATGCACACATGAACACCTACTAACGATAGAGTGAGTGATGTTAGGCACCAAACGTCAGAGAGAGAGAAAGTTGAGAGCCCACCTAGGACTTGATCTGATGCTGTATCACAACGATGTCAATTGTCATATTTGACACTTTAATAAAAGCACAGACATGAAGAAGAGATATGCCTTTCATGTTTTCTGTGTGTTCATAATATATCTTGGTGTGGTGACACATCTTTGTAAATATGTATTTTTAGTGAATGGAACATCAACACAGCAAGTATGTTTTGATGTGATGTCAGACACTGTGGGAATGAAAAAAACAAACAATGATCCTTCAATATATCTTCATCTTTTAGATGCCTACTGTATTTTATGTATTTATATGTATACTGTATGTTACATAGTGTAGAACAGCTTTGGGTTTATCTTTCAAAAGTGTAGGACAGCTATTGGGTTTCTCTTTCAAAGTGTAGAACAACCATTGGGTTTTTCTTGCAAACGTGTAGAACAGCTATTTGGTTTATCTTACAAAAGTGTAGAACTGCTATTGGGCTTCTAAGTCATGAGGCATAGAAAAACAAACAGATAGAATGTGTGGAACATTGAAATGTGGCCTGCGCTGCGTAGCCTTGTCTAGGGCAAACCGATCAAATCAGAATGTAGCCTATTTAATGGGGGTGATACATGATACTGTATCATGAGAACCTAAACCCTGCAGCTCAACACACATCCAGCAGTGGCCCCTGAACAACATGGGGAGATCTGGCACATACAGGAGGATCAAGCTATCCATATATGTTTTAGAACCTTTAGATCGTTGTATAGGAGAATCAAGCTAGCTATGCATTTTTTAAAACTTTTAGACCAGGGTGTAGTTGTTGGGTTCTTGAATATCTCTACTTTGTCCTGAACTTGTTGAGTGAAGAATGAGTCTGGTGGTGCAGTCGATGTAGCTGGGCTGTCAGTGAATTTAACAGACACTCAGAGACCCAGAATCAATCGATGAAGGGCATTTCATTTCATCCAATTGTCCTCACCAGCGCTCCATGCACCCAGGTTTAATTAGAATCAGTTTTAAATATTTATAGCAGTTGTCCCTACTGTAATCCTTAGAGGAAACTGGATAACTTGGGAAACCTGATGACACCAAACACACTCACTGACAACTTCAAGCTGCTTAGCAATTAATTAATTACCTAGGGCCATGCAGTTTCTTAACATATAGATCCATTTTGATGTCTTGTTGATGCGAGCTGGACTCCAGTGAACCTGAAAGATACGGCATAGAGTTGAGGAGTAGAGGTTAGTGGCGCGGCCTGAGCTAATGTGTCCATATGGTGTGAGGCAGGTCCACATGAATATGCAGCACCTCAACGTCAGGGTTCCAGCAGGTTCACAGCATGACCATTAGGGCCGGAGTAGACATTTAACACTGATCACACAGCCCATTTCATCCCAGTGAATGGAGGCGCTCTCGAATGCCAGCTCAGGGTCACCTCCCCTCTTATACTCTGAGCATATGAGACACTCGAGGCAGCGATAACCTTTGTCTGCTTTGAACAAGGACCAAGCTGGAAAGTTGAATGCATCTGAATGAGTTGGAAGTCCGTACAGCACACTCTGTGCCTGTAACTGTATCTGTCACATTGATGACTATGAGATACGTAGTCATTTGGGATGTGTTGTTGATGGAAAAGGACAAAGCTTGAAGGTTGTTATACTCCACACTGTCTCCAAACTGTCTCTACACTGTCTCCACACTGTTTCCACACTGCCTCCACACTGTCTCCTCACTGCTTCCACACTGTCTCCTCACTGCTTCCACACTGCCTCCACACTGTCTCCTCACTGCTTCCACACTGCCTCCACACTGTCTCCTCACTGCTTCCACACTGCCTCCACACTCTCCACACTGTCTCCACAGTGCCTCCACACTGTCTCCACACTGTCTCCACAGTGCCTCCACACTGTCTCCACACTGTCTACACAGTGCCTCCACACTGTCTCCACACTGTCTCCACAATGCCTCCACACTGCCTCCACACTGTCTCCACACTGTCTCCACAGTGCCTCCACACTGTCTCCACACTGTCTCCACAATGCCTCCACACTGCCTCCACACTGTCTCCACACTGTCTCCACAGTGCCTCCACACTGTCTCCACAGTGCATTCTGTGCCGATATAAGCCCTGTGAGCTCATCAAAATGTAAAGTGAGGAGCACAGATTACTCATTCTATTGTTACTGTCAGACCTCCCTATAATCTTTGAGGGCTCAATGATGAATTTTGAGTCAGTGACAGAAACATGAACACTCTCTGTCATTATTCCACAGAACAGCTATGCTGCACGTTTCACTGACACACAAGACCACAGACCTAGAGGTTGTCCACTGTCGTCATATAATATGACATTGTAGATGATGGTGGGAGGACACATGTCTCTGTAACACAGATTAGCCGTAGCATAGCGCTACACAGGAAACACTGTAAAGGTTACTAGAGTGGTAAACGTACCATCTCAAAGGGAAAGCTCCCTGTGCTCTTCTAGCAAAGTGAATCATTTGTCTCCATTTGACGGGACACCAGCCTCACAGAACCAGTCTTATCTGTTCTCGTTCATTCTTCTTACAACCTCGCTAATGTGTTGGGGGAGCAAATTATTCTATTAATATCAAGAGCAAAGTTAATCACATTGAAGAAAAACTCTGAGAAATCTATTGAGGTGTCTTGGCCAGGTGGCACAGGAAAATGGACTGCAGGGTGATGGAGTGAGCTGGGCTACGGGTTCCTCCATACAGCTGAACCGGGTGAACTATGGTCCTGTTATTCATTTGGCACAGCAAAGCAGGGAAGGTCAAGAAAAAAATGCAGAGCTCACATTTCATTTTGCACAATACCAGAGTAAACACATGTATTATCAGTCCACGATTGCAGGACACAAGCTACAGATGTGAAAGAACATTATCCTTTTACTGCATTTTACCATAGGCCACAGCTTTATATTATTGTCAACATGACTGCACAAGAACATCACCATTTTACTGCAGTAGGCTAAATCATGGCCACACATAGTGTTTCTTGGTAGTTTTAAATAAATCTACTGAAACATAAGTATACACCTCACACACCTCACACACATGGTTATGTGTTTGACATAGAAACATAGAAGTGACATAGACATGTCATAATGTTTATTCATTATGAAATATATGAATACCATTCCACCCATGAGGCCACTAGGTCATTTGACTTCAGGAAAGGGCTACCAAAGAGCATGTAATGTTCAATCAAAATCTTTGACCTAAATATGTGGTCCTCTCAGTTGGTAGAGCATGACGTTTAGGTACTTGCAATGCCAGGATAGTGGGTTCCATTCCCGGACCCACCATATATTAAAAATACATTTAAATGATGTTGCTTTGGCTAAAAGTGTCTGTTAAATGGCATATATTATTATATTATATTGCCTGAGTACAGATTTGTTCCTTATCGTTTGCACTCATTATGCGATAAGGATGATACATTCTGATCCACAGGACCTAGTGATGTGGTAAGGTAGTTCATATCACTACATGTATCTTTAGGTTACCGACACCAGGTGAAGCGGGTTGCATGTATGCTCATGTCAGCTTCACATACAGTATAATATGTAAACTAAGGTATTCTTTCAGCCCAACAGCAATAAGACACCTGTCCCTCCTTGTTAAAATTTTATTGTGCAATTTGAAAAGCTTAGTTATGTCTCACAGTGGCACATCAACAGAAATCACCTTTGAATTAATAATTTATACAGATAAATCAACAGCATGATTGGCATTGCATTTTCCCATAAAATTATCAGAATGACACCTATGAGCATGGAAGCATAACTGGATAATGCATAATGTATAACAACTACATAATGCACATTTGAATACAGTAATGAGCAAAAAAATGAATGATGGATGTCCTTGTTGTAAGCAATACAAGGACAAAGACAGTAATGATCCACCTGCACTGGAACTCTATTTTGACTTTCTCTCTTTTCACCTGCAAGTCATTTTCTATGTCAGGCTTTCAGTCAAGGCTTTCAGTCAAGGCTTTCAGTCAAGAACTCTCACCGGCCAACTCTGGTCCTGTAGGACTGCAGGGTACAGGCATTTATTCCAGCCCTTGTATTGAAGAGATAACCACAGCGTAGTCAGAAATAAATACGTTTGGTATGGTGCTAATAAAATGTGACTGGTCTGGGTTCACCACAAGGTTAAACGCCTCCCATCTCAGTGCTAATCAGGGACCCGCTTCCTCACTTTGTCACGTCCTCCCACAGTCTGGTGAAGTGGCAAGTAACTCCTCCAAAACAGATCTTGAAAAGGAGTGAATGAGTCTGCATCTGAAATTGCCTTCCCCTCAAGCCAGTGACTCTGTGTCGGTCATCAATAAGACCAGGACAAGGAGATTACAGCCAGCTAGATGCTTTGTGTTGTGTAAATACATGCTGATCCCGAGGAGACACAACATGGCTAATTCCCTGTTGGCTCCATGCACCTTGAACTTTAGCCATGCAGTCTTAGAATGCGTCCCAAATCGCACCCTAGCCTCTATATAGTGCACTACTTTTGAGCAGAGCATGAAAAGGGTACCATTTGGGATGCACACTTACTCACAGCATTCGTATCCAGACAACAAGCGTATTGAGTAAAACAATATGGCTCAGATGGTTTGTGGTTGGCATCTGTGCCTTTGCAGTTTCTTAATTGCATTCAAAGTTGTACTCCACTTTGGCATCATGATGTCGTATCGCTCCCCTTAGAGCAAGAAATAGAATAGAGGCTGCAGCAGAACTCACTGCATTATTCTCTGCCCTGTTTACTGATACCTCCTCCTGTCTCCCCTCTGAATCTCACCTACCAGGCTACCACGCGACCACGCTCACATGGCCCCTGCTGCACAACAAACAGCCTCAATAAGGTTAGCAGAACGTCAGGGATGACAAATGCAGCACTTAGTGTACGCGTCTTCTACACAGATATGTGTCTTGCCACATCTATTCTAAATGATCCCTTTACCCTTCTGTCTATCCTTCATGTTCTATTTATCTGCCAATATGAGTGGAGACTTTCTGCTGATTGAAGCACTCCTCATGGCCCCTCCCTCCCTCTCCCTTCCTCTCCTTTCCTCAGTCTGAATTTTGTTTCTTTCACTTTCTGCCCAGTCAATGCAGATCAACATGAAACAGCTCCTAGCCCTCCTAGCCCTCCCAGTTCTCCCATCCCACATAGCCTTCCTAGCCCTCCCAATCATCCTATCCCTCATAGCCCTCCTATCGCTCCCAGTCATCCTAGTCCTCCTTGTCTTCCTAGCCCTCCCAATCATCCTATCCCTCATAGCCCTCCTATCTCTCCCAGTCATCCTAGTCCTCCTTGTCTTCCTAGCCCTCCCAGTCATCCCAGCCCTCCCAGTCCTCTCAGTCCTCCCAGTCCTCCCAGTCTTCTCAGTACTTCCAGTCTTCCTAGTCCTCTCAGTCCTCCCATTCCTCCCAGCCCTCCTATTCCTCCCAGTCTTCTCAGTACTTCCAGTCCTCCTAGCCCTACCAGCCCTCCCAGTCCTCCCAGTCTAAAAATCGGTCTAAAAAAACATGCATTGCTGTCATGTACAGACATAGAAAAAAATGGATTGTAGTTACACATGAGACTCAGAAGAGGGGAGGGGGATTGTGTTTATGTGTGTATTGTGGAGTAGCTTAGTGCATGTTGATAAAGCACTGGCAGAATGATGTCAAGAGACTACTGTTAAATATCCCTGCTATGTTGTTTTGACGCTGTCTGGCAGAACATGATGTTGCTTCATCATGGCTAATACATTAGGTATATTCATTCTCTTGTAAACCGTCTATGGACGGCATGCGCAAAACAACTGTCAACTCTGAAGGATTATTGACAACGTGAACTATATTTAATCTCAAATGTTAATTGAAAACATAAAGACATTTGTCCAATGAGCACTTGTTGTCCCTCAAATACATTGTTACAGTTGTTGGTTAGCTACCTAGTGAATTTTAGCCATGTTAGCATAGACATGAAATCAGTAAAAACACCTGAAAACAAGACAAGGTATCAATAACAAGATAAAACTAGCTGAAACGAGTCATCTACAATTCTCTACATGGCAGTTCCTTGTCATTGTTACTCGCTATCTGGCCATCCAGAATCACAACACACCTTCGATATGTGCACTAGTTTCGTGACGTTGTCAGGCAACCCATCTATTGTATGTCTTCATCCATGATACTATCTGCACAAAATGATAGGGAGGAAGATAGTCAAAGTTACTTTGGAGGACACAGTTTTCCTGAAACATACAAAAAAATGGGCTATAGTCATAGTGAGCTATGGTGTAATGTCTACGCCATCTCCCTTTTGCTGTTTTCATGGGATGACTAAACTGGGAGTAGTGTTGGAGGCTGAGTTGATCCTTTGTCTTTGTATTTAATACTGTTGTGTGTTGCCCTGTGGTGCCATACCTTCATGGATTTGAAAAATAAACGTTTGGAGAAAACGTTCTCCTCCAGTTTCAACTTTGCATACTTAATATCCTAAGTACCGCCATAAGAAGTATTATACTTGTCACTTCCATGCTAAAAGAAAAATAAACATTCCTGACTTTCACAACTGCTATGGTGTAACGGCGTTCTTCGTTCGTCGAAAGAGAGTCGGACCGAAATGCAGCGTGGTTGTTACTCATGACTTTAATGGAAAAAGTGTCACATGAAATAACTGTTAAATACGAAAACAACAAACGGAACGTGAAACCTAATACAGCCTATCTGGTGAATACAACACAAAGACAGGAACAAACACCCACAAAATACAAAGTGAAACTCAGGCTACCTAAATACGGTTCCCAATCCGAGACAACGAGAATCACCTGACTCTGATTGAGAACCGCCTCAGGCAGCCAAGCCTAACTAGACACACCCCTAATCATTCACAATCCCAAATCCTATAAAACCCCAATACGAACACAACACATAACCCATGTCACACCCTGGCCTGACCAAATATATAACGAAAACACAAAACATTATGACCAAGGCGTGACAGAACCTCCCCCCTAAGGTGCGGACTCCCGGACGCACCTCAAAACCATAGGGAGGGTCCGGGTGGGCGTCTGTCCATGGTGGCGGCTCCTGCTCGGGACGTGGACCCCACTTCATTAATGTCCTAGTTCCTCCCCTTCGCGTCCTGGGATAATCCACCCTCACCGCCGACCATGGCCTAATAGTCCTCACCCAGAACCCCACAGAACTGAGGAGCAGCTCGTGACTGAGGGGCATCTCGGGACTGAGGGACAGCTCGGGACTGAGGGGCAGCTCGGGACTGAGGGGCAGCTCGGGACTGAGGCAGCTCTGGACTGAGGGGCAGCCCGGAACTGAGGGGCAGCCCGGGACTGAGGGGCAGCCCGGAACTGAGGGGAAGCCCAGTACTGAGAGAAAGCCCAGTTCTGAGAGCAAGCCCAGCACTGAGAGGAAGCCCAGTACTGAGAGGAAGCCCAGTAGTGAGATGTTGCTCAGGTAGGTAGTAGGCTCCGGTAGATCCTGGCTGGCTGGCAGATCTGGAAGATTCTGGTTGACTAGCAGATCTGGAAGATTCTGGTTGACTAGCAGATCTGGAAGATTCTGGTTGACTAGCAGATCTGGAAGATTCTGGTTGACTAGCAGATCTGGAAGAGACTGGTTGACAGGCTGATCTGGAAGAATCTGGTTGACTGGCAGATCTAGAAGATCATGGCTGACTGGCGGATCTAGCTGCTCTATGCATACTGACAGCTCTGACTGCTCCATGCAGGCTGACAGCTCCTTGCAGACTGGCATCTCTGGCTGCTTCATGCAGACTGACAGCTCTGACTGCTCCATGCAGGCTGACAGCACCCTGCAGACTGTCAGCTCCTTGCAGACTGACAGCTCCTTGCAGACTGACAGCTCCCTGCAGACTGACAGCTCTGACTGCTCCATGCAGGCTGACAGCACCCTGCAGACTGGCAGCTCTTTGCAGACTGACAGCTCTGGCTGCTTCATGCAGACTGACAGCACCTCTGGCGGATCCTGGCTGAATGGCACTACTGGCGGATCCTGGCTGACTGGCACTTCTGGCGGATCCTGGCAGACTGGTGGATCCTGGCTGACTGGTGGATCTAACTGATCCTGACAGACTGGCGGCGCTGGGCAGACTGGCGACGCTGGGCAGACTGGCGGCGCTGGGCAGACTGGGAGCACTGGCGGCGCTGGGCAGACTGGGGGCACTGGCGGCGCTGGGCAGACTGGCGGCACTGGCGGCGCTGGGCAGACTGGCGGCACTGGCGGCGCTGGGCAGACTGGCGGCGCTGAGCAGGCGGGAGACTCCGGCAGCGCAGGAGAGGAGAAAAGCGCTGGCTGCGCTGAACAGGCGAGGCGCACTGAAGGCCTGGTGCGTGGTGCTGGCACTGGTGGTACTGGGCCGAGGACACGCACAGGAAGCCTGGTGCGGGGAGCTGCCACCGGAGGACTGGAGTGTGGAGGACTGGAGTGCGTACTGGAGATCTTGAGAGCAGTGTTGGCACAGGACGTGCAAGGCTAGGGATGTGCACAGGAGGCCTGGTGCGTGAGGCTGGCACCAACTTCACCAGCCGACTAACGCGCACCTCAGGTTGAGTATGGAGCGCTAACTCAGGTGCTATCAAATCCCCGACACGATCCGTCGGACGAATATCGTATCTATAGCACCAAGCTAGCAACTCCCTCATTACTCTCCACTCCACTTTCCCCATTAACTCCTTCACAGTCTCTGCTTCGCTCACCTCTAACACCGGCTCTGGTTCTGGTCTCCTCCTTGACTCCTCACGATAAACAAGGAGAGTTGGCTCAGGTCTATCTCCTGACTCAGCCACTCTCCCTCTGAGCCACCCCCCAATAAATTTTTGGGGTGACTTTCGGGTTTCGCTCTGCGCCCACCTGTCTATTTCTTCCCACGTCGTATACTCCCGGCCTCTGCTATCCATAACGTCCTCCCTTCGCTGCTCCTGCTGTCTCTGCCTGTAACCACGCCACTCGATCCGTGTGTGGTGGGTGTTTCTGTAACAGCGTTCTTCGTTCGTCGAAAGAGAGTCGGACCGAAATGCAGCGTGGTGGTTACTCATGACTTTAATGGAAAAAGTGACACATGAAATAACTGTTAAATACGAAAACAACAAACGGAACGTGAAACCTAATACAGCCTATCTGGTGAATACAACACAAAGACAGGAACAAACACCCACAAAATACAAAGTGAAACTTAGGCTACCTAAATACGGTTCCCAATCCGAGACAACGAGAATCACCTGACTCTGATTGAGAACCGCCTCAGGCAGCCAAGCCTAACTAGACACACCCCTAATCATTCACAATCCCAAATCCTATAAAACCCCAATACGAACACAACACATAACCCATGTCACACCCTGGCCTGACCAAATATATAACGAAAACACAAAACATTATGACCAAGGCGTGACATATGGTTATATTTACTGTAGGCTGATATTCTATGTTTGTCACTGAAATAAAACAGATAATCCTGCAGCAACAGGAAATGTGTATTATTATGTGGATTATAATGAATATACGTTTTTGTGGGGGCAGGGCGAGACCCAGATGCAGACACAGGAGGCAGATGGTTCGAGTCTGATATTTATTAAAATATAAGGGGCAGACAATAGGCAGGTCGAGGACAGGCAGAAGTTCATTAACCAGGTCAGAGTCCGAAAGGTACAGGGCGGCAGGCAGGCTGAATAGTCAGGCAGGCGGGCTCAGTGTCAGAGCAGGCAGAACAGGTCGGAACCGGGAGGGCTAGAAAACAGAGACTAGGGAAAAACAGAGACTAGGGAAAAACAGAGACTAGGAAAAACCAGGAGCATGGAACAAAACACGCTGGTAGGCTTGACAAGACAAGACGAACTGGCAACAGACAAATAGAGAACACAGGTATAAATGCACTGGGGATAATGGGGAAGATGGCGCAGACAGAGATGGTCGCCTAATTTAGTGTTCTTGTGAAACTATGCATTATTTCGTTTTTTATGTATTATCTCTTACATTGTTAATCCAGGAAATCTTAAGTCATAGTACATACAGCCATGAAGAACTATTGGATATAAGAGCAATGTCAACTAACCAACATTATGACCAGGAATACGACTTTCCCGAAGCGGATCCTCTATTTGGACCACCACCCAGGATAATGGATCTGATCCCAGTAGACGACCCAAAACAACGGCACCGCAGAGGGGGCAGACGGAGCGGTCTTCTGGTCAGGCTCCGTAGACGGGCACATTGCTCACCACTCCCGAGTATATTACTCGCCAATGTCAAGTCTCTTGACAACAATGTAGATGAAATTTGAGCAGGGGTTGCCTTCCAGGGAGACAGAGATTTTAACATTCTGTTTCACGGAAACATGGCTCACTTGGTGTATGTTATCAGAGTCTGTACAGCCACCCGGTTTCAACACGCCTCGCGCCGACAGAAACAAACATCTCTCTGGTAAGAAGAAGGGTGGGGGTGTATGCCTTATGATTAACGAAGCGTGGTGTAATCATGACAACATACAGGAAATCCCTCCCCAAAATGGAGTCGTGGCAAATCTGACCACGACTCCATTTTGTTTATCCCAGCCTACAGACAAAAACTAAAACAGGAAATGTCCGTGCTCAGGTCTGTTCAACGCTGAATGTCCTTTTAGTGACTACAGTCAGAGGTCAATAAAATACATTCCATCCACTTTTCCTTATTGCCTATCAAGGGGAGTCCTTATTCCCAGAAGTCTGTCTGTGTTTGATTGAAACCCAGAGTGTTGGATTGAGTCTCTGAAACTTGATAACCGTGCTTGATTGAATAGGTTCCATCGTTTTTTCAAAATATGTCGCACTTCACGTCACAGAACACATTTCAACAAATGTTCAATACAGTCCCGCTCTTTGGTAAGATCAATATGGAGATATCAAAGCTGTGGTGCAGTACTCACACTGAGATATAAAATCACCTGGAAGAGAGGCCTAATGTACATTATTAGCACATCAACATGACATCAGTGGGAAGTGGACAGCGCCATTCATTTTAATACATTACTATTAACCCATCAGACTACACCATATGGGCTTTGAAGGTATGAAATAAATTGCCCAACTGTTGATTTCTTCTACATCCCTATCAACACCATACCGCCTCTCATTGTTAAGCATCTGGAAAACCTCAAGGCCTATGCTAGACTGTTATTTATTGATTTCAGTTCAGTGTTTAGCACAATACAGCCACATGTCCTCCTCAGCCAGTAAAGCAGATGGCAGATGTACCATAAGTACAGGGGTTACCACTCATTCCTGACTAGCTGTACTCAACAGGTTAGAGTTAACAGTACCTTCTCTAAATTACAATACTCAACAGGTTAGAGTTAACAGTACCCTCTCTGAATTACAATACTCAACAGGTTAGAGTTAACAGTACCCTCTCTAAGACAAGAGACATTAGCACAGGGGCCCCGCAGGGTTGTGTGAGTTCACCCATCTTATTCACACTGTACACAAATGAATGCACTAGCAGCAATCCTGGTAACTATATTGTCAAATGTTCTAATGTTAACTCCACTCTCGGTCGGTTATATAAAGATGCTGATATTACTGTGTACAGGTCAGAGATTCAAAGGTTTGTCAAGTGGTGTGATGATCACCATCTCATCCTCAATGTAAAGAAAATGGAGGAGACGGTGTTTGACCCCAAATGAGTCTGTGACCATGTGCCTGCCTGTGGTTGTCCACAATGCCTACATAGCACAGGTTAGTTGGTACCAGTACATGGGTGTACACTTGGATAATATCCTGAGCTGGGAGGTCCAAGTAGAGAGTGTCTGCTGCAGAGTCCAACAACGCCTCTATTTCCTACAGAGACTCAGGGTTTTTGAAGTTTCCCAGAAAATAATGCACATTTTCCACCATGCGTTCATATAGAGTATCCTGAGATAAGGCACCACGGTCTGGCATGGCAATTTATCAGTCCAACGGAAAACCCAAATTGCCCGCCTGATACATACTGCCATGAAGGTCATGGGTGTGAGGCAACATCTCTCCCTGCAGTCTATTTTTGAACAGACTGTTACCAAACAAGTGCAAAAAAAAGTTCCCTCCAATGTACTTTACTTTCAGTACAAGCTCCTCCCCTCAGGCAGATCCTATGGGGTCCCTCCTCCCCTCAGTCAGATGTTATAGGGTTCCTACTTCCCTCAGGCAGACCCTACAGGGTCCCTCCTCTCCTCAGGCAGACCCTATAGGGTCCCTCCTCTCCTCAGGCAGACACTATAGGGTCCCTCCTCTCCTCAGGCAGACCCTATAGGGTCCCTCCTCTCATCAGGCAGACGCTATAGGGTCCCTCCTCTCCTCAAGCAGACGCTATAGGGTCCCTCCTCTCATCAGGCAGACCCTATAGGGTTCCTCCCTCCCTCAGGCAGACCCTATAGGGTCCCTCCTCTCCTCAGGCAGACCCTATAGGGTCCCTCCTCTCCTCAGGAAGACCCTATAGGGTCCCTCCTCTCCTCAAGCAGATGCTATAGGGTTCCTCCCTCCCTCAGGCAGACCCTATAGGGTCCCTCCTCTCCTCAGGCAGATGCTATAGGGTCCCTCCTCTCCTCAGGCAGACGCTATAGGGTTCCTCCTCTCCTCAGGCAGACGCTATAGGGTCCCTCCTCTCCTCAGGCAGATGCTATAGGGTCCCTCCTCTCCTCAGGCAGACGCATTTACATTACATTTAAGTCATTTAGCAGACGCTCTTATCCAGAGCGACTTACAAATTGGTGCATTCACCTTATGACATCCAGTGGAACAGTAGTGCATCTAAATCTTTTAAGGGGGGGGGGGTGAGAGGGATTACTTTATCCTATCCTAGGTATTCCTTAAAGAGGTGGGGTTTCAGGTGTCTCCGGAAGGTGGTGATTGACTCCGCTGTCCTGGCGTCGTGAGGGAGTTTGTTCCACCATTGGGGGGCCAGAGCAGCGAACAGTTTTGACTGGGCTGAGCGGGAACTGTACTTCCTCAGTGGTAGGGAGGCGAGCAGGCCAGAGGTGGATGAACGCAGTGCCCTTGTTTGGGTGTAGGGCCTGATCAGAGCCTGGAGGTACTGAGGTGCCGTTCCCCTCACAGCTCCGTAGGCAAGCACCATGGTCTTGTAGCGGATGCGAGCTTCAACTGGAAGCCAGTGGAGAGAGCGGAGGAGCGGGGTGACGTGAGAGAACTTGGGAAGGTTGAACACCAGACGGGCTGCGGCGTTCTGGATGAGTTGTAGGGGTTTAATGGCACAGGCAGGGAGCCCAGCCAACAGCGAGTTGCAGTAATCCAGACGGGAGATGACGAGTGCCTGGATTAGGACCTGCGCCGCTTCCTGTGTGAGGCAGGGTCGTACTCTGCGGATGTTGTAGAGCATGAACCTACAGGAACGGGCCACCGCCTTGATGTTAGTTGAGAACGACAGGGTGTTGTCCAGGATCACACCAAGGTTCTTAGCGCTCTGGGAGGAGGACACAATGGAGTTGTCAACCGTGATGGCGAGATCATGGAACGGGCAGTCCTTCCCCGGGAGGAAGAGCAGCTCCGTCTTGCCGAGGTTCAGCTTGAGGTGGTGATCCGTCATCCACACTGATATGTCTGCCAGACATGCAGAGATGCGATTCGCCACCTGATCATCAGAAGGGGGAAAGGAGAAGATTAATTGTGTGTCGTCTGCATAGCAATGATAGGAGAGACCATGTGAGGTTATGACAGAGCCAAGTGACTTGGTGTATAGCGAGAATAGGAGAGGGCCTAGAACAGAGCCCTGGGGGACACCAGTGGTGAGAGCACGTGGTGTGGAGACGGATTCTCGCCACGCCACCTGGTAGGAGCGACCTGTCAGGTAGGACGCAATCCAAGCGTGGGCCGCGCCGGAGATGCCCAACTCGGAGAGGGTGGAGAGGAGGATCTGATGGTTCACAGTATCGAAGGCAGCCGATAGGTCTAGAAGGATGAGAGCAGAGGAGAGAGAGTTAGCTTTAGCAGTGCGGAGTGCCTCCGTGATACAGAGAAGAGCAGTCTCAGTTGAATGACTAGTCTTGAAACCTGACTGATTTGGATCAAGAAGGTCATTCTGAGAGAGATAGCGGGAGAGCTGGCCAAGGACGGCACGTTCAAGAGTTTTGGAGAGAAAAGAAAGAAGGGATACTGGTCTGTAGTTGTTGACATCGGAGGGATCGAGTGTAGGTTTTTTCAGAAGGGGTGCAACTCTCGCTCTCTTGAAGACGGAAGGGACATAGCCAGCGGTCAGGGATGAGTTGATGAGCGAGGTGAGGTAAGGGAGAAGGTCTCCGGAAATGGTCTGGAGAAGAGAGGAGGGGATAGGGTCAAGCGGGCAGGTTGTTGGGCGGCCGGCCGTCACAAGACGCGAGATTTCATCTGGAGAGAGGGGGAGAAAGAGGTCAGAGCACAGGGTAGGGCAGTGTGAGCAGAACCAGCGGTGTCGTTTGACTTAGCAAACGAGGATCGGATGTCGTCGACCTTCTTTTTCAAAATGGTTGACGAAGTCATCTGCAGAGAGGAGGAGGGGGGGGGAGGAGGATTCAGGAGGGAGGAGAAGGTTGCAAAGAGCTTCCTAGGGTTAGAGGCAGATGCTTGGAATTTAGAGTGGTAGAAAGTGGCTTTAGCAGCAGAGAGAGAAGAGGAAAATGTAGAGAGGAGGGAGTGAAAGGATGTCAGGTCCGCAGGGAGGCGAGTTTTCCTCCATTTCCGCTCGGCTGCCCGGAGACGCTATAGGGTTCCTCCTCTCCTCAGGCAGACCCTACAGGGTCCCTCCTCTCCTCAGGCAGACGCTATAGGGTTCCTCCTCTCCTAAGGCAGACCCTATAGGGTTCCTCCTCTCCTCAGGCAGACGCTATAAGGTTCCTCCTCTCCTCAGGCAGACGCTATAGGATTCCTCCTCTCCTCAGGCAGACGCTATAGGGTTCCTCCCTCCCTCAGGCAGACGCTATAGGGTTCCTCCTCTCCTCAGGTAGACGCTATAGGGTTCCTCCTCTCCTCAGGTAGACACTATAGGGTTCCTCCCTCCCTCAGGCAGACGCTATAGGGTTCCTCCCTCCCTCAGGCAGACACTATAGGGTTCCTCCCTCCCTCAGGCAGACGCTATAGGGTTCCTCCCTCCCTCAGGCAGACGCTATAGGGTTCCTCCTCTCCTCAAGCAGACGCTATAGGGTTCCTCCTCTCCTCAAGCAGATGCTATAGGGTTCCTCCCTCCCTCAGGCAGATGTTATAGGGTCTCTACAGCTGAACAGGTATAAGCAGTCCTTCATTCCCATGTCCATCAAATACCTAATCAGCAATAGGTAAAGCTGATCTGTGTTAGTACTCCACTGACAGAATACGGGAATATGCTAAGTATTATACAGTAAAGTATATATACAGTATGTGGCTATTTGAGAAGTATATGGTGATAAGGGTAACGTGTAATGTACTGTGTATAGTATTATGTTGAGTGTGTAAAATACAGTGTTTATTTGTATGCAACAGAACCGTGTGTCTAAGACAATTTTCCGCCTGGGACATTCAATTTCAACTTATCCTATCCTAAACAATATGACCTCATACAAATGATATCCCCTCTTCTCTCATGCTAAAATAATACTTTATTAACAACCATTAACCATTTACTTTCTCTAAAACGTCAATATCACTTACGATTCCTTTCCATGTGGGAGTGAAAAGGTAATAGTGTGTGAAGCTTTCTAAGGAGGTGAATGAAGAATATCCTATGAACATTTTCACCATCTGTGTTGTGGGACAAATTCTCAAATGCACCTTCCCTTCTGGTTTCATTTTTCTCCATTGGGCTCCCTTCATGTGTTGTGTTTCAGGCAAGGTAGATCGAATCCAATGCTTCATTGAATCAGTCGTGCAATTCAAATTGATATCATCACGTACATCCTAAAGATATGGATGAGAAAATTGTTCTTCATTAAAGTGGAACTGACAGTGGTTCAACTACTTTGCAGATATGAAACAAACAGACAATCATAATATCAATCAAAAATATCAAACTCCCAGTTTATGCTACAAAACTAACTTTATTAGAGGTTTTAAAAATAGGTTCTATTTGACTTAAAATTCAATGATGTTCACTAAGGCATTGTTGGCAGAATAGATGGATGCAGTTCAATGCATGATTGATATAATTCACCAATACATTTCTTGGTCGTCCAAAAAATATTGCTATCAGGTTGTAAATCACATCTCCCTGGTACATTGTTTGCTGCCTCCACTCACTCGAGAAGCACTCTTTCAGTTTCAAAGGCTCTGAATTTTATTGCAATCAACCTAGCTTGGCAATGATCAAGTTACCTAGGATAGGATAAAGTAATCCTTCTCACCCCCCTTAAAAGATTTAGATGCACTATTGTAAAGTGGCTGTTCCACTGGATGTCATAAGGTCAATGCACCAATTTGTAAGTCGCTCTGGATAAGAGCGTCTGCTAAATGACTTAAATGTAATGTAAATGTTAGTCATAATGTAGCTAATAGGTTAGTGTATCTATTTATGTAGCTCTATATTTAGCAAGCTAGCTGATATGAGGCATGCCATGTGATTGGAGGAGTGGGTGAGTGATCGACTTTTCCCCCTCATATCATTTTTCGGTGGCTACAGTTAGATGCAGGTCTCATTTGGTTAGCTAGCAAAAAATTTGAATCGCTTTCTAGCTAGCAATGCTGAACTTGAAAAACTGTTATCCAGTTAGCGTTCGTAAATTCACTCTGACTAACTACTCTGATTGCTTTAGATAACATGTAACCAGCCTAACCAACTCTGCTAGGGTGAGTAAAATGGTCAGAGTGAGGTGTTCTCTCATTGATGTCAGGAAGTAGCTAGGAAGCAAGCTAACTTTAGCCAGTTAGCTTGGGTGCTTGACTGCCGTGGTGAAGAACGCTCTTCTCAACCCTACGTTACCTACTCCTCGGCCAGAGCGTCCAGTGTCAGTCGTGCAGTGTGCGCTCTGAACACGCAGAAAATGAAACTGAATTTACAAACAGACAATCTGACAACGCTCTGAATTTACGAAAGACCCAGAGCACACTCACACACTGGAGGCAATTTATGAATGCACCCGTATCTATTTGTCAATCAAATGGGCGGACAGGCAAGTTCCCATTCAGTTATCAACACTTGGGTTAGGAAAGCATGCATTGGCAGGCAAGCTGCAGAAGGATGAGGAGGCTACTATTCCCCGATCGTTTATCAGTGAAATTTGGATGGCCAACTATCTGAAAAGGTTTGAGAGAGTTTACCTAGTGTTCCCTCGTTAGATTTGAGCTCATCTCGCCTTGACTAGCATTTGTTGTTGTTCTTGTTTTTGTTGATGTGCATAACAGAGGGAGAGAGCCTAACCTTTTCATGGTTGTTTGATCAATAGGACTGTAAAGTTCCCAAATGTAAAAGGACTCCTGTGGTATTTCCATATTTGCAGAAATCCATTCAGGTGTGTTCTTTCAGCTTTTGGCAAATGCGTTCTCATGATCTAAAGTTGCGGTGTTGCAACTGCCTGTAAACACACAGTCCAGTTCAAAGTGAATGATGGCAGGCCTGTATGGCAAATACAGTGGGGCAAAAAAGTATTTAGTCAGCCACCAATTGTGTAAGTTCTCCCACTTAAAAAGATGAGAGAGGCCTGTAATTTTCATCATAGGTACACTTCAACTATGACAGACAAAATGACAAAAAAAATCCAGAAAATCACATTGTAGGATTTTTAATTTATTTATTTGCAAATTATGGTGAAAAATAAGTATTTGGGCAATAACAAAAGTGTATCTCAATACTTTGTTATATACCCTTTGTTGGCACTGACAGAGGTCAAACGTTTTCTGTAAGTCTTCACACGGTTTTCTTAATGTTTTGTACACTCAGTGTCGAGACGTAGGCAAACAGATGGCGTAGTCAAGGACTCCATTTATTGCTTTTTCTGAGACCTGAGCTTGAAGCCAAGACATAAAAAACACTCCATCTCATAGTTCATTTACTTTGAATATAATTGATTAAAATCCACATTATGGGAGCCTGTAGACTTAGAGTGAGAGACCTTGAGCCATGAGGAAAAGAACTAAAGAAACATGAACGTTTCAAGATGTTTTAATTTAGCTAACGGCCAAGGACAGAATGATGGTGTACATACATCTTTTGTGGGATTGTTTTCTTCAGAAAGCTCAAAACATTTTGGACTCTTTCAGATGCTCTAATATGCCAATAAAGCAGTAAATAAAGACATTTACAAGAGCACATCATTTGTTTGTAAGATGTTATGATCAACTGTAAAAACAAAAAGGATCATAATAAACATAAATGTTGGTAACACTGTATAAATGTAGAGGGTGTTGCATATATTTAGAGGGTGTTGCATATATTTAGAGGGTGTTGCATACATTTAGAGGGTGTTGCACACATTTAGAGGGTGTTGCATACATTTAGAGGGTGTTGCGTACATTCAGAGAGGGTGTTGCATACATTCGGAGAGGGTGTTGCATACATTTAGAGGGTGTTGCATACATTTAGAGGGTGTTGCATACATTTAGAGGGTGTTGCATACATTTAGAGGGTGTTGCATACATTTAGAGGGTGTTGTATATATTCAGAGGGTGTTGTATATATTCAGAGGGTGTTGTATATATTCAGAGGGTGTTGTATATATTCAGAGGGTGTTGCATATATTTAGAGGGTGTTGCATATATTTAGAGGGTGTTGCATATATTTAGAGGGTGTTGCATACATTTAGAGGGTGTTTCATACATTTAGAGGGTGTTGCATATATTTAGAGGGTGTTGCATACATTCAGAGAGTATGTTGCATACATTTAGTTAGGGTTTTGCATACATTTAGAGGGTGTTGCGTACATTTAGAGGGTGTTGCGTACATTCAGAGAGGGTGTTGCGTACATTCAGAAACGGTGTTGCATATATTTAGAGGGTGTTGCATACATTCAGAGAAAGTGTTGCGTATATTTAGAGAGAGAGTTGTGTACATTTGGAGGATGTTGCATACATTTAAAAACACATTTCGAGGGTGTTGCATACATTTAGAAAGGGTTTAGCATACATTTAGAGAGGGTGTTGCATACATTCCTAGAGATTGTTGCATTTATTTAGAGGGTGTTGTATATATTTAGAGGGTGTTGTATATATTTAGAGGGTGTTGCATATATTTAGAGGGTGTTGCATACATTTAGAGGGTGTTGCATACATTTAGAGGGTGTTGCATACATTTAGAGAAAGTGTTGCGTATATTTAGAGAGAGAGTTGTGTACATTTGGAGGATGTTGCATACATTTAAAAACACATTTCGAGGGTGTTGCATACATTTAGAAAGGGTTTAGCATACATTTAGAGAGGGTGTTGCATACATTCCGAGAGATTGTTGCATTTATTTAGAGGGTGTTGTATATATTTAGAGGGTGTTGCATATATTTTGTTGCATACATTCAGAGAGGGTGTTGCATACATTTAGAGGGTGTTGCATACATTTAGAGAAAGTGTTGCGTATATTTAGAGAGAGAGTTGTGTACATTTGGAGGATGTTGCATACATTTAAAAACACATTTCGAGGGTGTTGCATACATTTAGAAAGGGTTTAGCATACATTTAGAGAGGGTGTTGCATACATTCCGAGAGATTGTTGCATTTATTTAGAGGGTGTTGTATATATTTAGAGGGTGTTGTATATATTTAGAGGGTGTTGCATATATTTAGAGGGTGTTGCATATATTTAGAGGGTGTTGCATACATTTAGAGGGTGTTGCATACATTTAGAGGGTGTTGCATACATTTAGAGGGTGTTGCATACATTTATAGTGTCACACCCTGACCATAGTTTGCTTTGTATGTTTCTATGTTTTGGTTGGTCAGGGTGTGAGCTGAGTGGGCATTCTATGTTACATGTCTAGTTTGTCTAGTTCTATGTTTGGCCTGATATGGTTCTCAATCAGAGGCAGGTGTTCGTCATTGTCTCTGATTGGGAACCATATTTAGGTAGCCTGTTTGGTGTTGGGTTTTGTGGATGATTGTCCTTGTTACGGTCTCTGTGTTACTTTGCACCAGTATTAGGCTGTTTCGGTTTTCGTGGTACGTTTGTTTTTGTATTTGATTCGTGTTTACTTTGTTTTATTAAACATGGATCGCAATAGCCACGCCGCATTTTGGTCTGACTCTCCTTCACATACAGAAAACCGTTACATAGAGGGTGTTACATACATTTAGAGGGTGTTGAATACATTTAGAGGGTGTTGCGTACATTCAGAGAGGGTGTTGCATACATTTAGAGGGTGTTGCATACATTTAGAGGGTGTTGCATACATTTAGAGGGTGTTGCATACATTTAGAGGGTGTTGCATACATTTAGAGGTCAACAACTACAGACCAGTATCCCTTCTTTCTTTTCTCTCCAAAACTCTTGAACGTGCCGTCCTTGGCCAGCTCTCCCGCTATCTCTCTCAGAATGACCTTCTTGATCCAAATCAGTCAGGTTTCAAGACTAGTCATTCAACTGAGACTGCTCTTCTCTGTATCACGGAGGCCCTCCGCACTGCTAAAGCTAACTCTCTCTCCTCTGCTCTCATCCTTCTAGACCTATCGGCTGCCTTCGATACTGTGAACCATCAGATCCTCCTCTCCACCCTCTCCGAGTTGGGCATCTCCGGCGCGGCCCATTCGCTTGATTGCGTCCTACCTGACAGGTCGCTCCTACCAGGTGGCGTGGCGAGAATCTGTCTCCTCACCACGCGCTCTCACCACTGGCGTCCCCAGGGCTCTGTTCTAGGCCCTCTCCTATTCTCGCTATACACCAAGTCACTTGGCTCTGTCATAACCTCACATGGTCTCTCCTATCATTGCTATGCAGACGACACACAATTAATCTTCTCCTTTCCCCCTTCTGATGACCAGGTGGCGAATCGCATCTCTGCATGTCTGGCAGACATATCAGTGTGGATGACGGATCACCACCTCAAGCTGAACCTCGGCAAGACGGAGCTGCTCTTCCTCCCGGGAAGGACTGTTCACGGTTGACAACTCCATTGTGTCCTCCTCCCAGAGCTAAGAACCTTGCGTGATCCTGGACAACACCCTGTCGTTCTCAACTAACATCAAGGCGGTGGCCCGTTCTTTAGGTTCATGCTCTACAACATCCGCAGAGTACGACCCTGCTTCACACAGGAAGCAGCGCAGGTCCTAATCCAGGCACTTGTCATCTTCTGGATTACTGCAACTCGCTGTTGGCTGGGCTCCCTGCCTGTGCCATTAAACACCTACAACTCATCCAGAACGCCGCAGCCCGTCTGGTGTTCAACCTTCCCAAGTTCTCTCACGTCACCCCGCTCCTCCGCTCTCTCCACTGGCTTCCAGTTGAAGCTCGCATCCATACAAGACCATACGGAGCTGTGAGGGGAACGGCACCTCAGTACCTCCAGGCTCTGATCAGGCCCTACACCCAAACAAGGGCACTGCGTTCATCCACCTCTGGCCTGCTCGCCTCCCTACCACTGAGGAAGTACATTCCTAGCAGCCCAGTCAAAACTGTTCGTGTCTGGCCCCCAATGGTGGAACAAACTTCACGACGCCAGGACAGCGGAGTCAATTACCACCTTCCGGAGACACCTGAAACCCACCTCTTTCAGGAATACCTAGGATAGGATAAAGTAATCCTTCTCACCCCCTTAAAATATTTAGATGCACTATTGTAAAGTGGCTGTTCCACTGGATGTCTTAAGGTACCAATTTGTAAGTCGCTCTGGATAAGAGCGTCTGCTAAATGACTTAAATGTAATGTAAATGTTTAGAGGGTGTTCCCTACATTTAGAGGGTGTTGCATATATTCGGAGAGGGTGTTGCATACATTTAGATGGTGTTGCATATATTTAGAGGGTGCTGCATACATTTAGAGAGGGTTTTGCATACATTCCGAGAGATTGTTGCATACATTTAGAGGGTGTTGCATATATTTAGAGGGTGTTGCATATATTTAGAGGGTGTTGCATATGTTTAGAGAAGAAGTTGCATACATTTAGATGTTGTTGCATACATTTAGAGGGTGTTGCATACATGTAGAGAGTTTTGGAAATATTTAGAGGGTGTTGCATACATTTAGACAAAGTGTTGCGTATATTTAGAGAGAGTTGTGTACATTTGGAGGATGTTGCATACATTTAAAAACACATTTCGAGGGTGTTGCATACATTTAGAAAGGGTTTAGCATACATTTAGAGAGGGTGTTGCATACATTCCGAGAGATTGTTGCATACATTTAGTTAGGGTGTTGCATACATTTAGTTTGGGTGTTGCATACATTCAGAGAGTGTGTTGCATACATTTAGTTAGGGTGTTGCATACATTTAGAGGGGGTGTTGCATACATTTAGTTAGGGTGTTGCATACATTTAGAGGGTGTTGCATACATTTAGAGAGTGTGTTGCATACATTTAGTTAGGGTGTTGCATACATTTAGTTAGGGTGTTGCATACATTTTGTTAGGGTGTTGCATACATTTAGAGGGGGTGTTGCATACATTTAGTTTGGGTGTTGCATACATTCAGAGAGTGTGTTGCATACATTTAGTTAGGGTGTTGCATACATTTAGTTAGGGTGTTGCATACATTTAGTTTGGGTGTTGCATACATTCCGAGAGATTGTTGCATACATTTAGTTAGGGTGTTGCATACATTCCGAGAGATTGTTGCATACATTTAGTTAGGGTGTTGCATACATTCAGAGAGTGTGTTGCATACATTTAGTTAGGGGGTGTTGCATACATTTAGTTGGGTGTTGCATACATTCCAAGAGAGCATACATTTAGTTTGGGTGTTGCATACATTTAGTTTGGGTGTTGCATACATTTAGTTTGGGTGTTGCATACATTTAGTTTGGGTGTTGCATACATTCAGAGAGTGTGTTGCATACATTTAGTTAGGGTGTTGCAAACATTTAGTTAGGGTGTTGCATACATTTAGTTTGGGTGTTGCATACATTCAGAGAGTGTGTTGCATACATTTAGTTAGGGTGTTGCATACATTTAGTTTGGGTGTTGCATACATTCAGAGAGTGTGTTGCATACATTTAGTTAGGGTGTTGCAAACATTTAGTTAGGGTGTTGCATACATTTAGTTTGGGTGTTGCATACATTCCGAGAGATTGTTGCATACATTTAGTTTGGGTGTTGCATACATTTAGTTAGGGTGTTGCATACATTTAGAGGGGGTGTTGCATACATTTAGTTTGGGTGTTGCATACATTCAGAGAGTGTGTTGCATACATTTAGTTAGGGTGTTGCATACATTTAGTTTGGGTGTTGCATACATTCAGAGAGTGTGTTGCATACATTTAGTTAGGGTGTTGCATACATTTAGTTTGGGTGTTGCATACATTCAGAGAGTGTGTTGCATACATTTAGTTAGGGTGTTGCATACATTTAGAGGGGGTGTTGCATACATTTAGTTAGGGTGTTGCATACATTTAGAGGGTGTTGCATATATTTAGAGGGTGTTGCATACATTTAGAGGGTGTTTCATACATTTAGAGGGTGTTGCATATATTTAGAGGGTGTTGCATACATTCAGAGAGTATGTTGCATACATTTAGTTAGGGTGTTGCATACATTTAGTTAGGGTGTTGCATACATTTAGAGGGTGTTGCGTACATTCAGAGAGGGTGTTGCGTACATTCAGAAAGGGTGTTGCATATATTTAGAGGGTGTTGCATACATTTAGAGGGTGTTGCATATATTTAGAGGGTGTTGCATACATTCAGAGAGTATGTTGCATACATTTAGTTAGGGTGTTGCATACATTTAGTTAGGGTGTTGCATACATTTAGAGGGTGTTGCGTACATTCAGAGAGGGTTTTGCATACATTTAGAGGGTGTTGCATACATTTAGAGAAAGTGTTGCGTATATTTAGAGAGAGAGTTGTGTACATTTGGAGGATGTTGCATACATTTAAAAACACATTTCGAGGGTGTTGCATACATTTAGAAAGGGTTTAGCATACATTTAGAGAGGGTGTTGCATACATTCCGAGAGATTGTTGCATACATTTAGAGGGTGTTGCATTTATTTAGAGGGTGTTGTATATATTTAGAGGGTGTTGTATATATTTAGAGGGTGTTGCATATATTTAGAGGGTGTTGCATACATTTAGAGGGTGTTGCATACATTTAGAGGGTGTTGCATACATTCAGAGAGTGTGTTGCATACATTTAGTTAGGGTGTTGCATACATTTAGTTAGGGTGTTGCATACATTTAGTTAGGGTGTTGCATACATTTAGAGGGGGTGTTGCATACATTTAGAGAGTGTGTTGCATACATTTAGTTAGGGTGTTGCATACATTTAGTTAGGGTGTTGCATACATTTAGAGGGGGTGTTGCATACATTTAGTTTGGGTGTTGCATACATTCAGAGAGTGTGTTGCATACATTTTGTTAGGGTGTTGCATACATTTAGTTAGGGTGTTGCATACATTTAGTTAGGGTGTTGCATACATTTAGAGGGGGTGTTGCATACATTTCGAGGGTGTTGCATACATTCAGAGAGTGTGTTGCATACATTTAGAGAGGGTGTTGCATACATTTAGTTAGGCTGTTGCATACATTTAGTTTGGGTGTTGCATACATTCAGAGAGTGTGTTGCATACATTTAGTTAGGGTGTTGCATACATTTAGTTTGGGTGTTGCATACATTCAGAGAGTGTGTTGCATACATTTAGTTAGGGTGTTGCATACATTTAGTTAGGGTGTTGCATACATTTAGTTAGGGTGTTGCATACATTTAGTTAGGGTGTTGCATACATTTAGTTTGGGTGTTGCATACCTTTAGTTAGGGTGTTGCATACATTTAGTTAGGGTGTTGCATACATTTAGTTAGGGTGTTGCATACATTTAGAGGGGGTGTTGCATACATTTAGTTTGGGTGTTGCATACATTCAGAGAGTGTGTTGCATACATTTTGTTAGGGTGTTGCATACATTTAGTTAGGGTGTTGCATACATTTAGTTAGGGTGTTGCATACATTTAGAGGGGGTGTTGCATACATTTCGAGGGTGTTGCATACATTCAGAGAGTGTGTTGCATACATTTAGAGAGGGTGTTGCATACATTTAGTTAGGCTGTTGCATACATTTAGTTTGGGTGTTGCATACATTCAGAGAGTGTGTTGCATACATTTAGTTAGGGTGTTGCATACATTTAGTTTGGGTGTTGCATACATTCAGAGAGTGTGTTGCATACATTTAGTTAGGGTGTTGCATACATTTAGTTAGGGTGTTGCATACATTTAGTTAGGGTGTTGCATACATTTAGTTAGGGTGTTGCATACATTTAGTTTGGGTGTTGCATACATTCCAAGAGATTGTTGCATACATTTAGTTTGGGTGTTGCATACATTTAGTTTGGGTGTTGCATACATTTAGTTAGGGTGTTGCATACATTTAGTTTGGGTGTTGCATACATTCAGAGAGTGTGTTGCATACATTTAGTTAGGGTGTTGCAAACATTTAGTTAGGGTGTTGCATACATTTAGTTTGGGTGTTGCATACATTCCGAGAGATTGTTGCATACATTTAGTGTGGGTGTTGCATACATTTAGTTAGGGTGTTGCATACATTTAGACATACATTTAGAGGGGGTGTTGCATACATTTAGTTTGGGTGTTGCATACATTTAGTTTGGGTGTTGCATACATTTAGTTAGGGTGTTGCATTTAGAGAGTGTGTTGCATATATTTAGTTAGGGTGTTGCATACATTCCGAGAGATTGTTGCATACATTTAGTTTGGGTGTTGCATACATTTAGTTAGGGTGTTGCATACATTCAGAGAGTGTTGCATACATTTAGTTTGGGTGTTGCATACATTCCGAGAGATTGTTGCATACATTTAGTTTGGGTGTTGCATACATTCCGAGAGATTGTTGCATACATTTAGTTACTGTGTTGCATACATTCAGAGAGTGTGTTGCATACATTTAGTTAGGGTGTTGCATACATTTAGTTTGGGTGTTGCATATATTCCGAGAGATTGTTGCATACATTTATAGGGGGCTGCATACATTTATTCCTTTTTCTGAGACCTGACCTTTGAAGCCAAGACATATTAAACACTCCATCTCATTGTTAATTTACTTTGAATATAATTGATTAAAATCCACATTATGGGAGCCTGTAGACTTAAAGTGAATGACCTTGAGCCACGAGGAAAAAAGCTAAAGAAATGTGAATGTTTCAAAATGTTTTAATTAACCTAAAGGCCAAGGACATGACGATGGCGTACATACATTTTTAGTTTGATTGTTCCCCTCAGAAATCTCAATTTTGGGGGGATTCTTTCAGATGCACTAATATGCCAATAAAGCAGTAAATAAAGACATTTACAAGAGCACATCATTTGTTTGTAAGATGTTATGATCAACTGTAAAAACAAAAAGATCATAATAAACATAATTGTTGATAACACTGTATAAATGTAGAGGGTGTTGCATATATTTAGAGGGTGTTGAATACATTTAGAGAGGAAGTTGCATATGTTTAGAGAGGAAGTTGCATACATTTATAGTGTGTTGCATACATTTAGAGAGGGTGTTGTATACATTTAGAGGGTGTTGCATATGTGTAGAGAGGGTGTTGCATACATGTAGTGAGGGTGTAGCATACATTTAGAGGGTGCGGAATACATTTAGAGGGTGTTGCATACATTTAGGGTGTTGCATATGTTTAGAGGGTGTTGCATACATTTAGAGGGTGTTGAATACATTTAGAGAGGGTTTGCATACATTTAGAGGATGTGGAATACATTTAGACGGTGTTGCAAACATTCAGAGAAGGTGTTGCACACATTTGGAGGGTGTTGCATACATTTAGAGGGTGTGGCATATATTTAGAGAGTGTTGCATACATTTGGAGGGTGTTGAATACATTTGGAGGGTGTTGCATACATTTGGAGGGTGTTGCATACATTTGGAGGGTGTTGCATAGATTTAGAGGGTGTTGCATTTATTTAAAAACACATTTTGAGGGTGTTGCATACATTTCGAAAGGGTTTAGCATACATTTAGAGGGTGTTGCATAAATTTAGAGAAAGTGTTGCGTATATTTAGAGAGAGAGTTGTGTACATTTGGAGGATGTTGCATACATTTAAAAACACATTTTGAGGGTGTTGCATACATTTAGAAAGGGTTTAGCATACATTTAGTTAGGATGTTGCATACATTTAGTTAGGATGTTGCATACATTTAGAGGGTGTTGCATACATTTTAGAGGTTGTTGCATACATTTAGAGGGTGTTGCATACATTCTTAGAGGTTGTTGCATACATTTAGAGGGGGTTGCATACTTTCAGAGAGGGTGTTGCATACATTTAGTTAGGGTGTTGCGTACATTTAGTTAGGATGTTGCATACATACATTTATAGGGGGTTGCATACATTTATTCCTTTTTCTGAGACCTGACCTTTGAAGCCAAGACATATTAAACACTCCATCTCATTGTTAATTTACTTTGAATATAATTGATTAAAATCCACATTATGGGAGCCTGTAGACTTAAAGTGAATGACCTTGAGCCATGAGGAAAAAGCTAAAGAAATGTGAATGTTTCAAAATGTTTTAATTAACCTAAAGGCCAAGGACATGACGATGGCGTGCATACATTTTTAGTTTGATTGTTTTCCTCAGAAATCTCAATTTTTGGGGATTCTTTCAGATGCACTAATATGCCAATAAAGCAGTAAATAAATACATTTACAAGAGCACATCATTTGTTTGTAAGATGTTATGATCAGCTGTAAAAACAAAAAGATCATAATAAACATAATTGTTGATAACACTGTATAAATGTAGAGGGTGTTGCATATATTTAGATGGTGTTGAATACATTTAGAGAGGAAGTTGCATATGTTTAGAGAGGAAGTTGCATACATTTATAGTGTGTTGCATACATTTAGAAAGGGTGTTGCGTACATTTAGAAAGGGTGTTGTATACAATTAGATGGTGTTGCATACGTGTAGAGAGGGTGTTGCATACATGTAGTGAGGGTGTAGCATACATTTAGAGGGTGCGGAATACATTCAGAGAGGGTTTGCATACATTTAGAGGGTGTTGAATACATTTAGAGGGTGTTGAATACATTTAGAGGGTGTTGCATACATGTAGAGAGGGTGTTGCATACATGTAGAGAGGGTGTTGCATACATTTAGAGGGTGTTGCATACAATTTAGAGGGTGTTGCATACATTTAGAGGGTGTTGAATACATTTAGAGAGGGTTTGCATACATTTAGAGGGGGTGTTGCATACATTTAGTTTGGGTGTTGCATACATTTAGTTTGGGTGTTGCATACATTTAGTTAGGGTGTTGCATACATTCAGAGAGTGTGTTGCATATATTTAGTTAGGGTGTTGCATACATTCCGAGAGATTGTTGCATACATTTAGTTTGGGTGTTGCATACATTTAGTTAGGGTGTTGCATACATTTAGAGGGGGTGTTGCATACATTTAGAGGGGGTGTTGCATACATTTAGTTTGGGTGTTGCATACATTTAGTTTGGGTGTTGCATACATTTAGTTAGGGTGTTGCATACATTCAGAGAGTGTGTTGCATATATTTAGTTAGGTGTTGCATACATTCCAGAGATTGTTGCATACATTTAGTTTGGGTGTTGCATACATTTAGTTAGGGTGTTGCATACATTCCGAGAGATTGTTGCATACATTTAGTTTGGGTGTTGCATACATTCCGAGAGATTGTTGCATACATTTAGTTTGGGTGTTGCATACATTCCGAGAGATTGTTGCATACATTTAGTTACTGTGTTGCATACATTCAGAGAGTGTGTTGCATACATTTAGTTAGGGTGTTGCATACATTTAGTTTGGGTGTTGCATATATTCCGAGAGATTGTTGCATACATTTATAGGGGGCTGCATACATTTATTCCTTTTTCTGAGACCTGACCTTTGAAGCCAAGACATATTAAACACTCCATCTCATTGTTAATTTACTTTGAATATAATTGATTAAAATCCACATTATGGGAGCCTGTAGACTTAAAGTGAATGACCTTGAGCCACGAGGAAAAAAGCTAAAGAAATGTGAATGTTTCAAAATGTTTTAATTAACCTAAAGGCCAAGGACATGACGATGGCGTACATACATTTTTAGTTTGATTGTTCCCTCAGAAATCTCAATTTTGGGGGATTCTTTCAGATGCACTAATATGCCAATAAAGCAGTAAATAAAGACATTTACAAGAGCACATCATTTGTTTGTAAGATGTTATGATCAACTGTAAAAACAAAAAGATCATAATAAACATAATTGTTGATAACACTGTATAAATGTAGAGGGTGTTGCATATATTTAGAGGGTGTTGAATACATTTAGAGAGGAAGTTGCATATGTTTAGAGAGGAAGTTGCATACATTTATAGTGTGTTGCATACATTTAGAGAGGGTGTTGTATACATTTAGAGGGTGTTGAATATATTTAGAAAGGGTGTTGTATACAATTAGAGGTTGTTGCATATGTGTAGAGAGGGTGTTGCATACATGTAGTGAGGGTGTAGCATACATTTAGAGGGTACATTTGCATACATTTAGGGTGTTGCATATGTTTAGAGGGTGTTGCATACATTTAGAGGGTGTTGAATACATTTAGAGAGGGTTTGCATACATTTAGAGGATGTGGAATACATTTAGACGGTGTTGCAAACATTCAGAGAAGGTGTTGCACACATTTGGAGGGTGTTGCATACATTTAGAGGGTGTGGCATATATTTAGAGAGTGTTGCATACATTTGGAGGGTGTTGCATACATTTGGAGGGTGTTGCATACATTTGGAGGGTGTTGCATACATTTGGAGGGTGTTGCATAGATTTAGAGGGTGTTGCATTTATTTAAAAACACATTTTGAGGGTGTTGCATACATTTCGAAAGGGTTTAGCATACATTTAGAGGGTGTTGCATAAATTTAGAGAAAGTGTTGCGTATATTTAGAGAGAGAGTTGTGTACATTTGGAGGATGTTGCATACATTTAAAAACACATTTTGAGGGTGTTGCATACATTTAGAAAGGGTTTAGCATACATTTAGTTAGGATGTTGCATACATTTAGTTAGGATGTTGCATACATTTAGAGGGTGTTGCATACATTCTTAGAGGTTGTTGCATACATTTAGAGGGTGTTGCATACATTCTTAGAGGTTGTTGCATACATTTAGAGGGGGTTGCATACTTTCAGAGAGGGTGTTGCATACATTTAGTTAGGGTGTTGCGTACATTTAGTTAGGATGTTGCATACATTTAGAGGTTGTTGCGTACATTTATAGGGGGTTGCATACATTTATTCCTTTTTCTGAGACCTGACCTTTGAAGCCAAGACATATTAAACACTCCATCTCATTGTTAATTTACTTTGAATATAATTGATTAAAATCCACATTATGGGAGCCTGTAGACTTAAAGTGAATGACCTTGAGCCATGAGGAAAAAAGCTAAAGAAATGTGAATGTTTCAAAATGTTTTAATTAACCTAAAGGCCAAGGACATGACGATGGCGTACATACATTTTTAGTTTGATTGTTTTCCTCAGAAATCTCAATTTTTGGGGGATTCTTTCAGATGCACTAATATGCCAATAAAGCAGTAAATAAATACATTTACAAGAGCACATCATTTGTTTGTAAGATGTTATGATCAGCTGTAAAAACAAAAAGATCATAATAAACATAATTGTTGATAACACTGTATAAATGTAGAGGGTGTTGCATATATTTAGAGGGTGTTGAATACATTTAGAGAGGAAGTTGCATATGTTTAGAGAGGAAGTTGCATACATTTATAGTGTGTTGCATACATTTAGAAAGGGTGTTGAATACATTTAGAAAGGGTGTTGTATACAATTAGATGGTGTTGCATACGTGTAGAGAGGGTGTTGCATACATGTAGTGAGGGTGTAGCATACATTTAGAGGGTGCGGAATACATTCAGAGAGGGTTTGCATACATTTAGAGGGTGTTGAATACATTTAGAGGGTGTTGAATACATTTAGAGGGTGTTGAATACATTTAGAGGGTGTTGCATACATGTAGAGAGGGTGTTGCATACATGTAGAGAGGGTGTTGCATACATTTAGAGGGTGTTTCATACATTTAGAGGGTGTTGCATACATTTAGAGGGTGTTGCATACATTTAGAGGGTGTTGAATACATTTAGAGAGGGTTTGCATATATTTAGAGGGTGTTGCAAACATTCAGAGAAGGTGTTGCATACATTTGGTGGGGGTGTGGCAAACATTTAGAGGGTGTGGCAAACATTTAGAGGGTGTTGCATACATTCAGAGAGGGTGTTGCATACATTTGGTGGGAGTGTTGCATACAATTAGAGGGTGTTGCTTACATTTAGAGGATGTTGCATACATTTAGAGGGTGTTGCATACATTTAGAGGGTGTTGCATACATTTAGAGGGTGTTGCATACATTAAGAGGCTTTTGCATACATTTAGAGGTTGCTGCATACATTTAGAGGTTGCTGCATACATTTAGAGGTTGCTGCATACATTTAGAGGGTGTTGCATACATTTAGAGGTTGTTGCATACATTTAGAGGGTGCTCCATCCAATTCTATGCAATGTCTAGAGAGGCATACGTTCAGAGAGGGTGTTGCATACATTATGGGAGAGTGTTGCATGCATTCAGAGGGTGATGCATACATTCAGAGAGGGTGTTTCACACATTTAGAAGGTGTTGCTTACATTCAGAGAGGGTGTTTCACACATTTAGAGGGTGTTGCATAAATTCAGAGAGGATGTTGCATACATTTAGAGATGGTGTTGCATACATTTAGAGGGTGTTGCATACATTTAGAGATGGTGTTGCATACATTTAGCGGGTGTTGCATGCATTTAGCGGGTGCTCCATCCAATTCTATGCAATGTCTAGTTTTTTCAACCTCTTAAGGATCCACACCCTTTTTTGTTTTGTTTTTTTGTGCCTAAAATGACATACCCAGATCAAACTGCCTGAAGCAAGGATATGTATATTATTGTTACCATTTGAAAGGAAATACTTTGAAGTTTGTGTAAATGTGATAGGAATGTAGGATAATATAACACAATAGATCTGGTAAAAGATAATACCATCATCTTTGAAATGCAAGAGAAAGGCCATAATGTATTCGATTTTGGCCACTAGATGGCAGCCGTCTATGTGCAAAGTTTCAGACCGATCCAATGAACCATTGTATTTCTGTTAAAAATGTTGTATCAAGACTGCCCAAATGTGACTCATTTGTTTATTAATAACTTTTCATGTTCAAAACTGTGCACTCTCCTCAAACAATAACATGGTATTATTTCACTGTAATAGCTACTGTACATTGGACAGTGCAGTTAGATTAACAATAATTGTTCTGCCAATATCAGACATGTCTATGTCCTGGGAAATGTTCTTGTTACTTACAACCTCTTCCTTTCACTGGGATTGATCCGGCGCCGACAGAGATGGCCGCCTCGCTTCGCGTTCCTAGGAAACTATGCAGTTTTTTGTTTTTTTACGTGTTATTTCTTACATTAGTACCCCAGGTCATCTTAGGTTTCATTACATACAGTCGAGAAGAACTACTGAATATAAGATGTCAACTCACCATCAGTACGACCAAGAATATGTTTTCCGCGACGCATCCTGTGTTCTGCCTTACAAACAGGACAACGGAATGCATGCAGCGACCCAAGAAAACGACTCCGAAAAAGAGGGAAACGTAGCGGTCTTCTGGTCAGACTCGGACAAGGGCACATCGCGCACCACTCCCCAGCATTCTTCTTGCCAATGTCCAGTCTCTTGACAACAAGGTTGATGAAATCCGAGCAAGGGTAGCATTCCAGAGGGACATCAGAGACTGCAATGTTCTCTGCTTCACGGAAACATGGCTTACTGGGAAGGTGTTATCCGATGCGGTGCAGCCAACGGGTTTCTCCACGCATCGCGCCGACAGAAACAAACATCTTTCTGGTAAGAAGAGCGGCGGGGCGTATGCCTCATGACTAACGAGACATGGTGTGATGAAGGAAACATACAGGAACTCAAATCCTTCTGTTCACCTGATTTAGAATTCCTCACAATCAAATGTAGACCGCATTATCTTCCAAGAGAATTCTCTTGATTATAATCACAGCCGTATATATCCCCCCCAAGCAGACACATCGATGGCTCTGAACGAACTTTATTTAACTCTTTGCAAACTGGAAACCATTTATCCGGAGGCTGCATTCATTGTAGCTGGGGATTTTAACAAAGCTAATCTGAAAACAAGACTCCCTAAATTTTATCAGCATATCGATTGCGCAACCAGGGGTGGTAAAACCTTGGATCATTGTTACTCTAACTTCCGCGACGCATATAAGGCCCTGCCCCGCCCCCCTTTCGGAAAAGCTGACCACGACTCCATTTTGTTGATCCCTGCCTACAGGCAGAAACTTAAACAAGAGGCTCCCACGCTGAGGTCTGTCCAACGCTGGTCAGACCAAGCTGACTCCACACTCCAAGACTGCTTCCATCACGTGGACTGGGACATGTTTCAGTATTGCGTCAGATGAAAATATTGACGAATACGCTGATGCGAGTTCATTAGAACGTGTCGAAGATGTCGTTCCCATAGCAACGATAAAAACATTCCCAAACCAGAAACCGTGGATTGATGGCAGCATTCGCGTGAAACTGAAAGCGAACCACTGCTTTTAATCAGGGCAAGGTGTCTGGTAACATGTCCGAATATAAACAATGCAGCTATTCCCTAAAGGCTATTAAACAAGCTAAAGCGTCAGTACAGAGACAAAGTGGAATCTCAATTCAATGGCTCAGACACAAGAGGCATGTGGCAGGGTCTCAGTCAATCACGGACTACAAGAAGAAACCCAGCCCAGTCACGGACCAGGATGTCTTGCTCCCAGGCAGACTAAATAATTTTTTGCCCGCTTTGAGGACAATACAGTGCCACTGACACGGCCTGCAACGAAAACATGCGGTCTCTCCTTCACTGCAGCCGAGGTGAGTAAGACATTTAAACGTGTTAACCCTACGCAAGGCTGCAGGCCCAGACGGCATTCAGAGCATGTTGCAGACCAGCTGGCCGGTGTGTTTACGGACATATTCAATCAATCCCTATACCAGTCTGCTGTTCCACATGCTTCAAGAGGGCCACCATTGTTCCTGTTCCCAAGAAAGCTAAGGTAACTGAGCTAAACGACTGTAGCATACTTCCGTCATCATGAAGTGCTTTGAGAGACTAGTCAAGGACCATATCACCTCCACCCTACCTGACACCCTAGACCCACTCCAATTTGCTTACCGCCCAAATAGGTCCACAGACGATGCAATCTCAACCACACTGCACACTGCCCTAACCCACCTGGACAAGAGGAATACCTATGTGAGAATGCTGTTCAATTTACAGCTCGGCATTCAACACCATAGTACCCTCCAAGGTCATCAAGCTCGAGACCCTGGGTCTCGACCCCGCCCCTGTGCAACTGGGTACTGGACTTCCTGACGGGCCGCCCCCAGGTGGTGAGGGTAGGCAACAACATCTCCTCCCCCGCTGATCCTCAACACGGGGCCCCACAAGGGTGCGTTCTGAGCCCTCTCCTGTACTCCCTGTTCACCCACGACTGCGTGGCCACGCACGCCTCCAACTCAATCATCAAGTTTGCGGACGACACAACAGTGGTAGGCTTGATTACCAACAACGACGAGACGGCCTACAGGGAGGAGGTGAGGGCCCTGAGTGAGTGTGGTGTGGTGTCAGGAAAAATAACCTCACACTCAACGTCAACAAAACTAAGGAGATGATTTGGACTTCAGGAAACAGCAGAGGGAACACCCCCTTCCACATCGATGGAACAGTAGTGGAGAGGGTAGCAAGTTTTAAGTTCCTCGGCATACACATCACAGACAAACTGAATTGGTCCACTCACACTGACAGCGTCGTGAAGAAGGCGCAGCAGCGCTCTTCAACCTCAGGAGGCTGAAGAAATTTGGCTTGTCACCAAAAGCACTCACAAATTTTACAGATGCACAATCGAGAGCATCCTGGCGGGCTGTATCACCGCCTGGTACGGCAACTGCTCCGCCCTCAACCGTAAGGCTCTCCAGAGGGTAGTGAGGTCTGCACAACGCATCACCGGGGGCAAACTACCTGCCCTCCAGGACACCTACACCACCCGATGTTACAGGAAGGCCATAAAGATCATCAAGGACATCAACCACCCGAACCACTGCCTGTTCACCCCGCTATCATCCAGAAGGCGAGGTCAGTACAGGTGCATCAAAGCTGGGACTGAGAGACTGAAAAACAGCTTCTATCTCAAGGCTATCAGACTGTTAAACAGCCACCATTGAGTGGCTGCTGCCAACACACTGTCATTGACACTGACCCAACTCCAGCCACTTTAATAATGGGAATTGATGGAAAATGATGTAAATATATCACTAGCCACTTTAAACAATGCTACCTTATATAATGTTACTTACCCTACATTATTCATCTCATATGCATACGTATATACTGTACTCTACATCATCGACTGCATCCTTATGTAATACATGTATCACTAGCCACTTTAACTATGCCACTTTGTTTACTTTGTCTACATACTCATCTCATATGTATATACTGTACTCGATACCATCTACTGTATGCTGCTCTGTACCATCACTCACTCATATATCCTTATGTACATATTCTTTATCCCCTTACACTGTGTATAAGACAGTAGTTTTAGAATTGTTAGTTAGATCACTTGTTGGTTATCACTGCATTGTCGGAACTAGAAGCACAAGCATTTCGCTACACTCGCATTAACATCTGCTAACCATGTGTATGTGACAAATAAAATTGGATTTGGATTTGATTTGAACCTCATGCTATTCGCATTAGCCTATGTTAGCTCAACCGTCCCGTGGACATACATCCGATCCCATCCTATCAGGTTTTGGTGGTTTGCAAACATTTATTTTGCAATTGTTAATAATTAAATGCATTCATAGTACCCTTGTTTTATTACAAAGCATATGATGTTTTTGATAGCTGTCTAGTTTACACAAGTCATTCTATGATACCATTTAACTGTTACCATTATCCACCCCTAACAAATCTAAGCATTTTAACTATTAAAGCCGCTGCCCTCCGGGCAGGATGCACAACTGGTGAAGTAGAGCAAATCACATTGCTATCCAGTATGCGTGATCACGCCCCTGGGTAACGACTGCGTGGTGTAATTCTTTCCACACAATGAAATTGTAATGCAAGACAGAATCCAAACGTTTCATAGGTCATCACATGTCGTGAGTCAAAGATAAGGACCATTTTAATTAAGCATTGTCATGTTTCAGAATGACGTGGATGACAGATGTGGGAGCAGCGTAACAGTTACACTTCCAGAGATGAGAAGCAATGTTAGGAATCGAGGTAAGTAGGTTGCACCGAGACCCAGGGTATCATGAATCTCACCTATGGATGTGGCCTTACACTGATCCCAATTGCAACTTAATATCATTATAAATAAAATCAAAGTTTATTGACTGCATACACAATTTAGCAGATGTTATAGCAGGTGCAGCTAAATGCTTACGTTACTATTTAATAGCAATGCAATTAAATGCCAATCAAGTACACAAATAATACAAATTATAAAGTTGAAGTCGGAAGTTTACCTACACTTAGGCTGGAGTCATTAAAAATAATTTTCAACCACTACACAAATTTCTTGTTAAAAAACTGCATGACACAAGTAATTTTTCCAACAATTGTTTACAGGCAGATTATTTAACTTATAATTCACTGTATCACATTTCCATTCACTGTATCAATTTCCTAAAAATGATGCCATGGCTTTAGAAGCTTCTGATAGGCTAATTGGCATCATTTGAGTCAATTGGAGGTTTACCTGTGGATGTATTTCAAGGCCTAACTTCAAAGTCAGTGCCCCTTTGCTCGACATTATGCGAAAATCAAAAGAAATCAGCCAAGACCTCAGAAAATAAATTGTAGACCTCCACAAGTCTGGTTCATCCTTGGGAGCAATTTCCAAACGCCTGAAGGTACCACGTTTATCTGTACAAAGAATAGTACGCAATAATAAACACCATGGGACCACGCAGCCATCATACCGCGCTGGAAGGAGACGCATTCTGTCTCCTAGAGATGAACGTACTTCGGTGGGAAAAGTGCAAATCAATCCCAGAACAACAGCAAAGGACCTTGTGAAGATGCTGGAGGAAAGAGGTACAAAAGCATCTATATCCACAGTAAAACTAGTCCAATATCGACATAACCTAAAAGGCCTCTCAGCAAGGAAGAAGCCACTTCTCCAAAACCGCCATAAAAAAGCCAGACTACGGTTTGCAACTGCACATGGGGACAAAGATTATACTTTTTGGAGAAATGTCCTCTGGTCTGATGAAACAAAAATAGAACTGTTTGGAGGAAAAAGGGGGAGGCTTGTAAGCTGAAGAACACCATCCCAACCGTGAAGCACAGGGGTGGCAGCATCATGTTATGGGGATGCTTTGCTGCAGGAGGGACAGGTGCACTTCACAAAATAGATGACATCATGAGGAATGACAATTATGTGGATATATTGAAGCAACATCTCGGGACATCTGTCAGGAAGTTAAAGCTTGTTCGCAAATTGGTCTTCCAAATGGACAATGACCCCAAACATACTTCCAAAGTTGTGGCAAAATGGCTTAAGGAAAACAAAGTCAAGGTATTGGAGTGGCCATCACAAAGCCCTAACCTCAATCCCATAGAAAATGTGTGGGCTGAATTGAAAAAGCGTGTGTGAGCAAGGAGGCCTACAAACCTAACTCAGTTACATCAGCTCTGTCAGGAGGAATGGGCCAAAATTCACCTAACTTATTGTGGGAAACTTGTAGAAGGCTAACCGAAACGTTTGACCCAAACAATTTAAAGACAATGCTACCAAATACTAATTGAGTGTATGTAAACTTTTGACCCACTGGGAATGTGATGAAATAAATAGAAGCTGAAATAAATCATTCTCTCTACTATAATTCTTACATTTCACATTCTTAAAATAAAGTGGTGATCCTAACTGACCTAAAACAGGGAATTTAAATTAGGATTAAATGTCAGGAAAAGTGAAAAACTGAGTTTAAATGTACTTGGCAAAGATGTATTTAAACTGCCGACTTCAACTGTACTACTGTATATTTCTTATTAAATAAAGAAATCAAGAAACTGATGCACAGTATAACAGGAAGAGACAGTGGATTGTTGACAAGTCACTCTCAAGGTGGCGCAGGTTCAGCACAATGCTCATTGGGCCTTTACATTTTGTTGGCACTGCTTCGGAGGCTACTGAATCAGACCATATTTAGCTGTCGGTGTAATTTCCGGCCTGTTATTCCGCCCTGGTATTCCGGCCTGTTGCTAAGGCTCAGGCATCTCACACCTTTTCATCTTCTTGGACGTTGCAAGCATTGGCGTCTGGATAAGTGGTGTCTCTTTTTAGCTTAGCCTCTCTTTGTTACTTTGCAAGAGTCTGTCTAAGTCTCAGGTTATAGGAGATACTGTTGCCTTCCCATTACAGTCAGTCTCATGCCTTCAAACTGCATGTCTGCTAGAAATGGAAAACAGTTGAATACAGATAAGCTTGGAGTTAAACAGTCTGACGTCAGTGTCAGAAACACTGTGGATAGTGAATACTGATAGGGTAGTAGGCAACATTTGGACTTGACAGCTCCATGATTTAAAGTGCTTTTCAATGTTGGTGGCATTTAATTTCATTCCATGAAGCTTGGTATAATAAGCCGTGAACAAGTGAGTGTAATAATCGGTCATGTTTTGTCTCGTACTATATCAAATAATCCAATAAGGTGAATTTAGATTGATTTGCGATTAAGCGGCGTGTTGTCTGTTCTTCAGCAGTGGTGGTGATTGATGGAAGTCTGAGCTTTAACCTGCTTCACAAACTGATAGGATACATGAATATTCTGCCATGACAGCCTTTGATTAGAGTACGGTTCTATTATGATCTGCTGTGCATGAGCCAGAAATTACATGGGTTTTTCTTCTTTTCTTTTGTCGAAGGGCTCATTTTGACCGAGAGGAGGGTGAAAAACAATGTATTCGCTGCATCCATGTCAACAGCGTCTCACAAAAACTGAAAATATATGGGTGAGAGTCACAACCGAACAACACGTGATCCTGGAAATGGAACACTAAACTTATATTAAAATGCCATGACTGCAATCTGTGTGATTTACAGAGGCACACCCACACACATTCCCCAGAGTGATCCTCAAATAAGCTTTTCTACAGTAATTTCATCTCAACATCTCTCCCAATATTATTTTGAATTTGTATTTACATGTGATATTCCTTTCTCCCCTTCTCACAACATTTTCAACCTCTCTGACTGCTCAACCTGGCACACTGAGCATGCTGGGAATCAACACTGTTCCTCAAACAATCTCAGGAGACTGTCAATGAATAGCTATGTAACATATTAGACGAAGTAAAACAAATATTTTCAAAATATTGTACCATGGTGTTTGTTTGAAAGGGTGTTATGATGTTTAAACAAACCCACTTAATTGTTTCTAGTTCATTATGACGGCACCAAAGTAATCCAATGTAGATATTTATGTTAGATAATGATAAGGTTTGAGACAACATAATCAGTATGTGTATGTAGATCTGTGAATGATTCTAGATGATTCAGCCACCAGAGTCATTGCTCTTTCATCCTCTGCACAAACATTTCAGGAGATGTTTTAATGAATATTTGCATTGGTTCAATTCTTAAGATACAGGTGTGGTCTTGCATTTTCCATCCAAATCCCCACTGGGCCTACATGTTCACAGCATCTGTGAGTGCTGAAGCTAGTATATATTTATTTAATTACGATTTGTGGATTCATGAATAAATCAGTGGCACAAAACGATTAACAGATTGCATCTTACCCCATAACAGAGTGAACATCAAAACAAAACATTTACATGGCCACATAAGGCCCTATGCTTGACTTTTGTTCTGCTGGAACAATAAACAATCCACTTCCCAGAATGGAAAATATTATTCCCTTTAGTGTGTTTCAGTGCTATGGGAGTAAGGAGCACAATAATAATCTTGACAGGGCTAAGGACACCGCTGTTTAAATCATCTGTAGTCCACTGTATGTGTTCTGTCATGTATATTTAGGAGAGTGAGGGTGGAAATATGAAGCCTTTTCCTGATAAACACACAATGGTGCAGAGTTTGTTTGAACTTGTTGGTTCCACTAGTGCCATATGTGTCTCAATGCCTGTAGCGGCACTGGCATCCTCTGCTGCACTTGCTAATTGGCTGTGCAGACACAAACAGACCCACTGTGTTCTGCTACTGTAGACAGAGGGTGTACAGACACAAACAGACCCACTGTGTTCTGCTACTGTAGACAGAGGGTGTACAGACACAAACAGACCCACTGTGTTCTGCTACTGTAGACAGAGGGTGTACAGACACAAACAGACCCACTGTGTTCTGCTACTATAGACAGAGGGTGTACAGACACAAACAGACCCACTGTGTTCTGCTACTGTAGACAGAGGGTGTACAGACACAAACAGACCCACTGTGTTCTGCTACTGTAGACAGAGGGTGTACAGACACAAACAGACCCACTGTGTTCTGCTACTGTAGACAGAGGGTGTACAGACACAAACAGACCCACTGTGTTCTGCTACTGTAGACAGAGGGTGTACAGACACAAACAGATCCACTGCGTTCTGCTACTGTAGACAGAGGGTGTACAGACACAAATATACCCACTGTGTTCTGCTACTGTAGACAGAGGGTATACAGACACAAATATACCCACTGTGTTCTGCTACTGTAGACAGAGGGTGTGCAGACACAAATATACCCACTGTGTTCTGCTACTGTAGACAGAGGGTATACAGACACAAATATACCCACTGTGTTCTGCCTTTCAAGACATCTCATGTCAACAGACATAACATTTCAATATCTGTCATAACATTGTTATATAATTGTGCGAGAGGCATGTAGGCTCTGAGAACTTTTATAGACCGTGACAACATTACTCTGGTTAGTTAACAGCACATTCCACTGGGAACCTCCTGTATCAAGAAACTGACTTAATGTCTTGTCATCATGACTCATTACAGTCATGTGTTAAATGAATATAGAGAAACGACTATCAACTCTCTGCTATACATACATTTACACAGAATGTAATGAACAATGTTCAGTCAAGTTAATGACAGCATGATGTAGCCATCATTCCTATGACACAGTACAACATTTCAAATCAAATCCAATCCAATCAAATGTTATTGGTCATATACACATGGTTAGCAGATGTTAATGCGAGTGTAGCGAAATGCTTGTACTTCTAGTTCCGACAGTGCAGTAATATCTAACAAGTAATCGAACAATTTCACAACAACTACCATATATACACAAGTGTAAAGGAATGAATAAGAATATGTACATATAAATATATGGATGAGCGATGACTGAACGGCATAGGCAAGATGCAGAGGATGGTATAGAGTACAGTATATACATATGAGATGAGTAATGTAGGGTATGTAAACATGATATAAAGTGGCATTGTTTAAAGTGACGAGTGATACATTTATTAAATCCAATTTTTGTATTATTAAAGTGGCTATAGATTTGAGTCAGTATGTTGGCAGCAGCCACTCAATGTTAGTGGTGGCTGTTTAACAGTCTTATGGCCTTGTGATGGCCTTCAGTCTCTCGGCCCCTGCTTTGATGCACCTGTACTGACCTCGCCTTCTGGAGGATAGCGGGGTGAACAGGCAGTGGCTCGGGTGGTTGTTGTCCTTGATGATCTTTTTGGCCTTCCTGTGACATCGGGTGGTGTAGGTGTCCTGGAGGGCAGGTAGTTTGCCCCCGGTGATGCGTTGTGCAGACCTCACTACCCTCTGGAGAGCCTTACGGTTGTGGGTGGAGCAGTTGCAGTACAAGGCGGTGATACAGCCTGACAGGATGCTCTCGATTGTGCATCTGTAAAAGTTTGTGAGTGTTTTGTGAGTTTCTTCAGCCTCCTGAGGTTGAAGAGGCGCTGCTGCGCCTTCTTCACCACCGCTGTCTGTGTGGGTGGACCAATTCAGTTTGTCCGTGATGTGTACGCCGAGGAACTTAAAACTTTCCACCTTCTCCACTACTGTCCTGTCGATGTGGATAAGGGGGTGCTCCCTCTGCTGTTTACTGAAGTCCACGATCATCTCCTTTATTTTGTTGACGTTGAGTGTGAGGTGATTTTCCTGACACCACACTCCGAGGGCCCTCACCTCCTCCCTGTAGACTGTCTCGTCGTTGTTGGTAATCAAGCCTACCACTGTAGTGATGTCTGCAAACTTGATGATTGAGTTGGAGGTGTGCATGGCCACGCAGTCATGGGTGAACAGGGGGTACAGGAGAGGGCTGAGAACGCACCCTTGCGGGGCCCCAGTGTTGAGGATCAGCGGGGTGGAGATGTTGTTTCCTACCCTTACCACCTGAAGGGCAGCCTGTCAGAAAGTCCAGGACCCAGTTGCACAGGGCGGGGTCAAGACCCAGCGTCTCGAGCTTAATGACAAGTTTGGAGGGTACTATGGGGTTAAATGCTGAACTGTAATCGATTAAGAGCATTCTTACATAGGTATTCCTCTTGTCCAGATGGGTTAGGGCAATGTGCATTGTGATTGCGATTGCATCTTCTGTGGACCTATTGGGGCGGTAAGCAAATTGGAGTTGGTCTAGGTTGTCAGGTAGGGTGGAGGTGATATGATCCTTGAAGCACTTCATGATGACGGAAGTGAGTTCTACAGGGCGATAGTCATTTAGCTCAGTTACCTTAGCTTGGGAACAAGAACAATGGTGGCCCTCTTGAAGCATGTGGGAACAGCAGACTGGGATAGGGATAGATTGAATATGTCCGTAAACACACCAGCCAGCTGGTCTGCACATGCTCTGAGGACACGGCTAGGGATGCCGTCTGGGCCGGCAGCCTTGCGAAGGGTTAACACGTTTAAATGTTTTACTCATGTTGGCTGCGGCGAAGGGGAGCCCGCAGGCTTTGTAGCGGGCCGTGTCAGTGGCACTGTATTGTCCTCAAAGAGAGCAAAAAAGTTGTTTAATTTGTCTGGGTGGAAGACATCGGTGTCTGCAATGGGGCTGGTTTTTGTTTTTGTAATCCGTGATTGACTGTAGACCCTGCCACATACCTCTCGTGTCTGAGCCGTTGAATTGCGACTCTACTTTGTCTCTATACTGACAATTAGGTTGTTTGATTGCCTTGCGGAGGGAATAGCTATACACTTTGTATTCGGTCATGTTTCCGATCGCCTTGCCATGATTAAAAGCAGTGGTTTGTGCTTTCAATTTTGAGCGAATGCTGCCATCAATCATAAATCATAATGTACTGTGTGCTAGTCTCAAAACATACCATTTAAGTTTTATTCTCATAATCAGCTATTAGGTTTGTTCAATTTTTGGGAAAATCCATATTGATGTCACTCTCCACCCACAGAGGCAAGGGTGATTTGGGTGAAATGTGTTTGTGTGTATGTACTGTATACTGTATGTGAAAGCACAGCTCTACATTGCCTTGAAATGTTACAGTACAATGATGAATAAATAAAGGTTGAGATCCTGGATTCATGTTCACTAGCGAGGTCTGTCACTGCCTTCAATTCACTAAACTCAAATGTTACATTTAAGCTGACAAGTGTGGCATCAAACTTTTACAGCGTTGTAAGCGGCGTCACAGTACACAAGACCTGTTTTATTGACAGAATTAAAATGACATGGCTCATGGTAATATATGTGCTGTAGAGAAACCTGAGCCTGTCAGACCACCTCTTCTGAGTGCACCGCCTCGTCTTCTCAGTGATATAGGCACTTGCCTGAAAGAATGAAGGAGTCAATCTCTTTTAACTGAACAACGCTCAATACCAGGGGGACCACTTATTTACTGTGTGGATAATAGGGCCCTTACCTACTATGTTCTTTACATTGCTCGTCATAATATTTCTACATTTCTTAATTCCATTCATTTACATTTTGAATCGTGTGTAATGTTGTGAATTGTTAGATACTACTGCACTGTTGGGGCTAGGTACACAAGCATTTCGCTACACCTGCAATAACATCTGCTTCATATGTATACGCGAACAATAACATTTGATGTGATTTGAAAAGCATTTCATGAAAAGTACTTTCACCTATAATTATTATCACATAAACTGATATGCATGGCTGTGGGAGCATTAACTCTCGTTCATTGTGAGAGTTCACCGGTGAGTGACAGGGACATTTATGTTTATTTCAGGACTTTCTCCTGCAAGTGCTCTTGCTTCCCATTGATTTAGCCTGCAGATCAGGACAAGTGAAGGGAAAGAACAAAACAACAAATGAGCTGTGCTGAATAGTTCCATCAATTTCTTCTTAACTGCTTTCTTCCTGCTGGGCGTCACGTCCAGTATTCCGTTTTTCCTGATGTGTGCCACCAACAAAACCACTTATTTTGCAGTCCTTTTGATATCTCTGTGATAATGCAGCATGAGGCAGCTTATTCCTGAACTAATGGGCATCAGTAAAATATCACTCCATTCTCTTACAATTGAACCAGACACCTTGCATCTTCGTTCAAGATTCTGTTCCCAGTGTACAGGACAAACAGATAAACGGGGGCACGTTATGACATCGTTATTATATTGTTAAATGTATGCAAGCATTCCTGTTTCTAGGGACTATACAAAGGCTTCCCTGAGCAAGCCCCTTTTCACCTCACGCTCTTTTCTTCTGCTATCTGAATGCTTGAGGAATTGTCAGAATACACTAACTGAAACAGGACAGTACTGGGAGAGATTTCAACTGCTGCAGGTGGGTGGATGGATTCTTGTTATTTATGTGAAACACTGAGAGGACTGCCTCACTTCTAGTCCTTAGGAAACCTAGCACCATCACTAGCACAGAGAGGCTGCTGCCTACATACAGACTTTAAATCATTGGCCACTTAAATAAATGGAACACTAGTCACTTTAATAATGCCACTTTAATAATGTTTACTTATCTTGCATTACTCATCTAGTATGTATACAGTGCATTCTATACTATCTATTGCATCTTAGCCTATGCTGCTCTGACATTGCTCATCCATATAGCTATATATTCTTATTCCATTCCTTACTTAGATTTGTATGTATTAGGTAGTTGTTGTGGAATTGTTAGATATTAGTTGTTAGATATTTCTGCGCTGTCGGAACTAGAAGCACAACCATTTCGCTACACGCGCAATAACATCTGCTAACCATGTGTATGTGACCAATAAAATGTGATTTGATGTGATTTGGTGGAAAACATAAAAAGTTGTTTCGCCAGAAGTGTCATTGTACCCCTGAGGTACACAGACAATATCACAGACATTTAAGATTATTTACTTTTATTTAAGGGAGGAAACTGCCACTGGTTTAACACTGAGGTTTAACTTAATGCCTATTAAAATGCTAATCGTCTATTACGGTATGTTCTATGACGTTTTATTTCAATAATGTATGCAATACATTCAGACATCTTATCCATTTAACTGACTCATTCCATGTTAAATCTTATTTGATTGATTAATAGCAGGGTATGTGAAATCAGAATGGTGGTAATTGTATCTGACGTTCAGTTTACATAAACAAGACAACCCTTTATAAGATGACGAATGCCAAAGCCCCAAAGGTTGCATTGACTTTTCCCTTTGATATTTCACTCTGTCAAAAGCCTGGCCGCCGTTTGGCATTAGTGTTGTTGGTTTGTTACGGTTTGTGCTCCCTCAGTATTACCAGAGGTAAATGTGGTGTTATTCATGGGGATTTTACCCCCAAGTTCAATGCAGAATCGGTCCAAAGGGATTGTCCTCAAAAAGGGCATTGCAGTGAGTGTGTTATGATGCTTCACATTGAGCACAGTTCACGAGGGTAAATTGGATTCTGACTGCAGTTTCCCTAGTGATTGACACTATTCTGGATCTTGTTTGACTGTTCAGCACAAACAGACTGTGATATAATCCAACTGTCCTATTTTACTGACAGTTAGGTTTCAGTAACGTAGTATAGCATGCATTTATTAATACTTGGGTTGTTTTTGGTATCAGGAAGATGGCTCTGAGCGATTTCCTAATGTCTTTTTGGTTCAGTATCTAATTTTTTTCACCACCACATTTCTAACCTCAAAACTTTGAGGTCTAATAATGGAGTTTGGTAAACATGATTTGGCTTCAAAAGCTCACAACGTGAGTAGGCGAATGTGCAGTTGAATCAATGTGTGAGTGAAATGGTGGAAAATTGCCAATGGTTTTGTTTCCTTCCCCTTGTTTCACTTTACTTTACAGCATCAATAGCATGCTGTGTTGTCATCGGACTTTACCGAACCATTCAACCGGGACACTAGCAGGCTGTGTTGTCATCGGACTTTACCGAACCATTCAACCGGGACACTAGCAGGCTGTGTTGTCATCGAACTGTGCCGAACCATTCAGCCAGGATACAAGCAGGCTGTGTTTTCATGGGACTTTAGAGAACCATTCAACCGGGACAATAGCAGGCTGTTTTGTCATCGGACTTTACCGAACCATTCAGCCAGGATACAAGCAGGCTGTGTTGTCATCGAACTGTGCCGAACCATTCAACCGGGACACTAGCAGGCTGTGTTGTCATCGGACTTTACTGAACCATTCAACCGGGACACTAGCAGGCTGTGGTGTCATCGAACTGTGCCGAACCATTCAACCGGGACACTAGCAGGCTGTGTTGTCATCGGACTTTACCGAACCATTCAGCCAGGATACAAGCAGGCTGTGTTGTCATGGGACTGTATTGCACCATTCAGCCAAGATACAAGCAGGCTGTGTTGTCATGGGACTGGATTGAACCATTCAGACAGGATACAAGCAGGCTGTGTTGTCATGGGACTGGATTGAACCATTCAGACAGGATACAAGCAGGCTGTGTTGTCATGGGACTGGATTGAACCATTCAGACAGGATACAAGCAGGCTGTGTTGTCATGGGACTGTATTGAACCATTCAGCCAGGATACAAGCAGGCTGTGTTGTCATGGGACTGTATTGAACCATTCAGCCAAGATACAAGCAGGCTGTGTTGTCATGGGACTGTATTGAACCATTCAGCCAATATACAAGCAGGCTGTGTTGTCATGGGACTGTATTGAACCATTCAGCCAAGATACAAGCAGGCTGTGTTGTCATGGGACTGTATTGAACCATTCAGACAGGATACAAGCAGGCTGTGTTGTCATGGGACTGGATTGAACCATTCAGACAGGATACAAGCAGGCTGTGTTGTCATGGGACTGTATTGAACCATTCAGCCAGGATACAAGCAGGCTGTGTTGTCATGGGACTGTATCGAACCATTCAGCCAAGATACAAGCAGGCTGTGTTGTCATGGGACTGTATTGAACCATTCAGCCAATATACAAGCAGGCTGTGTTGTCATGGGACTGTATTGAACCATTCAGACAGGATACAAGCAGGCTGTGTTGTCATGGGACTGTATTGAACCATTCAGCCAGGATAAAAGCAGGCTGTGTTGTCATGGGACTGTATTGAACCTTTCAGCCAGGATACAAGCAGGCTGTGTTGTCATGGGACTGTATTGAACCATTCAGCCAAGATACAAGCAGGCTGTGTTGTCATGGGACTGGATTGAACCATTCAACCAGGATACAAGCAGGCTGTGTTGTCATGGGACTGTATTGAACCATTCAGCCAAGGTACAAGCAGGATGTGTTGTCATGGGACTGTATTGAACCATTCAGCCAAGATACAAGCAGGCTGTGTTGTCATGGGACTGGATTGAACCATTCAGCCAGGATACAGGCAGGCTGTGTTGTCATGGGACTGGATTGAACCATTCAGCCAAGATACAAGCAGGCTGTGTTGTCATGGGACTGTATTGAACCTTTCAGCCAGGATACAAGCAGGCTGTGTTGTCATGGGACTGTATTGCACCATTCAGCCAAGATACAAGCAGGCTGTGTTGTCATGGGACTGTATTGAACCATTCATTCAAACTGTTTTATGCCACTGGCTACTGGTGGAACCCCAGTGGAAGGAGGAAAGGACAGAATGAAGCTGTGGAACCCATCTCTTCTCCTACGGCCCCTTCTTCTTCTCACTGAGGAAAGCCTTTGCAGATGCCACACTTCCTCTTAATGAATTAGCACTGGTTCACAAAGACCTACTAATTTGCTGCTATTGGATTTCTGGGCGGTCAGTGGGGAAGGTAGTCTTCCTTTTAATCAATTTTGTTTCCTTCACTAATGTGTGCGCATTTTTTATCCTGTCGCTAATGCCTTTAGCGCAGTATTAGTGGAGTGGGTCGAGAGAAAAATAATGTGTGGTTTACTCTGCCCTTATATGCCGTGGGGATAATATGAATGAGATTTACAAACTCCTGCTTTCAGTTTTAATGTGGCCATGCCTTCCTGTGACAGAGGATTTAGCAAGCAGGGAACTTGAGCAAACTGTATTTAGCAGCACTGTGCAGTCTTCAGTGCTGGCAATGCCAACGCAAGGGTGCTGTTGTAATACCCTTATATAAGCCTTTGTTGCTAATCTCATAGGTCAGTTCAATCCTTGGACAGACTTAGAAAATGAGCAGCCTATCCACACACCAAAGTTCCGGCAACAGACGCTGTCCGGACTCAAACCGGATATGCTCCAGTCGTCTGTGTGATGTCACTCTCTGTGCAGCTGTTAGAAGGGCCTCTAGCATTGGGGCCTCAGCCATCCTCTCTGATCACTGTCCCAACCATGGAGCATGGGTGTCCTTTTCCTGCCATGTTGATTCACTTGATATGAGTTATTTGTGCCATTCATGCTTGTCTCCATTGCTGCCGCTCTACTATGTTGGAATTGAAGAAAATACTGTTCACACTATAACGTTCCAGTTCCCTGCTACCCTTAGTCCCTGCTACCCTTAGTCCCTGCTACCCTTAGTCCCTGCTACCCTTAGTCCCTGCTACCCTTAGTCCCTGCTACCCTTATTCCCAGCTATCTTTATTACAGCTACCCTTATTCTCTGCTACCCTTATTCCCAGCTAGCCTTATTCCCAGCTGTCCTTATTATTGCTACCCTTATTCCCTGTTACCCTTATTCCCAGCTATCCTTAGGCACTTTTCAATTTAGGAAGTAATCCATGCAAGTTGATTATAATGCATGATCATGTCAGTACGCCAAGATATGAAGATGATAAGCAGAGAGCTGTGCTGCGCAGTCCCAACCATTCCAAGTGTTTAATACACACAAACTGAAAATCAAACCACTATAAAAATGCAAATTAGAGCCAATTGCTCCATACTTTGGGAATAGATTAATGTGACTATCAAAGTAATGACTTTCACGCAAAATCAAATGAAACAGAATTTCTGCTATTACATGCGCTGATATGAACCAATCCTAAAAATAGCTCTGTTATCTGTGGATGAGGTCCACTGACGCAACATTACTCCCACAGTAATTGCTGCTGAATAGATTACTATTTGGCGTTTGTGCTTGATATGTCAGCAAGAGTTTGATGTCTTACTTGGTGATGTCTTACTTCCATTCATGAATTATCGGACAGCACAGGGAGGCTAGTTGTTCGGACTCGTTTGATAAGCTTGTGATTATTTGTCTTTATTTCAGACATGTTTCAGATTTTTGTGTTTGGAACTAGAGGTAATGGATACATTGATCTTATTTTCCATATTACATTTTTTTGTTATCCTTTTTGTCTCCTCAGCACCATCAAACATGCTCCAACATGCTCCAACCATGCACTGCCAGCATGAGTAATACATTTTTAAAAGGATTTTCCCCCAAACTTGATTTATTTTCTACAATGCACAGTGGCTCAATTCCTTGATCTCTGCACATTCTCAGCCCTCATCTATCACGCATGACCACCTGTCAGAGGGACCAGCAACTGAACACTACACTGTCAAAGGGCTCTGCTCTGTTCTGGTCCCAACTACTGAACACTGCTCTGTCAGGATGCTGTGTCCATCTGATACATAACACGGCTCAAAGTAGAGGAAAGATTGACTTCATCGCTACTTGTATTTGTGAGAAGTATTGACATGTTGAATGTACCAAACTGTCTGTTTAAACTGCTAGCACAAAGCTCGGACACCCATGCATACCCCACAAGACATGCCACCAGAGAGCTCTTCACAGTCCCTAGTCCAGAACAGACTATGGGAGGCACACAGTACTACATAGAGCCATGACTACATGGAACTCTATTCCACATCAAGTAACTGATGCAAGCAGTAGAATCCGATTTAAAATTAACCTTATGTAACAGCGGGGACTGTGAAGAGACACACACACAAGCACAGATGCATGCATACACACACCTGATAACATACACACTATACACACTATACACACATTAATTTTGTGTTGTAGATACAGTATGTGGTAGTAGAGTAGTGACCTGAGGGCACACACTTAGTGTATTGTGAAATGTGTTGTAAAACGTATTGTAATGTTTTTAATTGTATATAACTGCCTTAATTCAGCTGGATCCCAGGAAGAGTAGCTGATGGCATGGCAGGAAATAACGGGGATCCTAATAAGTACAAATACAAAGTATAAAACACACCTCTCTGAATGCTGTGGCCCTTTAAAATACAACACACCTCTCGGGATGCTGTGGCCCTGTAATATAAAACACACCTTTGTCATATAGCAATGTCCTTGTCCATGGTTCTGCACAGCTTTACTTTATATGGATGTGGCCCTGTCCTTGGTACTGAATGCCTCCATTATATGGATGTGGCCCTGTCTTTAGTACTGAACGCCTCCATTATACGGATGTGGACCTGTCCATGGAACAGAACATCTCTACCGCAAGGCTGTGCCTTTGCTGGGTTTCTCAACTCCTCGATATGTACATCTCGGTGGAGTTGGTTTGCAACGACTGTGGGCGGAGTGTACATCCGACTACATCGAGTCGCGGTCAGCCGAACAGTCGGTGGGGTGTTTGATTAAGGTTTTATTAAAAAGCATGGATTTCAGCAAACACAGAAAGGCATGCAGCTATAGAAGACCAACAGGATCAGGGTAAGGGTTTAAGAACGATGGGTGTAGTCGGAGCTTCTGTCAGCCATCTCCGCTAAACTCCATTGATGTGATCATGTACATTGTGGCTAGGCTGTGACCCTGTTCTTGGTACTGAACACATTTAAAGGGTTTTGGTGAACACCTCTGTCAGAAGACTGAATACCAGCGTCTATTACTGCACAGAGCTCCATGCATAGTGCTCTTTCCCTGTCAACCTCACTGAACATCTCTTTAGAACCTACCAGAGTTTTAATAGCCATAAAGTAGATACACATTTATGACTCTAAATGTGCATATGTCACTGCCATAGCTACTCCTACTCCGTTCCTGCTATTTTTATAAACCAGTATCGCATATGCAAGTCACTCCAGAAGCACAATGTCATCCTTGATTATGTTACTGACACCTCGCCTCAGCAGTATAGCTAATGACAATTAGAAACAATTAGACTGCAGTCAGGTCAAAAGTCTGGCCAAGAACATTCAGAGGTTTTTACAGCAACGCTCATGAAGGTTTCCTCCCCCTTAAATCCAACATAAACAATCTGTCCCTCCAAGGGAAAAGAAAACGAGCCACGAAAACCAGAAAAGAAGACTGTCAGCTTCCTCTCATTTGGTGATGCAGATAGGATACATGGGAATACACTTTCACAGTCTAGGAGTCTGCTGATAGTATGAGTGCAATTAGTGGAATCATTGGCATTTAGAGTCTGCACTGCCGACAGAGCTGAAGCAGCCTGCACATCCCAGCCCTCCTGACTCCACTCCAGAAGAAAATGACCATAGTTCCAATGCATGACTACTGATGCTCTGGGAATAAAATAGGACTGTATAGTGGAAGCGACTGGGGAGCGATGATTACAGTGCGCTGTGACATCTCTGTAACCCAACGCCGTCTCCAGGAAGTCCAGGCGAGCACACTAATCAGGATAGTGCCAAACAAGACGGATTACAGCATGCATTTACTGTGTAAACCAATATATCACCACGTCAACAACAATGGCTGACTCAGATGATCTGTTATATCTGTTACGGAGCGTGTAGAAGGAGAAACAAACTGTCTGTCTCGACTGAAGAGCAGCGTGCAATTAGGAGGAAGTTTATCTCAGTAGAAAGAGACTGCTACAGTCAATCCATCTACCACATCATAGCCTACAGAGTTTATGCAAACCAATGTCACTGCTTTCTTTAGAAGAGAACTCTGACATTGCTGCCAACCTACTGCACACATTTGATGTACACTGACAGATGTCAGTCTGGCATGAGTGACAGAGTCGATTAGGGTTGCTCCGTGGTCCTATTAACAGACCAGACTGTATATTGTGATGCTTTGCCGTTGGTTGGTGATCGGTGTTGACATGGCTGTTGACTCGTGTGTGCTTAGTAATATTTTGGTGGTTTACTTGGGCCTTGTTATGGGTTGAGCAGCAAAGCTAGGTGTTTGCATATGTTAAGCTAGGTGTTTGCAATGCCAGTTGGCCACATGTTGGTGCTATAACAATCTATTTAAAATGCTAACTTTGAATGCTCACGCCCCTCACCCCGTTGGACTTAGAGTCATGAAATACAGATCACAAGGAACAAAATTCCCTCAAAGACACATAAGGTCCACCATGACAGAATTTCCGCCATTTTGAATTTTGTGAAAACACAACTCATCTGGCACCAAATTACCAATCTGCACGGAACTTGATATGTGGCATCTATGGAACAGAAGCTGTCAACACCATATTTTCCAGACATTTTACCAAAAACAACTTGGCCACTATTGACCAATAAACATTGACACGGGTGTGGTCTGCCACATAAATGCCTGTAAATCAGTAAAAGATTTTCGTATTGTAACAAAACTTGGTGTGTTTGTTGCAAACATTATTAAGACTCAACATATGCAAACACCTTCATATCGACCACATGGTGGCGCTATAACAGGCACATTTTTATATCTCTTGATCTGTTTGACTCAGAGTGATGAAATGTTGCACACATGCTCATGGATATGAGTCAAGCTAACCTGTAAATCATGCTTGAGTGTGGCCTCATTGTGGCACTGTTAAACAGGAAGACGTGTATCCATAGATGCTATATAAAACATCTGGTGCCGATTGGTCTTGCAGTTCTGGAGAAGAAGACATTTAAAGTAGTCAACATCATTGAGAAAGGTCCAAAATACATCAAAATCATATTATATTGCATGATCAGTTTGATTCTGATATTTATCAAGAGTGGTAAATAGTACAGAAGTAACTCATACTAGGGCAATGTGTCCAATTTGTTCTGATGGTGGCACAGTGGGCACACAGCTGAATCCCGGCAACACTGCTTGTAGCTTTACTTGTTATGGTTGTGCTTCGAGATGTTGTTCCAGCTGTTTGGGCTGTACAGGAAGTACACATGCCTCTCTATGGAGTAGATGCATCCACTATCCAGTTTATCTGAACTAACCAAACCTGACTTATGGATTTGTGGGCACATCTGTCCTTTGTTTCGCAGAGGGTTCAGCAGAGTGTAGCAATTCAACAGGGAGACTCTAAACATTATGTTCTAACTATTATGCCAAAAATACTGTACCAGGGTAAAACTGGAGTTGTTGAACACAGCCTTCTTTCTCTGTCATTGCCAGGTGTGATTGTAATTAAGGGTGTGGCCTTCAGTATATAACTTGGCTGTTTTCTGTCGTTCAAGAAATTCCCGTGCGCAGGTAGAACGGTAGTGGCGACGTTGGACTAGTCTAAATTTGGAAGAATATCCGTGGATCGTAACTGTGTATGGCAAGAATGTCCCTCCTGAGATCTCCTTTGACTGGGAGTTATATATAAAGTACTCATTATTAATTTTGGGGGGTATCTGTACTTTACTCTTTTTATTCACCTTTATTTCACTTTTACTTTTACTTCACTACAATCCTAAAGAAAATAATGTATTTTTTACTCAATACATTTTCTGACACCCAAAAGTACTCATTACATTTTGAATGCTTAGCAGAACAAGAAAATGGTCCAATTCATGCACTTACCAAGAGAACATCCCTGGTCATCCAAACTGCCTATGATCTGATGGACTCACTAAACACACATGCTTAATTTGTAGATTATGTCTGAGTGTTGGAGTGTGCCACTGGCTAGCCTTATAAAACAAGAAAATGGTGCAGTCTGGTTTGGAATTTTAAATGATTTATAATTTACTTTTGATTCTGAAGTGTGTTTTAAACCAAATACTTTTAGACTAACTCAAGTAGTATTTGACTGGGTGACTTTCACTTACTTGAGTCATTATCTATTAAGATAGCTTTATTCCAATATATGAATTTGGTACTTTTCCCACCACTGATCTGTATTGATGTTTTTATGTCTTGTGATTTTGTACGAGAGCTTCCGTGGAACATATACAAATATTGTTGTGTAATGTGTAACTCAGAAGGAAAATGTATTTGTAACGGATGTTTGACGAAGAGGACCAAGGTGCAGCGTGGTACGTGTTCATGATTTTAATGAAACTGAACACTAGAACAAAAAAGAACAAACGAAACAGTTCTGTCTGGTGCAGACACACAAAACAGAAAATAACTACCCACAAAACACAGGTGGGAAAAGGCTACCTAAGTATGGTTCTCAATCTGAGACAACGATAGACAGCTGCCTCTGATTGGGAACCACACCCGGCCAAACACACAGAAATAGAAAACATAGAACACAAAACATAGAATGCCCACCCCAACTCACGCTCTGACCAAACCAAAATAGAGACATAAAAAGGATCTCTAAGGTCAGGGCGTGACAGTATTATTATTGATCAGTATATATTTCCTATTATCTCCCCCCCCCCCTGATTTAAAGAACCTGTGTAGTATGTTTGTAACGGCCGTTGTTGGTGGTGGAAGAAGAGGAGGACCAATGCGCAGCGTGGTAAGTGTCCATATTGATTTAATAGAACAATCGGACACTGAAACTAAACAATAAAGCAACAAAGAACAAAACGAAACAGTCCTGTACGGTGAATACACAGAACAGAAAATAATCACCCACAACTCAGGGGTGAAAACAGGCTACCTAAATATGGTTCTCAATCAGGGACAACGATTGACAGCTGCCTCTGATTGATAACCATACCAGGCCAAACACAGAAATCCCAAATCATAGAAAAAGGAAAATAGACTGCCCACCCCAACTCACGCCCTGACTATACTAAAACAAAGACAAAACAAAGGAACTAAGGTCAGAACGTGACAATGTTAGTTTAGTCCTCAGGACCTCATCTCGCGTATGAAAAACGGTGGCATAGTATCGGCTACAAGAAAGTTTATTTATAGTCAAATCCCCTACACGTTACAATCCAATTCAGAGGTATTAGCTACTTGCAGCATTTTAAATTCCTGTCAATCTAGCTGGAAAAACGAGCTGATGCCTGCAATATTCTGAAGATGGGTTGGAATCGACATATCCATCCATCTCCTCTCTCCTCTGATGTTTGATACACTTATGCAACTGCATCACAAAGCTGGGATGATAAATAGAAAACTATCGACACCGACCATACCGAACACTTATCGCAGGCATTTTGCTGATATTGTTAATTACGATAAGTAGCCGATAAGTAATTGGGTGATTGTTAATGGGACAATTGATGGCTACAACCATCAAACTAGTAGAAGTAGTTTATAGGATAATTGTTAAAAATATTTGAAATGTTATAATATTTTTGTTCTATTTTTCATCATTGCATTCAGGCAGTTTATCGAGATATGGATTTTTGGCCATATCACCCAGCTCTATTGTGTCATTATCTACTGTACTGTGTCCAATGCAGTTCTTTGATTGACTGACTTGTTAAAATTCCTGATTGAACGTATAAATGCATATTTACACTGTACAGATTGTATGTAATGGAACTGTAAATATAGGACGTGTACCACATGACAAACAGATCTATTATGTTCTATGGTGCTTTCCTGGTCAAAAGGAGAAGGAACCATTAAAAAAAGCACTTCATGCAGTACGTTCATTTAATACCCCCCTACTCAGACAATTCATCAACAATATCCTCGGCTCTTGTCTTAAAACTTCTCTGCTTGAAGTGATTTTAACGACGCTAGCAATGTGTTCCATTAGATATTGTTTTACCTAAAATGACTCCTAACTCTGAAGGCAATAATTCCAGCAAGCTGTAATTGCATAAATGTTTGGGGTCCGCGTTGTAAACCATTTTGTGAGTTCCAATTTGATCTGAACAGCACTACCGATAGACCAATTCCCAATGCTTGATAACTAGATGGGAAACTTTTAAAGCCTGATCCTTACTAATGCATTCTGAAATGTCTACAATTGATTATGAACACGCCTTTGGTTATGCTATAAAGTTATTCATTATCAAACTTGAACAAAAATATGTAGATGTATCAGAGCCCTGAACAATACATTACAGCACAGCAGTGAATGACAGGATAATGGCTTCAATCAAACAAATTACCCTCCCCAACTCCGCTGAAACGACTGAGGATTAGCATTTGTGACACATCTGACCTGTATACGGTTTCTCCAGGACACATAGCTGTCTAAGGGATGACGCAGGCTATTCAATTTGCTTTCAGAATGATTTCCTCACCACACAGTGAGCCTCACACTCCTGAAAATGCCACATGCCCTAGAATACCTCGCCTTGAAGTAACTGTCCAGTGAAAATCTTTTCTGTTAACACATACCCAAATAATGTTGTTGACTCATCCTATACTCGTATTTGTGGCCAAAGCATAAATAGGTGAACATCTTCAAAAAAAATATGTGCTATGTCCTCACAGAGTATGATGTCATAGTCCTTAGCAGGATGAGCTGGCCAATCAGCGGACTAGAAGAGGATGTGCTAGCCACTCAGTGGTCTTCTCGCATTAATATTTTTAATGACCGTTATACGCCTACACCATTCTGTTGTTGGGGTACGCCCACACCATTCTGTTGTTGGGGTACGCCCACACCATTCTGTTGTTGGGGTACACCCACACCATTCTGTTGTTGGGGTACGCCCACACCATTCTGTTGTTGGGGTACGCCCACACCATTCTGTTGTTGGGGTACGCCCACACCATTTCAACACAGAAAAGGTGCTTTTTTATCATACTTAATTACCATTTTCTGGAAGGAACCAGGGACCCTCTGAACACTTTGTGTCGCCTACAAAGCGTTGTTACCAGTCACTCCACAAACGCTGCGGTCCTTGCGTGAGCAAGAAAAATGTTTACTTTAAGGTCTGCGAGCGGGTCACATCACCGATTGAACCCTACTAGTGTGCACCGCTAACTAGCTAGCCATTTCACATCTGCTACACTTGCTGTTTGCTGGTCAAAAAGTCTTCCAGCCATGATGCAATCACGGTAACATTGTATTTTCATGCCCTATCTGCCAAAACACATTTTGTCCATTGTTTCTTTGCCACCAACACCTTACATTGTGTTGCTTGTATTTCTGTGTAATATCAGTGTAATAACTCTAGGAACGACATTGCAGTTTAGTATTGTTTTATAATTGCATAATAATGGGGTTGAGCATTAGGCCGTGGTTTTCACTTGATTATTGGCTCGGCTATTGAAGGTCTGTAGCCAACATTCTTACATGTACACACACACACACACACGCACACATACACACACACACACACACACACCTCAGATACTACAAAAGCACACCTCAGACATCACAGACACACACCTCAGATACCACAGACACACACACCTCAGATACCACAGACACACACACCTCAGATACCACAGACACACACACCTCAGATACCACAAGCACACACCTCAGATACTACACACACACACAAACACCTCAGATACTACAAACACACATCTCAGATACCATAAACGCACACCTCAAACACCACAGACACACACCTCAGACATCACAGACACACACCTCAGATACCACAAACACACACCTCAGATACCACAAGCACACCTCAGATACCACAAGCACACCTCAGATACCACATCACATCTCAGATACCACAAACACACCTCAGATACCACAAACACACACCTCAGATACCACAAGCACACCTCAGATACCACATCACACACCTCAGATACCACATCACACACCTCAGATACCACAAGCACACCTCAGATACCACATCACATCTCAGATACCACAAACACACCTCAGATACCACAAGCACACCTCAGATACCACAAACACACACCTCAGATACCACGAACACACCTCAGATACCACAAGCACACCTCAGATACCACATCACACCTCAGATACCACAAACACACATCAGATACCACATCACACCTCAGATACCACAAACACACACCTCAGATACCACGAACACACCTCAGATACCACAAGCACACCTCAGATACCACATCACACCTCAGATACCACATCACACCTCAGATACCACAAACACACCTCAGATACCACATCACACCTCAGATACCACATCACACCTCAGATACCACAAACACACACCTCAGATACCACAAACACACACCTCAGATACCACAAGCACACCTCAGATACCACAAACACACACCTCAGATACCACAAGCACACCCCAGATACCACAAACACACCTCAGATACCACAAGCACACCTCAGATACCACAAACACACCTCAGATACCACATCACACCTGAGATACCACAAACACACCTCAGATACCACATCACACCTGAGATACCACATCACATCTCAGATACCACAAACACACCTCAGATACCACATCACACCTGAGATACCACATCACACCTCAGATACCACAGACACACACCTCAGATACCACAAACACACACCTCAGATACTACACACACACACACACACCTCAGATACTACAAACACACATCTCAGATACCATAAACGCACACCTCAGACACCACAGACACACACCTCAGACATCACAGACACACACCTCAGATACCACAAACACACACCTCAGATACCACAAACACACATCTCAGATACCATAAACGCACACCTCAGACACCACAGACACACACCTCAGATATCACAGACACACACCTCAGATACCACAAACACACCTCAGATTCCACATCACACCTCAGATACCACAAGCACACCTCAGATACCACAGACACACACCTCAGATACTACACACACACACACCTCAGATACTACAAACACACATCTCAGATACCATAAACGCACACCTCAGACACCACAAGCACACCTCAGATACCACATCACACCTCAGATACCACAGACACACACCTCAGATACTACACACACACACACACCTCAGATACTACAAACACACATCTCAGATACCATAAACGCACACCTCAGACACCACAAACACACACCTCAGATACCACAAACACACACCTCAGATACCACAAACACACCTCAGATACCACTAACACACCTCAGATACCACAAATACACACCTCAGATACCACAAGCACACCTCAGATACCACATCACACCTCAGATACCACAAACACACACCTCAGATACCACAAGCACACCTCAGATACCACATCACACACCTCAGATACCACATCACACACCTCAGATACCACAAGCACACACCTCAGATACCACAAACACACACCTCAGATACCACAAGCACACCTCAGATACCACAAACACACACCTCAGATACCACAGACACACACCTCAGATACCACAAGCACACCTCAGATACCACAAACACACACCTCAGATACCACAAGCACACCCCAGATACCACAAACACACCTCAGATACCACACGCACACCTCAGATACCACATCACACCTCAGATACCACAAACACACCTCAGATACCACATCACACCTGAGATACCACATCACACCTCAGATACCACAAACACACCTCAGATACCACATCACACCTCAGATACCACAAACACACCTCAGATACCACAAACACACACCTCAGATACCACAAACACACACCTCAGATACCACACGCACACCTCAGATACCACAAACACACACCTCAGATACCACAAACACACCTCAGATACCACATCATTTACATTTTACATTTAAGTCATTTAGCAGACGCTGTTATCCAGAGCGACTTACAAATTGGTGCTTTCATCTTATGACATCCAGTGGAACAGCCACTTTACAATAGTGCATCTAACAATAGTACATCACACCTCAGATACCACAAACACACACCTCAGATACCACAAACACACACCTCAGATACCACAAAACACACCTCAGATACCACATCACACCTCAGATACCACAAGCACACCTCAGATACCACAGACACACACCTCAGATAGGACAAACACACCTCAGATACCACAAACACACCTCAGACATCACAAACACACACCTCAGATACAACATCACACCTCAGATACCACAAACACACACCTCAGATACCACAAGCACACCTCAGATACCACATCACACCTCAGATACCACAAGCACACCTCAGATACCACAGACACACACCTCAGATAGGACAAACACACCTCAGATACCACAAACACACCTCAGACATCATAAACACACACCTCAGATACCACAAACACACCTCAGATACCACAAACACACCTCAGATACCACAAATACACACCTCAGATACCACAAGCACACCTCAGATACCACATCACACCTCAGATACCACAAACACACACCTCAGATACCACAAGCACACCTCAGATACCACATCACACACCTCAGATACCACATCACACACCTCAGATACCACAAGCACACCTCAGATACCACAAACACACCTCAGACATCACAAACACACACCTCAGATACAACATCACACCTCAGATACCACAAACACACACCTCAGATACCACAAGCACACCTCAGATACCACATCACACCTCAGATACCACAAGCACACCTCAGATACCACAGACACACACCTCAGATAGGACAAACACACCTCAGATACCACAAACACACCTCAGACATCATAAACACACACCTCAGATACCACAAACACACCTCAGATACCACAAACACACCTCAGATACCACAAATACACACCTCAGATACCACAAGCACACCTCAGATACCACATCACACCTCAGATACCACAAACACACACCTCAGATACCACAAGCACACCTCAGATACCACATCACACACCTCAGATACCACATCACACACCTCAGATACCACAAGCACACCTCAGATACCACAAACACACACCTCAGATACCACAAGCACACCTCAGATACCACAAACACACACCTCAGATACCACAAGCACACCCCAGATACCACAACACACCTCAGATACCACACGCACACCTCAGATACCACATCACACCTCAGATACCACAAACACACCTCAGATACCACATCACACCTGAGATACCACATCACACCTCAGATACCACAAACACACACCTCAGATACCACAAGCACACCTCAGATACCACAAACACACACCTCAGATACCACAAGCACACCCCAGATACCACAAACACACCTCAGATACCACACGCACACCTCAGATACCACACGCACACCTCAGATACCACAAACACACCTCAGATACCACATCACACCTGAGATACCACATCACACCTCAGATACCACAAACACACCTCAGATACCACATCACACCTCAGATACCACAAACACACCTCAGATACCACAAACACACACCTCAGATACCACAAACACACACCTCAGATACCACAAACACACACCTCAGATACCACAAACACACCTCAGATACCACTAACACACCTCAGATACCACAAATACACACCTCAGATACCACAAGCACACCTCAGATACCACATCACACCTCAGATACCACAAACACACACCTCAGATACCACAAGCACACCTCAGATACCACATCACACACCTCAGATACCACATCACACACCTCAGATACCACAAGCACACACCTCAGATACCACAAACACACACCTCAGATACCACAAGCACACCTCAGATACCACAAACACACACCTCAGATACCACAAACACACACCTCAGATACCACAAGCACACCTCAGATACCACAAACACACACCTCAGATACCACAAGCACACCCCAGATACCACAAACACACCTCAGATACCACACGCACACCTCAGATACCACATCACACCTCAGATACCACAAACACACCTCAGATACCACATCACACCTGAGATACCACATCACACCTCAGATACCACAAACACACCTCAGATACCACATCACACCTCAGATACCACAAACACACCTCAGATACCACAAACACACACCTCAGATACCACAAACACACACCTCAGATACCACACGCACACCTCAGATACCACAAACACACACCTCAGATACCACAAACACACCTCAGATACCACATCATTTACATTTTACATTTAAGTCATTTAGCAGACGCTGTTATCCAGAGCGACTTACAAATTGGTGCTTTCATCTTATGACATCCAGTGGAACAGCCACTTTACAATAGTGCATCTAACAATAGTACATCACACCTCAGATACCACAAACACACACCTCAGATACCACAAACACACACCTCAGATACCACAAACACACCTCAGATACCACATCACACCTCAGATACCACAAGCACACCTCAGATACCACAGACACACACCTCAGATAGGACAAACACACCTCAGATACCACAAACACACCTCAGACATCACAAACACACACCTCAGACACAACATCACACCTCAGATACCACAAACACACACCTCAGATACCACAAGCACACCTCAGATACCACATCACACCTCAGATACCACAAGCACACCTCAGATACCACAGACACACACCTCAGATAGGACAAACACACCTCAGATACCACAAACACACCTCAGACATCACAAACACACACCTCAGATACCACAAACACACCTCAGATACCACAAACACACCTCAGATACCACAAATACACACCTCAGATACCACAAGCACACCTCAGATACCACATCACACCTCAGATACCACAAACACACACCTCAGATACCACAAGCACACCTCAGATACCACATCACACACCTCAGATACCACATCACACACCTCAGATACCACAAGCACACCTCAGATACCACAAACACACACCTCAGATACCACAAGCACACCTCAGATACCACAAACACACACCTCAGATACCACAAGCACACCCCAGATACCACAACACACCTCAGATACCACACGCACACCTCAGATACCACATCACACCTCAGATACCACAAACACACCTCAGATACCACATCACACCTGAGATACCACATCACACCTCAGATACCACAAACACACACCTCAGATACCACAAGCACACCTCAGATACCACAAACACACACCTCAGATACCACAAGCACACCCCAGATACCACAAACACACCTCAGATACCACACGCACACCTCAGATACCACACGCACACCTCAGATACCACAAACACACCTCAGATACCACATCACACCTGAGATACCACATCACACCTCAGATACCACAAACACACCTCAGATACCACATCACACCTCAGATACCACAAACACACCTCAGATACCACAAACACACACCTCAGATACCACAAACACACACCTCAGATACCACACGCACACCTCAGATACCACAAACACACATCTCAGATACCACAAACACACCTCAGATACCACATCATTTACATTTTACATTTAAGTCATTTAGCAGACACTGTTATCCAGAGCGACTTACAAATTGGTGCTTTCACCTTATGACATCCAGTGGAACAGCCACTTTACAATAGTGTATCTAACAATAGTACATCACACCTCAGATACCACAAACACACACCTCAGATACCAAATCACACCTCAGATACCACAAGCACACCTCAGATACCACAGACACACACCTCAGATAGGACAAACACACCTCAGATACCACAAACACACCTCAGACATCACAAACACACACCTCAGATACAACATCACACCTCAGATACCACAAACACACACCTCAGATACCACAAGCACACCTCAGATACCACATCACACCTCAGATACCACAAGCACACCTCAGATACCACAGACACACACCTCAGATACCACAAACACACCTCAGATACCACATCATTTACATTTTACATTTAAGTCATTTAGCAGACGCTGTTATCCAGAGCGACTTACAAATTGGTGCTTTCATCTTATGACATACCAGTGGAACAGCCACTTTACAATAGTGCATCTAACAATAGTACATCACACCTCAGATACCACAAACACACACCTCAGATACCACAAACACACACCTCAGATACCACAAACACACCTCAGATACCACATCACACCTCAGATACCACAAGCACACCTCAGATACCACAGACACACACCTCAGATAGGACAAACACACCTCAGATACCACAAACACACCTCAGACATCACAAACACACACCTCAGATACAACATCACACCTCAGATACCACAAACACACACCTCAGATACCACAAGCACACCTCAGATACCACATCACACCTCAGATACCACAAGCACACCTCAGATACCACAGACACACACCTCAGATAGGACAAACACACCTCAGATACCACAAACACACCTCAGACATCACAAACACACACCTCAGATACCACAAACACACCTCAGATACCACAAACACACCTCAGATACCACAAATACACACCTCAGATACCACAAGCACACCTCAGATACCACATCACACCTCAGATACCACAAACACACACCTCAGATACCACAAGCACACCTCAGATACCACATCACACACCTCAGATACCACATCACACACCTCAGATACCACAAGCACACCTCAGATACCACAAACACACACCTCAGATACCACAAGCACACCTCAGATACCACAAACACACACCTCAGATACCACAAGCACACCCCAGATACCACAACACACCTCAGATACCACACGCACACCTCAGATACCACATCACACCTCAGATACCACAAACACACCTCAGATACCACATCACACCTGAGATACCACATCACACCTCAGATACCACAAACACACACCTCAGATACCACAAGCACACCTCAGATACCACAAACACACACCTCAGATACCACAAGCACACCCCAGATACCACAAACACACCTCAGATACCACACGCACACCTCAGATACCACACGCACACCTCAGATACCACAAACACACCTCAGATACCACATCACACCTGAGATACCACATCACACCTCAGATACCACAAACACACCTCAGATACCACATCACACCTCAGATACCACAAACACACCTCAGATACCACAAACACACACCTCAGATACCACAAACACACACCTCAGATACCACACGCACACCTCAGATACCACAAACACACATCTCAGATACCACAAACACACCTCAGATACCACATCATTTACATTTTACATTTAAGTCATTTAGCAGACACTGTTATCCAGAGCGACTTACAAATTGGTGCTTTCACCTTATGACATCCAGTGGAACAGCCACTTTACAATAGTGTATCTAACAATAGTACATCACACCTCAGATACCACAAACACACACCTCAGATACCAAATCACACCTCAGATACCACAAGCACACCTCAGATACCACAGACACACACCTCAGATAGGACAAACACACCTCAGATACCACAAACACACCTCAGACATCACAAACACACACCTCAGATACAACATCACACCTCAGATACCACAGACACACACCTCATATATCACACACACACACCGCAGACACCACAGACACACATGTTTGCACATTTGTCATTCTATCCACTTCTGCAGTGGCATGAGATAGTTGACCTCTGGGATGACTCAAAACTCCATTATATGAATATATTAAATCTGGGACATAATGTTGAGGATGGGGGTGGTTAGGGCAGAGGCCAATGAGACAACACAAGGGACACTAGATGGTGAAACAAGGCCCTTTGAAGTATAATCTTCATTTAGATGGCCAAGCGATTAATATTGTATAACAAATGTTTCTGCCCAGGGGCTTCCCGAGTGGTGCAGCGGTTTAAGTCACTACATCGCAGTGCTTGAGGCGTCATTACAGAGCCGGGTTCGATCCCAGGCTGTGTCACAACTGACCGTGACCGGGAGTCCCATAGGTCGGCGCACAATTGGCCCAGCATCTCCCGGGGGACGCATGACTCGACCTTCGCCTCTCCCAAGCCCGTTGGGGAGTTGCAGCGATGAGACAAGATCACAATTGAAATTGGGAGAAAAAGTACAATACAATCCTGACTTGGGCAAAATTGAATTCCTAACAGAGAATAGCCAACACAACAGAAAACACTATTCAGTGTTGACGCAGAACACAAGCTCTACTGTACAAATGGCATGCTTCATCTCTACAGTGGGGCTACTGTTAGTATCACAATTACTGTTCATTCAAGATAACACAAAAGAAACCCAGGAGTTCCATGTTGCTTCACAGTTATGGTAAATACCTGAGAATATCCCAGAGTCCTAATGGAGATCCTGCGTGTTTTATAAAGGCAAACATTTCTATTCTAAGCACGACCATCATAGTCCTTCAAGGACAGTCCGCCTACAAAGTGTAATGACTCTATACAACCTGTGATGTTGAAGCGTTACAGATTCCCTAATGACAAATGTTAAAATAATGTCAGGTTGAGCCGACATATGCAGCATTAACCGTGAATGCAGTCTCCACTAAAGAGGGAACATTGCTTTTAATTTCAGTTACGCTGTAAAGCTGAACTTCAGAGATACGGATTGAATTGAACCCTAACTATAACCTTTACAATTCCAAGGCTGTCTGAACCCTCAAGTCAGTGTAATAAACAAGAAAATACTTTCAAAAACACTATTATCCTCAAGAAAATATTTCAGTTGAAGATTTTTCAGCAGAAAATATCTTGCTTTCGAGTATGAACCAACTGACATGAGTACAAATTGACATTTCCTCCCTTTAGCAGCCATTATAAACTGGGTGGTTTGAACCCTGAATGCTGATTGGCTGACAGCCATGGTATATCAGACCATATTTTATGGGTATGACAAAACATTTATTTGTACTGCTCCAATTACGTTGGTAACCAGTTTATAATAGCAATAAGGCACTGCGTTTTGTCGACTAAGATCAGCCCTTAGATGTGATATATTGACCATATACCACACCCCCTCGTGCCTTATTGCTTAATTAACTCCTCTGTATCCTGTATGTCTCATTCAGTTCCCATTGAAAAACTGTTGCAAAAACTGTTGAAACTGGTCCTTTTCTTTCCTAACAATGTCAAATAGTTCACTGCACCAGTACATTACCTCCCGTGTGGCTAATAACCGAGAGGTTGTCATAGCTGTGTCCACTATACCTATAGCGATTCCCAATACACCTGTTCAAGATCCACTACTGTCTTTTTGATTGCTGTATCTGTTCATGGAGAATGTTCCCGTGACTCATAGGCAAATCCATCACTTACTATAGCTGCATGGGACGATCTTTATTACAGTACTTGAACACAGTGATAAGTTCCCTGACACTGAACACCGACACCGATTTTCCTGGGTGTATGAATTTTGATTAATCAGTTAGAAAGAGATCATCCGATACCTGCTAAAATATCTACTCGTGCCACATTGGCATCATTTAAGTTTCATTACCAGACCAATCTATTCGGTTAGCCTTCGTTTCTGACATGCTGTGTATCAGCATACATGCCCCCAATGGCTCAACTCTCACCTGTGAAGTTATGTATTACATTCATCTTGAAATCTTGAAATGTCGCCCAACAAACACAGTTGTACTATACAGTATGTGATTCTTCAGCTGAGAAGAGAAAAATGTCTAGAAAGTGCTTAGCCACCAAAGGGTAAGTGGTTAAGAGCACATATTATGTCAACCTCTACAACTTGCATTAGATTCCTTGAAGACTGCATAACGCTAATGGGAATCTCATGTCGTGGAAAATGGGTGTCATGCTGTGTAAAGTACCTCTGTCTGCAAGACGTGGTTTAAAACAAACTCTTTTGAGTCCCTTATCCCACATGTGAAGACAGAGTTAACATCCCACTGAGCAAAAACTGGATGAATCAACGTTGTTTGCATGTCAATGTGATGACGTTGAATCAACGTGGAAAACTGACTGCCTATGTAGAGCAGCCACTGCACAGCAAATGCAGGATAATTAGTCTTCCTCAGACCTATTGATTTCAGAGAAATATCTCTGTTTACGGCACCATGTGCATTGTTCTCTTGGGGAGGAACATTTGATCTCTCCCTGTTCTTTGCTGAACAATGAACCTAAAGCCTCTGAAAATAGCTGGGTTATTTAGTAGCTAAACAGTCTCATTTCTGGTTTCAAACATAACTACCATGATGTATCATACATTTCTCATCAACTGTTTGAGATTTAAGTTTAAGATTATGACATAAGAGTAATACAGTATATTCTCATAAAAGATGAGGGGTTCTCTGTAATGGCTGGGTTTCATTGAATCCTGCTCATGGTTATTCATTTTGTTGTGGGCCTAATGAGGCTAATCATCCCAGGTTCATCAGATGAGTCCAAAGCAGTTTAGGCAGCCTGCCCAGTAGCTAGACCGGACATGGACCAGAGGTGTACCGGACATGGACCAGAGGTGTACCGGACATGGACCAGACATGGACCAGAGGTGGACCGGACATGGACCGGACATGGACCAGAGGTGGACCGGACATGGACCGGACATGGACTATACATGGACCGGACGTGGACTATACATGGACTATACATGGAATGGACATGGACTATACATGGACCAGACATGGACTATACATGGACCGGACGTGGACTATACATGGACTATACATGGAATGGACATGGACTATACATGGACCAGACATGGACTATACATGGACCGGACATGGACTATACATGGACCGGACATGGACTATATATGGACCGGACATGGACTATACATGGAATGGACATGGACTATATATGGACTATACATGGACCGGACATGGACTATACATGGACTATACATGGACTATACATGGACCAGACATGGACTATACATGGACCAGACATGGACTATACATGGACTATACATGGACTATACATGGACCGGACATGGACTATACATGGACCGGACATGGACTATACATGGACCGGACATGGACTATACATGGACCGGACATGGACTATACATGGACTATACATGGACATACATGGACTATACATGGACTATACATGGACTATACATGGACCGGACATGGACTATACATGGACCGGACATGGACTATACATGGACTACATATGGACATGGACCATGGAATGGACATGGACTATACATGGAATGGACATGGACTATATATGGACATGGACATGGACTATACATGGACTATACATGGACCGGACATGGACCGGACATGGACTATACATGGACCGGACATGGACTATACATGGACTATACATGGAATGGACATGGACTATACATGGACCGGACATGGACTATACATGGACCGGACATGGACTATACATGGACCGGACATGGACTATATATGGACCGGACATGGACTATACATGGAATGGACATGGACTATACATGGAATGGACATGGACTATATATGGACTATACATGGACCGGACATGGACTATACATGGACCGGACATGGACTATACATGGACCGGACATGGACTATACATGGACTATACATGGACCAGACATGGACTATACATGGACTATACATGGACCAGACATGGACTATACATGGACTATACATGGACTATACATGGACTATACATGGACCGGACATGGACTATACATGGACCGGACATGGACTATACATGGACCGGACATGGACTATACATGGACCAGACATGAACTATACATGGACTATACATGGACTATACATGGACCGGACATGGACTATACATGGACCGGACATGGACTATACATGGACTATACATGGACTATACATGGACTATACATGGACTATACATGGACCGGACATGGACTATACATGGACTATACATGGACTATACATGGACTATACATGGACTATACATGGACCGGACGTGGACTATACATGGAATGGACATGGACTATACATGGACCATGGACATGGACTATACATGGACTATACATGGACCAGACATGGACTATACATGGACATGGACATGGACTATGGACATGGACTATATATGGACCGGACATGGACTATACATGGAATGGACATGGACTATACATGGAATGGACATGGACTATACATGGACTATACATGGACTATACATGGACTATACATGGACTATACATGGACCGGACATGGACTATACATGGACCGGACATGGACTATACATGGACTATACATGGACTATACATGGACTATATGGAATGGACATGGACATGGACCGGACATGGACTATACATGGACCGGACATGGACTATACATGGACTATACATGGACCGGACATGAACTATACTACATACATGGACCATGGACTATACATGGACCGGACATGGACTATACATGGACTATATACATGGACATGGACTATACATGGACTATACATGGACCGGACATGGACTATACATGGACTATACATGACTATACATGGACTATACATGGACTATACATGGACTATACATGGACCGGACGTGGACTATACATGGAATGGACATGGACTATACATGGACCGGACATGGACTATACATGGACCGGACATGGACTATATATGGACCGGACATGGACTATACATGGAATGGACATGGACTATACATGGAATGGACATGGACTATACATGGACTATACATGGACTATACATGGACCGGACATGGACTATACATGGACTATACATGGGCTATACATGGACTATACATGGACTATACATGGACCGGACGTGGACTATACATGGAATGGACATGGACTATACATGGAATGGACATGGACTATACATGGACTATACATGGACTATACATGGACTATACATGGACCGGACATGGACTATACATGGACCGGACATGGACTATACATGGACTATACATGGAATTGACATGGACTATACATGGACCAGACATGGACTATACATGGACCGGACATGGACTATACATGGACCGGACATGGACTATATATGGACCGGACATGGACATGGACTGGACATATGGACATGGACATGGATGGACATGGACTATATGGACCGGATGGACATGGACCGGACATGGACTATACATGGACCGGACATGGACTATACATGGACCGGACATGGACTATACATGGACCGGACATGGACTATATACATGGACCATGGACATGGACTATGGACTATACATGGACCAGACATGGACTATACATGGACTATACATGGACCAGACATGGACTATACATGGACTATACATGGACTATACATGGACTACATGGACCGGACATGGACTATACATGGACCGGACATGGACTATACATGGACCGGACATGGACTATACATGGACCATGGACATGACAACTACATACATGGACTATACATGGACTATACATGGACTATACATGGGACATGGACTATACATGGACCGGACATGGACTATACATGGACCGGACATGGACTATACATGGATACATGGACTATACATGGACTATACATGGACCGGACATGGACTATACATGGACTATACATGGACTATACATGGACTATACATGGACTATACATGGACTATACATGGACCGGACGTGGACTATACATGGAATGGACATGGACTATACATGGACCAGACATGGACTATACATGGACCGGACATGGACTATACATGGACCGGACATGGACTATATATGGACCGGACATGGACTATACATGGAATGGACATGGACTATACATGGAATGGACATGGACTATACATGGACTATACATGGACTATACATGGACTATATATGGACTATACATGGACCGGACATGGACTATACATGGACCATGGACATGGACTATACATGGACTATGGACATGGACCAGACATGGACTACATACATGGACTATACATGGACTATACATGGACCTATACATGGGACATGGACTATACATGGACCGGACATGGACTATACATGGACCATGGACATGGACTATACATGGACCAGACATGGAACTATACATGGACTATGGACATGGACTATACATGGACCGGACATGGACTATACATGGACCGGACATGGACTATACATGGACTATACATGGACTATACATGGACTATACATGGACTATACATGGACTATGGACTATACATGGACTATACATGGACTATACATGGACCGGACATGGACTATACATGGAATGGACATGGACATGGACATGGACTATACATGGACCGGACATGGACTATACATGGACCGGACATGGACTACATATGGACATGGACTATACATGGACATGGACTATACATGGAATGGACATGGACTATACATGGACTATAATGGACATGGACTATGGACATGGACTATACATGGACTATACATGGACCGGACATGACATGGACATGGACCGGACATGGACTATACATGGACCGGACATGGACTATACATGGACCGGACATGGACTATACATGGACTATACATGGACTATACATGGACTATACATGGACTATACATGGACTATACATGGACTATACATGGACGGACATGGACTATACATGGACATGGACTATACATGGACCGGACATGGGACTATACATGGACCAGACATGGACTATACATGGACTATACATGGACTATACATGGACTATACATGGACTATGGACTATACATGGACCGGACATGGACTATACATGGACCGGACATGAACTATACATGGACTATACATACATGGACTACATACATGGACCGGACATGGACTATACATGGACCATGGACATGGACTATACATGGACTATACATGGACTATACATGGACTATACATGGACCATGGACATGGACTATACATGGACTATACATGGACTATACATGGACTATACATGGACTATACATGGACAGACATGGACTATACATGGAATGGACATGGACTATACATGGACCGGACATGGACTATACATGGACCGGACATGGACTATACATGGACTATACATGGAATACATGGACATGGACTATACATGGACCATGGAGACATGGACTATACATGGACCGGACATGGACTATACATGGACCATGGACATGGACTATACATATGGACTATACATGGGACATGGACTATACATGGAATGGACATGGACTATATGGACCGGACATGGACATGGACCGGACATGGACTATACATGGACTATACATGGACTATACATGGACTATACATGGACTATACATGGACCGGACATGGACTATACATGGACCATGGACATGATGGACTATACATGGACTATACATGGACTATACATGGACCGGACATGGACTATACATGGACCGGACATGGACTATACATGGACTATACATGGACTATACATGGACTATACATGGACATGGACCATGGACATGGACTATACATGGACTATACATGGACTATACATGGACTATACATGGACTATACATGGACTATACATGGACTATACGGACATGGACTATACATGGAATGGACATGGACTATACATGGACCATGGACATGGACCATGGACATGGACTATACATGGACTATACATGGACATACATGGACATGGACTATACATGGACATATACATGGACTATACATGGACTATACATGGACCGGACATGGACTATACATGGACTACATGGACCGGACATGGACTATACATGGACGGACATGGACTATACATGGACCGGACATGGACTATACATGAACTATACATGGACTATACATGGACTATACATGGACCGGACATGGACTATACATGGACCGGACATGGACTTTACATGGACTATACATGGACTATACATGGACTATACATGGACCGGACATGGACTATACATGGACTATACATGGACTATACATGGACTATACATGGACTATACATGGACCGGACGTGGACTATACATGGAATGGACATGGACTATACATGGACCAGACATGGACTATACATGGACCGGACATGGACTATACATGGACCATGGACTATGACCGGACATGGACTATACATGGAATGGACATGGACTATACATGGACATGGACTATACATGGACCATGGGACATGGACTATACATGGAATGGACATGGACTATACATGGACTATACATGGACTATATATGGACTATACATGGACCGGACATGGACTATACATGGACTGGACATGGACTATACATGGACTATACATGGACCAGACATGGACTATACATGGACTATACATGGACTATACATGGACTATACATGGACCGGACATGGACTATACATGGACCGGACATGGACTATACATGGACCGGACATGGACTATACATGGACCAGACATGAACTATACATGGACTATACATGGACTATACATGGACCGGACATGGACTATACATGGACCGGACATGGACTATACATGGACTATACATGGACTATACATGGACTATACATGGACTATACATGGACCGGACGTGGACTATACATGGACCGGACGTGGACTATACATGGAATGGACATGGACTATACATGGACCAGACATGGACTATACATGGACCGGACATGGACTATACATGGACTGGACATGGACTATATATGGACCGGACATGGACTATACATGGAATGGACATGGACTATACATGGAATGGACATGGACTATACATGGACTATACATGGACTATACATGGACTATACATGGACCGGACATGGACTATACATGGACCGGACATGGACTATACATGGACCGGACATGGACTATACATGGACTATACATGGACTATACATGGACTATATATGGACTATACATGGACCGGACATGGACTATACATGGACCGGACATGGACTATACATGGACTATACATGGACCAGACATGGACTATACATGGACTATACATGGACTATACATGGACCGGACATGGACTATACATGGACTACGGACATGGACTAATCGGACATGGACTATACATGGACCGGACATGGACTATACATGGACCAGACATGAACTATACATGGACTATACATGGACTATACATGGACCGGACATGGACTATACATGGACCGGACATGGACTATACATGGACTATACATGGACTATACATGGACTATACATGGACTATACATGGACCGGACATGGACTATACATGGACCGGACGTGGACTATACATGGACCGGACATGGACTATACATGGACTATACATGGAATGGACATGGACTATACATGGACCAGACATGGACTATACATGGACCGGACATGGACTATACATGGACCGGACATGGACTATATATGGACCGGACATGGACTATACATGGAATGGACATGGACTATACATGGAATGGACATGGACTATACATGGACTATACATGGACTATACATGGACCGGACATGGACTATACATGGACCGGACATGGACTATACATGGACCGGACATGGACTATACATGGACTATACATGGACTATACATGGACTATACATGGACCAGACATGGACTATACATGGACTATACATGGACCGGACATGGACTATACATGGACTATACATGGACTATACATGGACCGGACATGGACCAGACATGGACTATACATGGACTATACATGGACCAGACATGGACTATACATGGACCGGACATGGACTATACATGGACCGGACATGGACTATACATGGACCGGACATGAACTATACATGGACCGGACATGAACTATACATGGACCAGACATGGACTATACATGGACTATACATGGACCAGACATGGACTATACATGGACTATACATGGACTATACATGGACTATACATGGACTATACATGGACTATACATGGACCAGACATGGACTATACATGAACTATACATGGACCGGACATGAACTATACATGGACTATACATGAACTATACATGGACCAGACATGGACCAGACATGGACTATACATGGACCAGACATGGACTATACATGGACCGGACATGAACTATACATGGACCGGACATGAACTATACATGGACCAGACATGGACTATACATGGACCGGACATGGACCGGACATGGACTATACATGGACCGGACATGGACTATACATGGAATGGACATGGACTATATATGGACTATACATGGACTATACATGGACCGGACATGGACTATACATGGACCGGACATGGACTATATATGGACCGGACATGGACTATACATGGACCGGACATGGACTATATATGGACTATACATGGACTATACATGGGACCGGACATGGACTATACATGGACCGGACATGAACTATACATGGACTATACATGAACTATATATGGACCGGACATGAACTATACATGGACCAGACATGAACTATACATGGACCAGACATGGACTATACATGGACCGGACATGGACTATACATGGACCGGACATGGACTATATATGGACCGGACATGGACTATACATGGACCGGACATGGCCGAGGATCAGTAGGTGGGTTAGATGGACAGAGGGGTTAGGTGGACACCCTCCTACTCCATCCTGAACCCTGAACCCTGAGCCCAACCCAAACACATTAACCTTCTCCATATGAGAAACTAGATGTTTAGATGTTTCTGTCCTCCATGTCACCTCTCATTTAGACAAATGCATACATTCAAAAACAACTTCCTCATGTTCAGCATTACAACTCCCACAAACTCATTTTCATATTAAGTGGCTTTTCAAAGATGTATTTCAGTGGGAGTGTTTACATGGGGCTAGTAGTGACAAAGTTGCTTGAAACGTTGGTTTAAATGGTTTGTGGGCTCATTACCTGGAGTCAGAGCTTTAGATATAGAAGCTATATATGTGTATGGCTCTGTGTGGAGTATGCCATATATGCATCATTTGATGTATAATTATTCTCAATCCAATGCCCTATAGAAGCTTAGAGAACAACGTCAACCCCCCCAGAACTTCACATATCTCCCCATAAAAATATGATTTGAATAGACTTCAGTCAACACTCAGTGATACGTGCAGTCATGCCCTTTAAGAAGACCCATATTGGTCTTCTGATTCCCCACTGGGCACGAGGCATGCGGTCATCGTAAGAAATGTCCTCAGTCTGCCTGGAGGAGCACAGTCATAGCCTTGCACCCCCTGTGGCCAAACTGTGGGTGACAGTATGACTAAAAAAAGCTTATCATTTCCACTCGTCCTACCATGCACTGTAGTGTTTGCCAAAATGTTTTCATCTGTGCCCAACTCCATGCATCCTCTCCTGGGTAAAGAGAGGTGCCAGGGGTCCCTGGAGCGCCCGCCCACGGTTCTCTTCTACAGCAATTTCACCAGCATGTCTACAGCCGTGGGTGGGAAGACAACACACTGATGCTTCATCATGAATGCCTTCCTCTAAAATAGAGACTTCTGTGTTCGCTTTTGCAGGAATGTGCTGTAATATCAGATTTCCTTCAGTATGAAGGAGCATTGTTGATTGTACGCGTGAAACCCATCAGGAGCCAGCGTCTGTGTTTCTCAGTCAATGGAAATGATATCCTCATTATGATGATAAGTCTTGATCACGGCATTGAGCAGCTGTATGTAATTGCCACATTTGTTTCACACCATCAACACCGCCATCGAAAGGAAAATGTAAACTAACAATATCTTCATCAATCATCCTGTGTTTACATGCGAAGCTATGCACATCCTCATTTACATGTTCCTGCCATAGTGTCCTGTAGCAGAACTGAATAGGAGCCAATGGAAAGTAATTAAGACAAAATAAAATGCATAAGCCGAAAAGAAAGGAAGAACTCTTTTGAAGACATCATCCAATAAAAGTAATGAGAAATCAAATATGATTGAGTGGATTTAATTCAGGGTTAGGGTCTGTAGTAGAACACATTTCCTGTAGTTCATTCTCTGGATGCTTTTCGTTTGTGACTTTTTAGTGACTTGTCACCAGAGAGAGTGTTTCCTCTCAGACTCATCAGGAAGGAACACGGCAGGCCTGTCTCTATCTCTATGTTAAGGAGTGTTTACCGCTGAAAAAGACCTATTGATTTGCTTTCATTTCCCTTCCTGGGTTGAATTAAAGCAAACAACATGATACAATCATTACCATGCCACACGTTGTTTACGATTTTCTGAATCAACATGCAAAGCCTGTTTGTTTAGGCCACTGTAGTTAATGTTTGAATCAACACACAAAGCCTGTTTGTTTAGGCCACACGTTGTTTACGATTTTCTGAATCAACATGCAAAGCCTGTTTGTTTAGGCCACTGTAGTTGATGTTTGAATCAACACGCAAAGCCTGTTTGTTTAGGCCACTGTAGTTGATGTTTGAATCAACACGCAAAGCCTGTTTGTTTAGGCCACTGTTGTTGATGTTTGAATCAACACGCAAAGCCTGTTTGTTTAGGCCACTGTTGTTGATGTTTGAATCAACACACAAAGCCTGTTTGTTTAGGCCACTGTTGTTGATGTTTGAATCAACACGCAAAGCCTGTTTGTTTAGGCCACTGTTGTTGATGTTTGAATCAACACGCAAAGCCTGTTTGTTTAGGCCACTGTTGTTGATGTTTGAATCAACACGCAAAGCCTGTTTGTTTAGGCCACTGTTGTTGATGTTTGAATCAACATGCAAAGCCTGTTTGTTTATGCCACTGTTGTTGATGTTTGAATCAACATGCAAAGCCTGTTTGTTTAGGCCACTGTTGTTGATGTTTGAATCAACACGCAAAGCCTGTTTGTTTAGGCCACTGTTGTTGATGTTTGAATCAACACACAAAGCCTGTTTGTTTAGGCCACTGTTGTTGATGTTTGAATCAACACACAAAGCCTGTTTGTTTAGGCCACTGTTGTTGATGTTTGTTATCTTTCTTTATAACCTGATTTTGTTTTCTCTATTTCTCCAAGTTCTTTGAGAGGCTAGCTGAGGACCATCTCACCTCTACCTTACCCTACCGCCCCAATAGATCCACAGACGATGAAATTGCCATATCATTGCACACTGCCCTATCCCAATGGACAAGAGGAATACCTATGTAAGAATGTTGTTTATTGACAACAGCTCAACTTTCAACACAATAGTACCCTCCAAGCTCATCATTAAGCTTGTGGAACTGGGACTGAACCCCACCCTGTGCAACTGAGTCCTGGACTTCCTGATAGGCCTTCCCCAGGTGGTGAAGGAAGGAAACACCTCCAATATGCTGATCCTCAACACAAGGGCCTCACAAGGGTGCCTGCTCAGCCCTCTCCTGCACTCCCTGTTCACCCATGACTTCTTGGCCACGCACGCCTCCAACTAAATCATCAAGTTTGCAGACGACACAACAGTAGTAGGCCTTATTACCAACAATGACAAGACAGCTTACAGGGAGGAGGTGAGGGCCCTGGTGGAGTGGTGCCAGGAAAATAACCTCTCCCTCAAGGCGAACAAAACGAAGGAGCTGATCGTGGTCTTCAGGAGACAGCAGAGGGAGCACGCCCCCATCCACATCAACGGGACCGGAGCGGTGAAAATGGAAAGCTTCAAGTTCATCGGTGTACACATCACTGACAATCTGAAATGGTCCACCCACACAGACCGCCCGCATCCACAGGGTTCTCCAGAGGGTGGTGCGGTCTGCCCAACACATCACCGGGGGCACACTTCCTGCTCTCCAGGAGACCTACAGCACCCAATGTCACAAGAAGGCCAAAAATACAGTGCCTTTGGAAAGTATTCAGACCCCTTGACATAATGCACATTTTGTTACGTTACAGCCTTATTGTAAAATTGATTCTATAGTTTTTCCCCCTCATCAATCTACAATGTGTACAATTCTTAATGCGTTTGAGCCAATCAGTTATGTTGTGACAATCTAGGGTTGTACACAGAAGATAGCCCTATTTGGTAAAAGACCAAGTCCATATTATGGCAAGAACAGCTCAAATAAGCAAAGGGAAATGACAGTCCATCATCGCTTTAAGACATGAAGGTCAGTCAATCCAGAAAATGTTGAGAACTTTTAAGGTTTTGTTCAAGTGCTGTCGCAAAAACCATCAAGCGCTATGATGAAACTGGCTCTCATGAGGATCGCCAAAGGAAAGGAAGACCCAGAGTTACCTCTGCTGCAGAGGATAAGTTCATTAGAGTTACCAGCCTCAGAAATTGCAACCCAAATAAATGCTTCACAAAGTTCAAGTAACAGACAAATCAACTGTTTAGAGGACACATCAACTGTTTAGAGGAGACTGCATGAATCAGGCCTTCATGGTTGAATTGCTGCAAAGAAACCACTACTAAAGGACACCAATAAGAAGAGGAGACTTACTTGGGCCAAGAAACACGGGGAATGGACATTAGACCAGTGGAAATCTGTCCCTTGGTCTGATGAGTCCAAATGTCAGATTTTTGGTTCCAACCGCCATGTTTTTGTGAGATGCAGAGTAGATGAACGGATGATTTCCTCATGTGTGGTTCCCACCGTGAAGCATTGAGGAAGAGGTGAAATGGTGTGGAGGTGCTTTGCTGGTGACACTGTCTGTGATTAATTTAGAATTCAAGTCATACTTAACCAGCATGGCTACAATAGCATTCTGCAACGATACGCCATCCCATCTGGTTAGCGCTTAGTTGGACTATCATTTGTTTTTCAACAGGACAATGACCCAACACACCTCCAGGCTGTGTGAGGCCTATTTGACCAAGGAGAGTGATGGAGAGCTGCATCAGGTGACCTGGCCTCCACAATCACCCGGCATCAACACAATTGAGATGATTTGGGATGAGTTGAAAGAAAGTGTGTTTTTCACAGTGTGAAAGAAAAGCAGCCAACAAGTGCTCAGCATATGTGGGAATTCCTTCAAGACGGTTGGAAAAGCATTCCAGGTGAAGCTGTTTGAGAGAATACCAAGAGTTTGCAAAGCTGTCATTACGGCAAAGGGTGGCTACTTTGACAAATTTTCGTAACACTTTTTTGGTTACTACAGTGGTTCTTCAATTTCAAGTTTTGAGTTTATGAGTTTATGCCGCAACCGTTTGTGGTAGATGGTTACAGATTGTGGTTAATTGCATCATTCTAGGAACAATGGCTGACACTTAAATGATTGGCAGGCAGGTGCGGGCAGTGATCAGTTGAAAAGCATGCATTTAGTTTTAATTGCATTTAAGAGCAGTTGGAGGCCACGGAAGGAGAGTTGTATGGCATTGAAGCTCGTCTGGAGGTTAGTAAACACAGTGTCCAACGTGGGGCCAGAAGTATACAGAATGGTGTCGTCTGCATGCCACAACTTTTAAAGGAAGAACCACAGTACATGATTACACATGTGTTATATCATTTGATGTCTCCGCTATTACCCTTGAATGAGTAGGTGTGTCCAAACTTTTGACTGGTACTGTAAGTACTCCAATCAAGTTGTAGAAACATCTCAAGGATGATCAATGGAAACAGGATGCACCTGAACTCAATTTTGAGACTCATTGCAAACTCATTGCAAATGTATTTTTATTTCACCTTTATTTAACCAGGTAAGCTAGGTGAGAAAAAGTTCTCATTTACAACTGCGACCTGGCCAAGATAAAGCATAGCAGTTCAACACATACAACAACACAGAGTTACACATGGAATAAACAAAACATACAGTCAATAATACAGTAGAAAAAAAGAAAACAAAAAGTCTATATACAGTGAGTGCAAATGAGGTAAGATAAGGGAGTTAAGGCAATAAATAGGCCATGGTGGTGAAGTAATTACAATATAGCAATTAAACACTGGATTGGTAGATGTGCAGAAGATGAATGTGCAAGTAGAGATACTGGAGTGCAAAGGAGCAACATAAATAAATAAATACATTATGAGGATGAGGTAGTTGGATGGGCTGTTTACAGGTTGGCTATGTACAGGTGCAGTGATCTGTGAGCTGCTCTGACAGCTGGAGCTTAAAGCTAGTGAGGGAGATATGAGTCTCCAGCATCAGTGATTTTTGCAGTTTGTTCCAGTCATTGGCAGCAGAGTACTGGAAGGACAGGCGGCCAAAGGAAGAATTGGCTTTGGGGATGACCAGTGAGATATATCTGCTGGAGCGTGTGCTACGAGTGGGTGCTGCTATGGTGACCAGTGAGCTGAGAAAAGGCGGGGCCATACCTAGCAGAGACTTGTAGATGACCTGGAGCCAGTGGGTTTGGCAATGAGAGTGAAGCAAGGGCCAGCCAATGAGAGCATACAGGTCGCAGTGGTGGGTAGTATATGGGGCTTTTGTGACAAAACGAATGGCACTGTGATAGACTGCATCCAATTTGTTGAGTAGAGTGTTGGAGGCTATTTTGAAAAGTACATCGCCAAAGTCGAGGATCGGTAGGATGATTAGTTTTTTCAAGTGTATGTTTGGCAGCATGAGTGAAGGATGCTTTTTTGCGAAATAGGTTGCCGATTCTAGATTTATTTTGGATTGGAGACGCATAATGTGAGCCTGGAAGGAGAGTTTACAGTCTAACCAGACACCTAGGTATTTGTAGTTATCCACATATTCTAAGTCAGAGCCGTCCAGAGTAGTGATGATGGATGGGTGGGCAGGTGCGGGCAGTGATCGGTTGAAAAGCATGCATTTAGTTTTAATTGCATTTAAGAGCAGCAGGAGGCCACGGAAGGAGAGTTGTATGGCATCGAAGCTCGCCTGGAGGTTAGTAAACACAGTGTCCAATGAAGGGCCAGAAGTATACAGAATGGTGTCGTCTGCGTAGAGGTGGATCAGAGAATCACCAGCAGCAAGAGCGACATCATTGATGTATACAGAGAAAAGAGTCGGCCCGAGAATTGAACCCTGTGGCACCCGCATAGAGACTGCCAGAGGTCTGGACAACAGGCCCTCCGATTTGACACACTGAACTCTATCAGAGAAGTAGTTGCTAAACCAGGCGAGGCAATCATTTGAGAAATCAAAGCTGTTGAGTCTGCCAATAAGAATGTGGTGATTGACAGAGTTGAAAGCATTTGCCAGGTCAATGAATACAGCTGCACAGTAATGTCTCTTATTGATGGCGATTATGATATCATTTAGGACCTTGAGCGTGGCTGAGGTGCAGCCATGACCAGCTCTGAAACCAGATTGCAAAGCGGAGAAGGTACGGCGGTATTCTAAATGGTCGGTAATCTGTTTGTTTGCTTGTCTTTCGAAAACCTTAGAAAGGCAGGGTAGGTTAGATGTAGGTCTGTAACAGTTGGGTCTAGAGTGTCTCCCCCTTTGAAGAGGAGGATGACCGTGGCAGCTTTCCAATCTTTGGGGATCTCAGACGATACGAAAGAGAGGTTGCACAGGCTAGTGATAGGAGTTGCCACAATTACGGCAGATAATTTTAGAAAGAGAGTGTCCAGATTGTCTAGCCCGGCTGATTTGTAGGGATGCAGATTTTGAAGCTCTTTCCGAACATCAGCTATCTGGATTTGGGTGAAGGTGAAATCGGGGGGGCAAGTTGCTGGCATGGCCAGCCGTCGAAAAATGCTTATTGAAATTCTCAATTATAGTGGATTTATCGGTGGTGACAGTTTTTCCTAGCCTCAGTTCAGTGGGTGGCTGAGAGGAGGTGCTCTTATTCTCCATGGACTAAAGTGTCTCAGAACCTTTTTGAGTTTGTGCTACAGGATGCACATTTCAGCTTGAATAAGCTAGCCTTAGCTTTCCTAACTGCCTGTGTATATTGGTTCCTAACTTCCCTGAAAAGTTGCATATCATGCGGGCTATTCAATGCTAATGCAGAATGCCACAGGATGTTTTTGTGCTGGTCAAGGGCAGTCAGGTCTGGAGAGAACCAAGGGCTTTATCTGTTCCTGTTTTTCATTTTTCGAAAGGGGCATGCTTATTTAAGATGGTGAGGAAGGCACTTTTAAAGAATGACCAGGCATCGTCTACTGAAGGGATGATGTCAATATCCTTCCAGGATACCCAGGCCAGGTCGATTAGAAAGGCTTTCGTGTTTTAGGGTGCGTTTGACAGTAATGAGGGGTGTCTGCGGACCCATTACGGATGCAGGCAATGAGGCAGTGATCGCTGAGATCTTGGTTGAAAACAGGTGTATTTGGAGGGCAAGTTAGTTAGGATGATATCTATGAGGGTGCCCATGTTTTTAGATTTGGGGTTGTACCTGGTAGGTTCATTGATAATTTGTGTGAGCTTGAGGGCATCAAGCTTAGATTGTATGATGGCCGGTGTGTTAAGCATGTCCCAGTTTAGGTCACCTAGCAGCACGAGCTCTGAAGATAGATGGGGGGTAATCAGTTCACATATGGTGTCCAGAGCACAGCTGGGGGCAGAGGGTGGCCTATAGCAAGTGGCATCGGTGAGAGACTTGTTTCTGGAAAGGTGGATTTTTAAAAGAAGAAGCTCAAATTGTTTGGGTACAGATCTGGCTAGTAAGACAAAACTCTGCAGGATATCTCTGCAGCAGATTGCAACTCCACCCCCTTCGGCAGTTCTTTCTTGTCGGAAAATTTTAAAGTTAGGGATGGAAATTTCAGGGTTTGTGGTGGTCTTCCTGAGCCAGGATTCAGACATGTCTAGGACATCCGGGTTGGCTAGGGCAGTGAATAAAACAAACTTAGGGAGGAGGCTTCTAATGTTAACATGCATGAAACCAAGGCTTTTACGGTTACGGAAGTCAACAAATGATAGCGCCTGGGGAATGGAAGTGGAGCTAGGCACTGCAGGGCCTGGGTCAACCTCCACATCACCTGAGGAATAGAGGAGGAGTAGGATAAGAGTACGGCTAAAGGCTAAAAGAACTGGATGCCTAGTACGTTCAGAACAGAGAGTAAAAGGAACAGATTTCTGGGCGCGGTAGAAAAGATCCCAGGCATAATTTACAGACAAAGCTATGGTAGGATGTGAATACAGTGGAAAAACCTGTGCATAGAGTGACGAAGAAAGAGATATTGTCTCTAGGAATATCATTTAAACCAGGTGATATTACCGAATGTGTTGGAGGTGGAATTAGTGTTCACTAAGACGTATTGAGCAGGGCTAGAGGCTCTACAGGGAAGTAAGGCAATAAATGCTAACCAAAACCTCAATGGACAAGGCATATTGATGTTAGGGAGAGGCATGCGTAGCTGAGTAATCATGGGAGTCCAGTGAGTGGCGTTAGACAGCTAGAGGCCTGGGGATAGCAACTAACAGAAGGGCCTTAGAAGGATGTCGCGACGGAAGAAAATGTGTTGTGGACCCCTCGTGCTGAATATGTCGGCAGACGGATCAGCAGGGCTCTGTGTGGTAAACCAGGCCAAATTGGCAAAATAGTTATAGTGGCCAAAGTATTTGTCCGATGGGCCTCTTAAGCTAACAGAATAACAAAATGTGGAAAAATTAAAGGGGTTTGAATACTTTCCGAATGCATTGTACAGTTGAAGACCTCAGCCAAATACATTTAAACTCAGTTTTTCACAATTCCTGACATTTAATCCTAATAAAAGTCCCTTTCTTAGGTCAGTTAGCATCACCACTTTATTTTAAGAATGGGAAATGTCAGAATAATAGTAGAGAGAATGATTCATTTCAGCTTCGATTTCTTTTATCACATTCCCAGTGGGTCAGAAGTTCACATACACTCAATTAGTATTTGGTAGCATTGACTTGGGTCAAAGCATTAACGTGGGTCAAACGTTTCAGGTAGCTTTCCACAAGCTTCCCACAATAAGTTGGGTGAATTTTGGCCCATTCCTCCTGGCATAGTTGGTGGAACTGAGTCAGGCTTGTAGGCCTCCTTGCTCGGTTGGAATTGTGTTCTTCGGCTTTCAAGCCTCCCTCTCTTTCCTCCAAACATAACGATGGTCATTATGGCCAAACAGTTCAGACCAGAGGACATTTTTCCAAAAAGTATGATCTTTGTCCCCATGTGCAGTTGCAAAACCTAGTCCGGCTTTGTATGGCGGTTTTGGAACAGTAGCTTCTTCCTTGCTGAGCTGCCTTTCAGGTTATGTCAATATAGGACTCGTTTTATTGTGGATATTGATACTTTTGTACCTGTTTCCTCCAGCATCTTCACAAGGTCCTTTGCTGTTGTTCTGGGATTGATTTGCACTTTTCACACCAAAGTACGTTCATCTCTAGGAGACAGAATGCTTCTCCTTCCTGAGCAGTATGACGGCTGCGTGGTCCCATTGTGTTTATACTTGTGTAATATTGTTTGTACAGATGAACGTGGTACCTTCAGGCATTTAGAAATTGTTCCCAAGGAAGAACCAGACTTGTTGAGTTCTACAATATTTTTTGAGGTCTTGGCTGATTTCTTTTGATTTTCCCATGATGTCAAGCAAAGAGGCACTGAGTTTGAAGGTAGGCCTTGAAATACATCCACAGGTACACCTCCAATTGACTCAAATTATGTCAATTAGCCTATCAGAAGCTTCTAAAGCCATGACATAATTTTCTGGAATTTTCCAAGCTGTTTAAAGGCACAGTCAACTTCTGACCCACTGGAATTGTAATACAGTGAATTACATGTGAAATAATCTGTCTTTACACAATTGTTGGAAAAATTACTTGTGTCATGCACAAAGTAGATTTCCTAACCGACTTGCCAAAACTATAGTTTGTTAACAAGAAATGTGTGGAGTGCTTGAAAAACAAGTTTTAATCACTCCAACCTAAGTGTTTATAAACTTCAACTGTATATACTGTATTCTACTGCATTCTAGTCTATGCCACTCCGCCATTGCTCATACTTATATTTATATATTACTTAATTATATTCTTTTACTTTTAGATTGTGTTCATTGTTGTGAATTGTTAAATACTAATGCGCTGTTGGAGCAAGGAACACAAGCATTTCGCTACACCCGCAATAAAATCTGCTAAATATGGGCATGCTACCAATAACATTTCATTTTATTCGATAAATGTAATTTAAATTCCAAGAAAAAAATGACTTAATTATGAATGTGTGTGTTTTATGGAAATATATTAGAATGACCTTTTTCCAAAGTATATTTGATCTCTACAGAAGAGTATCTCTATCATAGTACATGTTTTTTTTGTATTACTTTTTTTTGGTGAGCAAAGGTTATTCTGAGACAGTTACATAAATATGTAACTTAGTGGGTTACATTCCCAAAGGTTATTCTGAGGCAGTTCTATGAAAATGTAACTTAGTGGGTTACATTCCCAAAAGGTTATTCTGAGACGGTTCTATGAATATGTAACTTGGGTTATATTCCCAAAGGTTCTTCTGAGGCAGTTCTATGAATATGTAATTAGGGTTACAATCCCAAAATGTTCTTCTGAAACAGGTGTATGAATATGTAACTTGGGTTACATTCACATACGTTTATTTTTAGACAGTTCTATGAATATGTAACTTGGGTTATATTCCCCAAGGTTCTTCTGAGGCAGTTCTATGAATATGTAACTTGGGTTATATTCCCAAAGGTTCTTCTGAGGCAGTTCTATGAATATGTAACATGGGTTATATTCCCAAAGGTTCTTCTGAGGCAGTTCTATGAATATGTAACTTGGGTTATATTCCCAAAGGTTCTTCTGAGGCAGTTCTATGAATATGTAACATGGGTTATATTCCCAAAGGTTCTTCTGAGGCAGTTCTATGAATATGTAACATGGGTTATATTCCCAAAGGTTCTTCTGAGAGAGTTGTATGAATGTGTATCTTGAGTTACATTCCAAAAAGGTTCTTCTGAGACAATGCTATGAATATGTAATTAGGGTTACAATCCCAAAAGGTTCTTCTGAAACAGGTGTATGAATATGTAACTTGAGTTACATTCACATACGTTTATTTTGAGACAGTTCTATGAATATGTAACATGGGTTACATTCCCAAAAGGTTCTTCTGAGACAGTTGTATGAATATGTAACTTGGGTTACATTTGCAATAGGTTCTTCTGAGAGAGTTCTATGAATATGTAACTTGGGTTACATTTGCAAGAGGTTCTTCTGAGACAGTTCTATGAATATGTAACTTGGGTTACGTTTGCAAGAGGTTCTTCTGAGACAGTTCTATGAATATGTAACTTGGGTTACGTTTGCAAGAGGTTCTTCTGAGACAGTTCTATGAATATGTAACTTGGGTTACGTTTGCAAGAGGTTCTTCTGAGACAGTTCTATGAATATGTAACTTGGGTTACGTTTGCAAGAGGTTCTTCTGAGACAGTTCTATGAATATGTAACTTGGGTTACGTTCTCCCAGGTGCAAAGTTTCACTAGGTGCTCTGCTTTTATTTAAATGATTTCAACACATTGAATATTAATGTTATAGCATATATTCAATTCAATAACACAAATAAAAACATGCTAAATGGAAATTCAAGAGGTTCGCTGATTTACTATGGATTAAACAAACATTTCATTTGGATTAGTTAATTTGTTCAATTATCATGTAAAGTAGGCCAATGATAATAGGTATAATGAAATCCAAATAACCCCAATGAATAACACAATATCCATCTGTTGTATTCCAAACTAAATTTGCATCAATTGCCATTGCATCTATTCCAAATGTTATGCCTACTTTTGTAAATTATTTGGGGCAGTTTTGCAGTTAGAAAATGTTGTTCTTTATCACCTGGTTGGCAGAGCTTTATCCTCTAGTTGTACTTTACATATCAAGCATTAAATCCCACTGTGGAAATGCATTTATGAGCAATAATTACACTACACTACTGACTCACTCCATTGACTAAGTCCCACATGAATGAGGAAATAGGCACGGAAAATAAATGATTGCTCACAAATGACATACGGGTATCATAGCTTGATTATACACTGAGTGTACAACACTTTAACACTTATCGTCCCAGATGGCATAGCAGTTCAGACGTCTTTTGTCCTCGTCTTGTCGTGTCGTGTATATATATTGTGGCAAAGAAGGGGGTCGAGTGATAAGTGGCAGATATGTGAGAGCAGAACTAATAAACGGGCTCTGCCCGATCACTAAAATGGCCACCCCTGTCAGAACTACAGATCACAAAATGTCCGACCGCCAAAACTACAAGTCCCAGAAGCAAGGGGAACCCTCGGAAGGTGGAGCCGACTCACAGATAAAGGGTCAAGAAAAACCAGGAAGAGGGAGAGAGAGTGCTGGAAGGAGCTATGAACAATAGAGAAAGAGACTATAGAGATTGGCTGGATTTACCGTGTATGAGCTGGATTGTTTTGGACTTACCTGTTGGCGTTTGGACCTGGACCTACCGAGAACCCGATTCGTGTACCGAACCCTGCTATCCTTGACCTCGCCTACGGCCTGGGTGGACCAGGACGGAGAAACAAACACACAGGTACTGTCCTGTTCGAAAGAACTCTCATTCTTGGGTGATTTGGTGACAGTTTACCACTTAGTTTGTGACAAACGCTCCTAACCTTGAAGAGGTATGCCACACGTGGTGGAGGATGCGGGCATGGACTAACATACCACTGGTTAGGTAGAAGAAAAAAAAAAAAAAATGTTCAGTTAGCACTCCAAAGGGGAGTCAGGTTTTTTTTTGTGTTTTGGCTTTGTTTGGTTAGGACAGTTTTCAGGAAAATGAGTATGGAGGGAGCCATACAGGCCCTGTTACAAGCGGCGGCCGCCCAACAAGAGGCAACTAGAGCTCAACAAATAGTTCATCAGGATGCAATGCGAATGTATCAGGACACGTTACAGATCCAGCACCGCACCAACCAGCTGCTCACAGAAGAGCAAGAGAGAAACACCCGGGAGTTAAGAGAAGGCCTAAAGGGGCTAGCGGACCAAATTGGGGCTCAATTACCAGCTGCAAATACCCAAAGGAGGGCCAATCATTTTCTTCAAAAATGACAGCGCAGGATGATGTGGAAGCATATCTTACCACCTTCGAAAGGACGGCAGAGAGGGAGAAGTGGCCGAAAGAAGAATGGGCAGGGCTTCTGGCACCATACCTGGCAGGGGACGCTCAAAAAGCGTATTTCGACCTGGAGTTGAAAGATGCACAGGATTACGATAAACTAAAGGGAGAGATCCTGACTAGACTGGGAGTGACTGATACCGTGAGGGCACACCGCTTCCACCAGTGGTCCTACCGACCGGGACAACCCCACGAACACAGATGTTCGACTTGATTCACCTGGCACGGAAATGGTTGCGACCAGAGACCCGGTCATCCGCCGAGATTGTCGAGACCATCGTACTCAACCAGTTTCAGCGAGGTCTACCCCAAGAAGTGAGACGATGGGTTGGCCAGAACGAGGTACTTTCCGCCGACCATCTCGTGGGCCTGGTTGAACGGTATTGTACGGCAAGAACAGCTGAGCAGGCACAGGAGGAAAGATTCCCGTTCCCCAGGCATGGGCGAACCAGTGGACAGGGTAAGGCTGTCCCAACATTTAGAGGGGGAAGAGAGCAGCGTGGGGCCATGAGGAAAGAATCAGAATCAGAGACCAGAACATCAGAGACCAGAACATCAGAGACCAGAGCATCAGAGACCAGAACATCAGAGACCACAACATCAGAGACCACAACATCAGAGACCACAACATCAGAGACAACAACATCAGAGAATAGAACATCAGAGACCAGAACATCAGAGACCACAACATCAGAGACCACAACATCAGAGAACATCTCAGACAATACAATCTTCAGCATCTCAACCATCTCTGAACCATGAAGACCCTGACTGCTCTACTCCTCCTGGGACTGCTCTGCTCCCTGCATATGACGTCTGCACAGGGTGTCATCGCGTTGGAAACGTCAACTGACTGCTGTATGAAATTCAGCGCGAGGATCCCTCTTCAACAAGTGGTTTCTCTCAGAACAACCTCCAGTAGCTGCCCTCGCAAAGCACTGATTTCCACCACGTGTGGCATACCTCTTCAAGGTTAGGAGCGTTTGTCACAAACTAAGTGGTAAACTGTCACCAAATCACCCAAGAATGAGAGTTCTTTCGAACAGGACAGTACCTGTGTGTTTGTTTCTCCGTCCTGGTCCACCCAGGCCGTAGGCGAGGTCAAGGATAGCAGGGTTCGGTACACGAATCGGGTTCTCGGTAGGTCCAGGTCCAAACGCCAACAGGTAAGTCCAAAACAATCCAGCTCATACACGGTAAATCCAGCCAATCTCTATAGTCTCTTTCTCTATTGTTCATAGCTCCTTCCAGCACTCTCTCTCCCTCTTCCTGGTTTTTCTTGACCCTTTATCTGTGAGTCGGCTCCACCTTCCGAGGGTTCCCCTTGCTTCTGGGACTTGTAGTTTTGGCGGTCGGACATTTTGTGATCTGTAGTTCTGACAGGGGTGGCCATTTTAGTGATCGGGCAGAGCCCGTTTATTAGTTCTGCTCTCACATATCTGCCACTTATCACTCGACCCCCTTCTTTGCCACAATATATATTTACAACTTTTTTTTCACATACATTTTATTTTTATTTTCCATCAACTCATCTTCAATACACTCTCCTGCAACCTGCCTCACCAATTGATATGTATAAATACGTATTATTTACCTCAAATCTGCAATCAAATCTGCAATCCTCCAAGAAGTTAGCCAGAAACTCCAAGAAGCTAGCCAGAAGCTAGCCAGGAGCTAGCCAGAAGCTAATCAGAAGCTAGTTAGCTTCTTTACTGGCAACTCGTTCGTATTCAGCTAACCACGGTTTGTGGTCATCAGCTATCCTTTAACTCGAAAATCTATCGCCAGTTTTGTACGGCGCAGCGCGGCTCGGAACGGAACATACCGGACCGATTTTTTTCTCTCCATGTCCCTGGATTTCAACTGCTCTCTGGACATTCACTCCCGGATCTCACAGCTAGCTGGCTGCTATCCGTGTGTCTATCTGCTTTCGTCGATTCCGGAGCAAACATCAATTACTCCGGAGCTAGCGAGCTCCGTCAACCACTCCTGAGCTCCGTCAATCACTCCTGGGCTGCAGTCACCTATCCGGACCCGTTTTACTGCCTACACGGAGCCCCTCCGGGCCTTCACAACTGGACTGCCGACGTTATCTACCCGAAGGAGATCCGGCTGGCTCCTCCGTCGCGACGTTACCTGAATGCCCATCTGCGGCCTGCTAACCGTTAGCTGTCTTACCGGATGCTCTCAGAATAGACAATCGGACAATTTATTTATTTTTATTATTAACATGTTTCTTCTTGGGCCTCTATAACTATATCTATTGTTTTTATTTTTTGTTGTTGTGTGATTTGGACTAATCCCCTCTACAACACGGAACTCCACTAATCTACTGACGGAACGCAAGAGGTGGCTAACAACAGACCTCCATCCTATGCTAGCTTGCTACGGATGTCCTGGCTAGCTGTCTAAATCGCCGTGACCCCCAAACCAACCTCTCCACTCCCTGGACCCTTTTGATCACTCGACTAAGGATGCCTCTCCTTAATGTCAATATGTCTTGTCCATTGCTGTTCTGGTTAGTGTTTATTGGCTTATTTCACTGTAGAGCCTCTAGTCCTGCTCACTATACCTTATCCAACTTATTAGTTCCACCACCCACACATGCAATGACATCTCCTGGTTTCAATGATGTTTCTAGAGACAATATCTCTCTCTTCATCACTCAATACCTAGGTTTACCTCCACTGTACTCACATCCTACCATACCTTTGTCTGTACATTATACCTTGATGCTATTTTATCGCCCCCAGAAACCTCCTTTTTACTCTCTGTTCCAGACGTTCTAGACGACCAATTCTTTTTGCTTTTAGCCGTACCCTTATTCTTCTCCTCCTATGTTCCTCTGGCGATGTAGAGGTGAATCCAGGCCCTGCAGTGCCTAGCTCCACTCCTATTCCCCAGGCGCTCTCTTTTGATGACTTCTGTAACCGTAATAGCCTTGGTTTCATGCATGTTAACATTAGAAGCCTCCTCCCTAAGTTTGTTCTTTTCACTGCTTTAGCACACTCTGCCAACCCGGATGTTCTAGCTGTGTCTGAATCCTGGCTTAGGAAGACCACCAAAAATTCAGAAATTTTAATTCCAAACTACAACATTTTCAGACAAGATAGAACTGCCAAAGCAAGGGGGCGGTGTTGCAATCTACTGCAAAGATAGCCTGCAGAGTTCTGTCCTACTATCCAGGTCTGTACCCAAACAATTTGAACTTCTACTTTTAAAAATCCACCTCTCTAAAAACAAGTCTCTCACCGTTGCCGCCTGCTATAGACCACCCTCTGCTCCCAGCTGTGCTCTGGACACCATATGTGAACTGATTGCCCCCATCTATCTTCAGAGCTCGTGCTGCTAGGCGACCTAAACTGGAACATGCTTAACACCCCAGCCATCCTACAATCTAAACTTGATGCCCTCAATCTCACACAAATTATCAATGAACCTACCAGGTACCCCCCAAAGCCTTAAACACGGGCACCCTCATAGATATCATCCTAACCAACTTCCCCTCTAAATACACCTCTGCTGTCTTCAACCAAGATCTCAGCGATTACTGCCTCATTGCCTGCATCCGTAATGGGTCAGCGGTCAAACGACCTCCACTCATCACTGTAAAACGCTCCCTGAAACACTTCAGCGAGCAGGCCTTTCTAATCGACCTGGCCGGGGTGTCCTGGAAGGATATTGATCTCATCCCGTCAGTAGAGGATGCCTGGATATTTTTAAAAATGCCTTCCTAACAATCTTAAATAAACATGCCCCATTCAAGAAAATTAGAACCAGGAACAGATATAGCCCTTGGTTCTCCCAGACCTGACTGCCCTTAACCAACACAAAAACATCCTATGGCGTTCTGCATTAGCATCGAACAGCCCCGTGATATGCAGCTGTTCAGGGAAGCTAGAAACCGTTATACACAGGCAGTTAGAAAAGCCAAGGCTAGCTTTTTCAAGCAGAAATTTGCTTCCTGCAACACTAACTCTAAAAAGTTCTGGGACACTGTAAAGTCCATGGAGAATAAGAACACCTCCTCCCAGCTGCCCACTGCACTGAAGATAGGAAACACTGTCACCACTGATAAATCCACCATAATTGAGAATTTCAATAAGCATTTTTCTACGGCTGGCCATGCTTTCCACCTGGCAACTCCTACCCCGGTCAACAGCACTGCACCCCCAACAGCAACTCGCCCAAGCCTTCCCCATTTCTCCTTCTCCCAAATCCATTCAGCTGAAGTTCTGAAAGAGCTGAAAAATCTGGACCCCTACAAATCAGCCGGGCTAGACAATCTGGACCCTTTCTTTCTAAAATTATCTGCCGAAATTGTTGCCACCCCTATTACTAGCCTGTTCAACCTCTCTTTCGTGTCATCTGAGATTCCCAAAGATTGGAAAGCAGCTGCGGTCATCCCCCTCTTCAAAGGGGGACACTCTTGACCCAAACTGCTACAGACCTATATCTATCCTACCATGCCTTTCTAAGGTCTTCGAAAGCCAAGTCAACAAACAGATTACCGACCATTTCGAATCTCACCATACCTTCTCTGCTATGCAATCTGGTTTCAGAGCTGGTCATGGGTGCACCTCAGCCACGCTCAAGGTCCTAAACGATATCTTAACCGCCATCGATAAGAAACATTACTGTGCAGCCGTATTCATTGATCTGGCCAAGGCTTTCGACTCTGTCAACCACCACATCCTCATCGGCAGACTCGACAGCCTTGGTTTCTCAAATGATTGCCTCGCCTGGTTCACCAACTACTTCTCTGATAGAGTTCAGTGTGTCAAATCGGAGGGTCTGCTGTCCGGACCTCTGGCAGTCTCTATGGGGTGCCACAGGGTTCAATTCTTGGACCGACTCTCTTCTCTGTATACATCAATGAGGTCGCTCTTGCTGCTGGTGAGTCTCTGATCCACCTCTACGCAGACGACACCATTCTGTATACTTCCGGCCCTTCTTTGGACACTGTGTTAACAACCCTCCAGGCAAGCTTCAATGCCATACAACTCTCCTTCCGTGGCCTCCAATTGCTCTTAAATACAAGTAAAACTAAATGCATGCTCTTCAACCGATCGCTACCTGCACCTACCCGCCTGTCCAACATCACTACTCTGGACGGCTCTGACTTAGAATACGTGGACAACTACAAATACTTAGGTGTCTGGTTAGACTGTAAACTCTCCTTCCAGACCCATATCAAACATCTCCAATCCAAAGTTAAATCTAGAATTGGCTTCCTATTTCGCAACAAAGCATCCTTCACTCATGCTGCCAAACATACCCTTGTAAAATTGACCATCCTACCAGTCCTCGACTTTGGCGATGTCATTTACAAAATAGCCTCCAATACCCTACTCAACAAATTGGATGCAGTCTATCACAGTGCTATCCGTTTTGTCACCAAAGCCCCATATACTACCCACCATTGCGACCTGTACGCTCTCGTTGGCTGGCCTCGCTTCATACTCGTCGCCAAACCCACTGGCTCCATGTCATCTACAAGACCCTGCTAGGTAAAGTCCCCCTTATCTCAGCTCGCTGGTCACCATAGCATCTCCCACCTGTAGCACACGCTCCAGCAGGTATATCTCTCTAGTCACCCCCAAAACCAATTCTTTCTTTGGCCGCCTCTCCTTCCAGTTCTCTGCTGCCAATGACTGGAACGAACTACAAAAATCTCTTAAATTGGAAACACTTATCTCCCTCACTAGCTTTAAGCACCAACTGTCAGAGCATCTTACAGATTACTGCACCTGTACATAGCCCACCTATAATTTAGCCCAAACAACTACCTCTTTCCCAACTGTATTTAATTTATTTATTTATTTTGCTCCTTTGCACCCCATTATTTTTATTTCTACTTTGCACATTCTTCCATTGCAATACTACCATTCCAGTGTTTTACTTGCTATATTGTATTTACTTTGCCACCATGGCCTTTTTTGCCTTTACCTCCCTTCTCACCTAATTTGCTCACATTGTATATAGACTTGTTTTTTTATTTTTTATTTTTTTAACTGTATTATTGACTGTATGTTTGTTTTACTCCATGTGTAACTCTGTGTCGTTGTATGTGTCGAACTGCTTTGCTTTATCTTGGCCAGGTCGCAATTGTAAATGAGAACTTGTTCTCAACTTGCTTACCTGGTTAAATAAAGGTGAAATAAATAAATAAAACCTGCTCTTTCCATGACATAGTCTGACTAGGTGACTCCAGATGAGAGCTATGATCCCTTATTGATGTCACTTGTTAAATACACTTCAATCAGTGTAGATGAAGGGGAGGAGACAGGTTAAAGAAGGATGTTTATGCCTTGAGACAATTGAGACATGGATTATGCATGTATGCCATTCAGAGGGTAAACTCAATATTAGGAAGGTGTTAGGAAGGTGTTCTTAATGTTTGGTATACTCAGTGTATTTCCCACTATGTCAACCTGCTGTCTAAAAGCACAGATAAAAAGCAGTCCGACATTTCAAACCTGTGTCCTTCCAACTGCAGTTATAGCTTATCTCCCAAAGACAAACATCCCTGTTATGAAGTTATATCACCAGCGTTGTCATGGTTTTGGGAGCAGGTGAAGGTGAAGGGATTGCAGTCAAATCCTTCATTTGTTATTCCTCTCCCAGCAGCAGCAGCAGCTCCGGTAAGGCAGTGAGTGGACTGGCCCCACTCTGCAGCAGCAATGCTGTCAGAGAACCCATCCCTCTTCCCTCTCTGGCTGGCTCTGTCCAGTTACCCAGCTCTTTGGACAGAGAAACTACTTGGCTGATTGAAACAACTCCCCATCAACCTGACACGACTTTGCTTTTATCAGTCTTCTTCTTAATTACTCGTCGCTCGTTAAAGGAAGGTACGCCATGTTTTTGTTTTTGAGCCTAGATGTTCAAGGAGCCAAAGGCCCACTCTCACCTTGAAGATGTCTAAAAAGATCAAGTGATCACATGAGCACTTCCTGTTCATTTAGGAAGGGGGATATGAGGCACATAGGCTTGATGAGGACTGTTGCTAATTTATGGCGCAGCGGGTCCTGTCAGAAATCCCAGAGTTCAGGCAGTGTCAGGACATGACCGGGCCCAGCGGGACACAGACAGGAAACAGCCAGAGAGCATTAAATTCCTGACGAGCTGTAATGGTGTCACTATCCCCTGCTCTCTCGGGAAAATAATAACTTCCTCTCAGTGCCACAAGAAGGACAAAAAGAAAAATGTATCCTCAGGTTCTGCAATGACAAAATCGGATAATAATAGGAGTCAACCGGAGAAAAAAAATACCATGCAACATTTGTATAATAGTCAAGATGACTCATTGTTACACAGGTCTGGATGTGCATCATACCCTGTGCTTCTCTTTCCGTTTACCACCAATCTTGTCCTTGATCACTGCATATTATCAGCAATCCAATATAATTGGAGACAAATAACTTTCTGCTTAGCTGAGTCTTGGTAAGGTTTATCTGTACTGCGGTTGGACAGAGTGCTACAGATGTATGATCTTAATTTTAGCCAGTTTTCTACAGCAGGAAAATAATCCTGCAGCAACAGAAAATGTGAATTATTATGTGGATTAGAATTAATGGAGATTTGTGTAGGGTTTAATACATTTTTCATAAGGGGAAATCAAGTCTGAAATGTCAAAGTGGAAATTACAAACCAAAGCCTTTAAACCTCAAATACACTACCCATTTTACATGTATTGCATTGCAGGAAAGTTATCCTGCAACAAGGTAATCAAATTAAGATCCTACACCTCTAGTGTTAAGATGATGATAGCTCTTTAATAGAATACTACGGCTCATTAGGAGACTGTAAATTCATTACATATGCTTAGTCATTCCACTAGTGCACTGATTCCTGCACCCCTGCTATCTACCTGGGTACATAGCCTGGTAATAGAAAAATATATACTGTAGGTACCCAGCAAGTGAAAAAAAGTCTCCATGGTGACTCCAATGTGTCTCCATTGAGTCTCCATTGAGTCTCAATCGTGTCTCCATACCCCCCCCCCCGCAGTATTTATATCATCTCAATCCTATTCTGCCACCTGTTTCCCTGAGCGGGAGTAGAACAGACTCGCCTGTGGATGAGTTTACAGATTTTCACACCCTAGAGATGTCAAGATGGATGGGTAGTCTTTTGTCCTTCTCATAGCTCTCTCTCAGTGGCGACCCATCATTCACGGCAGTTTTCAGCGCCACATTTTTGGGCTCGCTTGTTTTGCATGTTATTTTGGCATTAATATGTGTCACATATCAGTTTGCAAACAATGTTTTTAGAAATATACAGTACCATTCAAAAGTTTGGACACACCTACTCATTCCAAGGTTTTTCTTTATTTTGACTGTTTTCTACATTGAAAAATAATAGTGAAGACATCAAAATTATGAAATAACAGATATGCAATCATGTATTCTTCAAAGTAGCCACCTTTTGCCATGATGACTTCTTTGCACACTCTTGGCATTATCTCAACCAGCTTCATGAGGTAGTCACATGGAATGCATTTCAATTAACAGGTGTGCTTTGTCAAAAGTTAATTTGTGGAATTTCTTTCCGAGTTTGAGCCAATCAGTTATCTGAAATATAAAATAATAACATGCAAATTAATTACTTAAAAATCATACAATGTAATTTTCTGGATTTTTGTTTTAGATTCCATCTCTCACAGTTGAAGTGTACCTATGATAAAAAATGACAGACCTCTACATGCTTTGTAAGTAGGAAAACCTGCAAAATCAGCAGTGTATCAAATACTTGTTCTCCCCACTGTAGGTATTCCTCTTGTCCAGATGTTAGGGCAGTGTGCAGTCTGGTTGCGATTGCATCGTCTGTGGACCTATTGGGGGCAGTAAGAAAATTGGAGTGGGTCTAGGGTGTCGGGTAGGGTGGAGGTGATATGGTCCTTGACTAGTCTCGCAAGCACTTCATGATGACGGAAGTGAGTGCTATGGTGCGGTAGTAATACTAAGTGTATGTTGTGTAGTAAGTTGTATGTAGCCCATGTGCCTCGCCCTAATGATTTGGTTCATTTTCACCTTTTATTTTTGCCTACTGTTCTGACTTGGTGGTGCACATGTAGCCTATAACCTGTTTTTGAGAAATTGAATCATTGAATTTTGTAAGAGCTTTCATTGTCTGCTTATTTGCCCCATTTATTTATCCTACAGTTCTGACTTGGTGTACAGGGAGAACACTGTAAGAACGGCCACTGTTCTGAATTCTGTCATTGAACATTTCAAAAGTGCTGAACAAATAGTTATATTGACTACGTCCGTCCTAGCTTGCTCATTAATGTCTTAATCGAAATTACAGATTACCTCTTATCTGCTTGTTGTCCACTTATGCCATAGTTTGTACATTGCAATTGTCCGTAGAAGTCACATTTGTTTAAGCAAGTCAGCCATTTCAGCTATTTATTTTTAAAATGCAGTAAATTAGGCTGAATGAACTGTTTTGCTGCCAGACAAGCCTCCGGTGATAGCCAGGTGTAGCAGTGGTATTGTGCAATTGATGTATTGTTTAGTGTTGTGTTGTGTAGTGGCTTTGCCCCACCAAGATTTACATGCTAAAATCGCCACTGCTCTCTCTACATATTTGTTCCCTCTTTTGCCAGTTGGTTGTAGTGTACAGACGGTTATTTTCTCTTTTCCCACTGTTATGGCTGGCGTGCTAACTGGGGGTGGATCGGATAGACACATGGCGCTCTCTTTGTAGACATTTTCTGTGGTTGAACAGTGCCAGTTAGACATGATGTTTATGAGGGACCATGCTGAGGTGCCATGGGGCTGATGCAGCCAGGGCCTTATGGATGCTTGTTGCATCAATTCAGGTGTTTAAGCTTTGGTCTCACCTCAGTTATTGCAGTTTTTCTCTGACATCAATATTATCGATTGTCATTATAGGTTAGGATACTTCTCTCTGGCTGGTTTCTATTGTATTTAACTTATAATCCCTGAGAAGCCGGTGTTAGGAGGATCTATTGGCACGGGTGTTGTTATGCCCGAGATGAGGTCGAGGGCTGGCAAACCGTGCTCATATATCCTCCAAACACCAGCATCGAGGGGATTATCACTTTTATACAATGGGTTACTAACATATTCAAATAATGCTAGACATATTTTCATTAAAAATGTTATTTTGATTAAATGAATCATACTATTCTATCCTTTCACAAGATATAGTCCCGACACAAATCTAGGGTTTGTAGAGACGCGACTCAGTCGTTCAGGCTTTTTTGTTCTCAATCTATTGACGTGACCCAGTTGTTCAGTCTTTTTGTTCTGTTTCTATGGACACAACCCAGTTGTTCGTACTAAATGTTCAATTGCCATACTGGCTGGTAACGTTCTTATCCCTTGATTGCTAGCTAGCCAACTATGGCTAGCTTACATTCACAACAAGAAGTGCAGCCCGAATAACAGCAAAATAGCTGCATTTGCATAAGTTTAAGCTGTTTTCTAGTGACATTTATTTGGATACATCCATAACAATGAGCTAATGAGGCGCAATTTCGCCTGGCATAGAAAACGTGCTCACTTGTCAAGACACTGTTGTTCAGAAGAAATGGCCAACAACACAGCTACAGTAACACAATCACTTCAAACTGAAGCTGGAAAGACTGCAAATTAGCTGTTTTTCTTTTGACCTTTTTTCAATTGACTTTCTTTTGTCTATATCCAAAAAAATGATGCCAGCTGATTCATGATCTCGACTGGCTTAGAAAATCTGCCTGTCTGTCTTTTTATAGTGAAAATCAAGTTTATAAGTTGCCTGGCTGGACTGATGAGTCAGTGGATTGTGCAGTCAGATGGAACAGAGTAAATAAGCATTTTAACATCATAGATTTAGCCAGGGGCAACTTGTAGAATAGACACCGGCTGGAATGTGGTTTTAACCAATCAGCATTCAGGAATAGACCCACCCATTGTTTAATGTTTTATGGAATCTATTGGAATCTCTTGAAATCCTGAATCCGGTACTTTAGTTCCTGAGACATAGCACCCTGGGGACTGTGATTTGTGGTGCCTGTGGGATGTTGTTGAGTGATGATTCATCTTGGTGAATAGGCCAGTGATGCAGATTATTGTCCCTGTCTGGGATAGTGATACTGATAGTGCTCATATTGGGAGATGCTGCCTTTCCCATGCATGGTATGACCAGAAATTAGATGACCTCAGATTCATTAATATACTACCAAGTGACAGGCTCCAAGGAGGTTCACTTTGAGTACCCAGGTGATTCTGTCCGACAGCTGTGCTCAGTCAAGGGACAAGAGTCCATATATTCTATGATGCTATGTGCTGTTGTGAGGTGTTGGTGCAATATTTTACAGTATAAAACTGTCCCATCCCATTTGTGCAAAGCATTCAAATCTAGCGCGTATTAAGAACTGCACTTGTGCTGAACTCCTTCATTCAGAGGACCAAGGTAAGGTTATACTTCCAAACCATATCATCACAATAAAATATGGAGCTTTTTAAAAGTTGCACCTTGAATTATGCTCTCAAGGTGTTGACTAAATTGAATAAAATTGTGTCAAGTGCTTTCAAAATCTAAATCTAAAAATTGTAAAGTGCCGTATTTTTTTTTTTTGAAAAGTGCCGTAAAAAACTTCACACTATGAGGCATGCTTGAAGAAAGACCATCATATAAATGAAGGCTGTTTTCAGAGGAGGAGGTTTTGGGCCAATCTCAATGCAGAAGCTCATAAATCCCTCTCAAGACACACATGTGCCAAAAGCCAACAGCCATTTCTCTTCTGATTAGCCTCCTATTTTACCTGGAGGGCAGAACAGAAACTTGTTCTAAGATCACTGAAGGTCCTCCCATATCTCTGTAGTGTTCATGAAACTTGACACAAGCTCCAAGCTCCACAAGCTTCTGAAGATCGTAGCTAAGAGCGTGGACAATGTCACTTCTTGTATGCCAAGTTATTTAGAGACAGCATGAAGGAGTCGACACAAATTAAAACACAGAGATGTTATTTTATTTAATGTGCCATGTAGGTCTTTGACCCCCCCTTTGACCTAATTCATTCATGTTGAGGGGAATTCCGACCCAAGTTAAGAGCGTAAATTCATTTATGCACTTATGAGAATAGCAAGCTATTCACCCTCTATTGGTTTGGGTTGGAGATTGAATAAATGAAGGTGTGGCTGGGGTGTGTCTACAGATACGCTGTATTCTGACCCTACTTAATTCCACCACCTTCACACTCGTGGAAACCATGAATAAGGTTCTAGTAAACATACCGGTTCCAAGAGGAAAAAGCATCTACTTCATTTTTGCAGATTGAAATAACACCATTCTCCATGCACTGTAATTTACATATTGATAAGAGCTATTGATAAGAGCTAGGTAAATTAGTAATCTGTTTGGATAAGAGGATTGTAAATATAAATGACACTTGTTTTATTTTACCTTATAATCGCTGGAGATAAATGTAAAAACCAGTCATATGGCAGCAAACTGAAGCACATGTTTACGGACATATTATATATTGAATATGTTTACGGACATATTCAATATTCAATCAATATTCAATCAATCCCTATACCAGTCTGCTGTTCCCACATGCTTCAAGAGGGCCACCATTGTTCCTGTTCCCAAGAAAGCTAAGGTAACTGAGCTAAACGACTACCGCCCCGTAGCACTCACTTCCGTCATCATGAAGTGCTTTGAGAGACTAGTCAAGGACCATATCACCTCCACCCTACCTGACACCCTAGACCCACTCCAATTTGCTTACCGCCCAAATAGGTCCACAGACGATGCAATCTCAACCACACTGCACACTGCCCTAACCCACCTGGACAAGAGGAATACCTATGTGAGAATGCTGTTCATCGACTACAGCTCGGCATTCAATACCATAGTACCCTCCAAGCTCGTCATCAAGCTCGAGACCCTGGGTCTCGACCCCGCCCTGTGCAACTGGGTACTGGACTTCCTGACGGGCCGCCCACAGGTGGTGAGGGTAGGCAACAACATCTCCTCCCCGCTGATCCTCAACACGGGGCCCCACAAGGGTGCGTTCTGAGCCCTCTCCTGTACTCCCTGTTCACCCACGACTGCGTGGCCACGCACGCTCCAACTCAATCATCAAGTTTGCGGACGACACAACAGTGGTAGGCTTGATTACCAACAACGACGAGACGGCCTACAGGGAGGAGGTGAGGGCCCTCGGAGTGTGGTGTCAGGAAAATAACCTCACACTCAACGTCAACAAAACTAAGGAGATGATTGTGGACTTCAGGAAACAGCAGAGGGAACACCCCCTATCCACATCGATGGATCAGTAGTGGAGAGGGTAGCAAGTTTTAAGTTCCTCGGCATACACATCACAGACAAACTGAATTGGTCCACTCACACTGACAGCGTCGTGAAGAAGGCGCAGCAGCGCCTCTTCAACCTCAGGAGGCTGAAGAAATTCGGCTTGTCACCAAAAGCACTCACAAACTTCTACAGATGCACAATCGAGAGCATCCTGGCGGGCTGTATCACCTCCTGGTACGGCAACTGCTCCGCCCTCAACCGTAAGGCTCTCCAGAGGGTAGTGAGGTCTGCACAACGCATCACCGGGGGCAAACTACCTGCCCTCCAGGACACCTACACCACCCGATGTTACAGGAAGGCCATAAAGATCATCAAGGACATCAACCACCCGAACCACTGCCTGTTCACCCCGCTATCATCCAGAAGGCGAGGTCAGTACAGGTGCATCAAAGCTGGGACCGAGAGACTGAAAAACAGCTTCTATCTCAAGGCCATCAGACTGTTAAACAGCAATCACTAACATTGAGTGGCTGCTGCCAACACACTGTCATTGACACTGACCCAACTCCAGCCACTTTAATAATGGGAATTGATGGGAAATGATGTAAATATATCACTAGCCACTTTAAACAATGCTACCTTATATAATGTTACTTACCCTACACTATTCATCTCATATGCATATGTATATACTGTACTCTAGATCATCGACTGCATTCTTATGTCACTAGCCACTTTAACTATGCCACTTTGTTTACTTTGTCTACATACTCATCTCATATGTATATACTGTACTCGATACCATCTACTGTATGCTGCTCTGTACCATCACTCATTCATATATCCTTATGTACATATTCCTTATCCCCTTACACTGTGTATAAGACAGTAGTTTTGGAATTGTTAGTTAGATTACTTGTTGGTTATCACTGCATTGTCGGAACTAGAAGCACAAGCATTTCGCTACACTCGCATTAACATCTGCTAACCATGTGTATGTGACAAATAAAATTTGATTTGATTTGATTTGATTTGATTTGAGCATCAACATATCAACTTTCCCAGAGAAAAGTTTATAAAATGCTGTATCATTATGCCTAATTTTAATTTTACAGTACAGCCTTTTAACTTGCAAGGATGGGCCCTCTTTAATGTCTTAATTGAGATAAATGTACTCAAAACCCTATTGAATGAAAACTCCATCAGAAAATCTGTTAGCCAGCCAGTGGGAGGGTTTTCAGCGGTTGAATTACATTTATTCAGCACATACAATGTAGCCGCACCTGCAGAGCACGTTAAGCAGCTGAATAAGGTAAGTCTGCATACCAAATCCGGAAAAGTGCATCGAAAGATGTGTGTAGGAAAGGCGTACATTTCCTGAATCAGTCTGAATCGGCGCCGCAACGCCTTAAGAGAAGTCTTAATTTGCCTCTGGTTATGAGGTTGCTATTGCAATGAGAGACAAGGATAGTACACAAATAACCTTTATCACATTAAAAGAAAAAAACATCTATTTGTGAATAATAGAGAGAAATCATTTATGTTAGGGACATTTAGCATTTCATAGTTGTGTTGCTCCTGTGTCACATTAGACGTTACAATTCAATTTCGTAATAAACATAGAACATGTTTTGAATTGGGAGAATATCTACTTTGACCTCAAAATTCTGCAGTGAGTAAGCAGAAAAGTTGGCAGCAATGTGACTTTTTTGCTGTGTCAAAAGTTAAGTTGAGCACAGTGCAATTGGGAAAAACAAAACAACAACTTAGAATTGAATGACATGAAAGGGCAACAGGAGCGTTTTATGACATCACCTACCAGGGTTGAACGTATACCACAGTATAATAGTGAGTTATCAAAGTGTTGCATAAATAAATCAAATAGTTGATTCTAAAAGGGTAGTATACATTCTTGAAATACAATGTGATCACAATGTCACGCAGGTCTCGCTTTGGAATGCACTCGGCTTTCTAAAAGGATGCATTTTAAGTATTTTCCTTTGTAGTTGTCAAAGCCAATCACTGCTCAGAGCCCTTCGGGGAGAGGTATACTTTCAGAAGAAGCTCACGCAGGCAAATACCATCTGGAGGTGTTTATAGCCAATCTGCAAACCTAACAGGGTGCACGCTGAAGTTTGTCAACACTCTTATTGATTTGACATGACCTTTGATAATGTCACAGTGCTCTCTAATGTCTCCGCAAGGGATAGCCGGAATGGCTCCCTCCCGCTGGCAAATCTTCAAAACCCGACCCTAGGCAACACAGTAACTAGGTTCTGGTTTCAATGATGGACTCTTTTGGCATAGAGGAACTATGTCACTGCCTATGTCAATAAGGGGGGGGGGGGACTCTTACATAAAATCACGACGGAGACATGCCAGAACGTCACAATTTAAAACTAAAGTTTTCAGGCAAAACCTTTGCAGTGGTTTTACTGAAGGTAGTTGATTCAAACTAGCCAATTGCAAAATGCACTCATTAAAAAATAACCTGTGTGAGCTCCATCTTGCTAGGTACTATTTTTTCAAACTGATAAAGTAGTGACGTAGGCAGTAATGTAGTTCCTATATGACAAAAGAGTCCATCATTGAAACCAGACTTTAAAAAACCACCCCCAGGTGGTAAGGGTAGGTAACAACACATCCGCCATCCTGATCCTCAACACAGGGACCACTCAGGGGTGCGTGCTCAGCCCCCTCCTGTACTCCCTGTTCACTCAATGACTGCACGGCCATGCACGACTCCAACACCATCATTATGATCATCACATATCATCTGATTAATGAATGGTATCCATTAAGGCCCATATCATCTGAGAGGAGAGGATATGATGAAGGAATAATTATTCAGTGTCCTGATGCTGGGAGCCAGGCTGTGGAACATGGATGACCTGACTGATCATCATAACACAGGAGTGATATTGTATGTCTTGTCAACCAGGACATTAACCCCAGATTAAGAATAGGGAAAACAGTACAACCTCCTTGAGAGAATCTATCTCCTTTGGCCTAAATGTAATATGAAGGTTTAGGTGGTGTTGGATTATGAAAATGGCTATCAACAAGGCACACATAAAGAAAATATTTTCCTCTTGTTTTTAACACTGGAGTCACCATTTAACACACCATTTGATTTCCAGCATGAACAAGTTTAAAACTTCTTCATTATAATGTTTTCATTAATGCCTCTTTCTATGCTGTTTTACACACAACACCAAATCAATATGGATAGCGCTTAATGCAGTTATGGTGATGTATTTCTAAAAAGCTGTCATGGCCCAGTGAAGGGTGAAATCACCCCAGGAGCTGAGATGTTACAATAAGGCATGTTGGCCCCCCCTCCAGCTGCTAGCTAACAGCCAAGTGGAACAGTTACTGCTACAGTAGTAACACACACACAGCTCCATCCTATATAAAGATCACCTACTTTTAACACTTTGCTGTTCCTGCTAAAGATCTTTGGGTTAGTTGATGAGGTTTTATTTTTTTTATAGAGAGTCGGTAGTGATTTTGTTGGCAAACCACAGTGGTTGAAATGAATTGAAACGTCAATTTCATTCCCAGGTATTTCAACAAACAACAAATGTTGGATCGGCTCCTGAAGAGTTGACCTTGTAAGAGCCTGATTGGCAGCATGCTACTGACAGTAAACAACTGTGTAAATATAGAGCAAGTGAAAAAGAAGCACATCTCACAGTGTCCTCAACAATAGGCTAATATCACAATCATTGCATCTTCTGGTTGATTTTCTATGTGTTCAGGTACAGGTGTATCTGTGAATGTGAGAAGAGGAAATTGAAACTAGTCTCAGAGTGTGTTACAGTGCATGGTACTAACAGCATGGTACTAACATCATGGTGCTAACATCATTAACATCATGGTACTAACATCATTAACATCATGGTACTAACATCATGGTACTAACAGCATGGTACTAATATTATGGTGCCAACATCATGGTACTAACATCACGGTGCTAACATCATGGTGCTAACATCATGGTGCTAAAATCATGGTGCTGTCATGACGTTGGCCTGGGGGGTAGGTTTATGACAGTCATAAATACCTCTTCCCCCCTGTTTTCTCTCTCTACCCTACTGATGTTGCATTTGCAAACCCCTTGGTTAACATAGAGATTCTGGGAACATCAGAAGGTGGGGGGAAAGTAACTATATTCTGGTAATCTGAACAATTGAACATATGCGGTGGTACTTAATGAATATGATGTCAGTTCGGTTGTCATCTGAGACATTCTCATCAATGATAAGATGCCATAAACTCTACAGTGGAGTTATCGGATTCACATGGAATTGTTGTTCAATTTAAATGTTTGAATATGAAAGTATTCGTCATGGGATGACATGTGATTTTAGCTTCTAAAATGTGAGATTTGGGTTTTCATAAGGTAGGTCTCTGCTCAATCAGTGGCCCGCACCTGTGAAGGGACATGGGCTATAAAACTTTTAAAACATGTCCTCCTCTCCCTTCCTATATAAAGCCTTGACGACAATATAACCTCCTGTTCCGAGGATGTGAGGACGACGGTCCGATGTCAGAATGGTTCAGATAATACAGAATGGAGCCAACATCAGCGTGAGCTTTGGTTGCGAATGATATGAACTTTGAACTCTTATTCACTACAGAAGTGATACCTCCTAGCCGTTGAGTTAGCAACAGCAGCTGTAAACGCAGGTTAGGAAGGAACAGACAGAGTATCCTGTCTACCACACACCGACGTTACTACAACCTATCCAATTGACCACCAGAGACATTCTTCAAAGGACTCGGTTTGGCAACACGGCCTTCCATCTACCACCAACCTACCAAAGTGCAGCTCAGAGTAAATTTTTATTGCATTTTCATTTTCCAAATGGGCAGTAATTTAGAATGCATAAGATACTGTATTTACGATAGCACAGCTTCTCCTTGTCTCCCTCAGTCTTCCCGCTCTTTCACTCAAACCCAGCCCTTTTCTTTTGTGTAACCAGCTGTCATATCTGTTCCGCCCGCTAGGGACGTTTTCCTTTATGACGTAATTTGTAATCAAGTTATGATTAATTATGTGTACGTGTAATTCTGTGTGATTAGTTAGGTATTTAGTAAATAAATAATTAAACCCAATTTTGTATTGCTGATTAAACTTGTTAGCCAGGGTTCGTGAAGAATTTACAACTTTCAGATGAGACTGAATTAAGGTGACGATTAATATTGATGTAAAATATTACTAGGTCTTTAAGAGTTTATTCGGAAGATAACAATTCTACAAATACTCTTTCGTGGTGCCCCGACTCTCTAGTTAATTACATTTACATGATTAACTCATTTAATATTAATTACGGAGAAATTATTTTATAGAATAGCATGTCATATTACTTAATCCGGCATAGCCAAAGACACGACAGTGTTAACAACATGTACTATCAGCATGATACTATCAGCATGGTGCTATCAGCATGGTACTATCAGCATGGTATTAACAGCATGGCACTAACAGCATGGCGCTATCAGCATGGTACTATCATCATGGTATTAACAGCATGGCGCTGACAGAATGGCGCTAACAGCATGGTGCTAACAGCATAGCACTAACAGCATGGCACTAACAGCATGGTGCTAACATCATGGCACTAACAGCATAGAGCTAACAGCATGATACTAACAGCATGGTGCTTACAGCATGGTGCTAACAACATGGTACTAACAGCATGGTGCTAACATGCTAACAGCATGGCACTAACCGCATAGTGCTAACAGCATGATACTAACAGCATGGTGCCTTTAGCATGGTGCTAACAACATGGTGCTAACAGCATGACACTAACAGCGTGGTGCTTACAGCAGGATACTAACAGCATGGTGCTTTCAGCATGGTGCTAACATCGTGGTGCTAACAGCATGGTGCTAACAGCATGATATTCACAGCATGTTGCTTGCAGCATGGTACTAACATCATAGTACTAACAGCATGGTGCTTACAGCATGGTGCTTACAGCATGGGGCTAACAGCACGGTGCTAACAGCATGGTATTAAAATCATGGTACTAACAGCATGGTGCTAACAGAATGCTATTTACAGCATGTTGCTTACAGCATGGTATTAACATCATGGTACTAACATCATGGTACTAACAGCATGGTACTAACAGCATGGTGCTAACAGAATGGTATTTACAGCATGTTGCTTACAGCATGGTATTAACATCATGGTACTAACATCATGGTACTAACAGCATAGTACTAACAGCACGGTGCTAACAGCATGGTATTAACATCATGGTACCATCATCATGGTACTAACAGCATGGTGCTTAAAGCATGGTGCTAACAGCATGGTGCTAACAGAATGGTATTTACAGCATGTTGCTTACAGCATGGTATTAACATCATGGTACTAATATCATGGTACTAACAGCATGGTGCTAACAGCGTGGTGCTTACAGCATGGTATTAACATCATGGTACTAACAGCATGGTGCTAACAGCGTGGTGCTTACAGCATGGTATTAACATCATGGTACTAACAGCGTGGTGCTTACAGCATGGTATTAACATCATGGTACTAACAGCGTGGTGCTTACAGCATGGTGCTAACAGCATGGTGCTTACAACATGGTATTAACATCATGGTACTAACAGCATGGTACCAACAGCGTGGTGCTTACAGCATGGTGCTAACAACATGGTACTAACAGCATGGTACTAACAGCATGATGCTTACATAATGGTACTAACAGCATGGTGCTTACAGAATGGTGCTAATAACATGGTGCTAACGTCATGGTAGTAACAGCATGGTGCTAACAGCATGGTATTTACAGCATTTTGCTTACAGCATGGTACTAACACCATAGTACTAACAGCATGGTACTAACAGCATGGTGCTTACAGCTTGTGCTAAAAGCATGGTCTAACAGCATGGTGCTTACAGCATGGTGCTTACAGCATGGTCTAACAACATGGTGCTAACAGCATGGTGCTAGCAACATGGTGCTAACAGCATGGTGCTTACTGCATTTTCCTAAAAGCATGGTACTAACAACATAGTATTAACAGCATGGTAGGAACAACATAGCTGTTGCTTTGGATAACAATTCAACAATATATTACTGTCACATCAATTCAGTCAGTGACAGCCTCTTTTGGCTTACAGAAATCCTTATCTTTCCACCATCAGTTGTGGCTGACACCTTTGTGTTGGGTCCTGTCTGACTGGCCAGACACTCTGCCTGCCCTGCTGCAGCCCCAGAATGCTTTGACACTGTGACTGACCTCGTGCTTTATACCCGCATTCTCGTGCTTTATTGTCCGCATTCTGATTGTGCCTATATTTTCAGAAACATGTCGACACATGGTATTAAAATGTGTCTCTTATCTGTCCACTGTGTCCGCATTGCAAACAGATTCCCTTCATGCAAATTATTTGACAGATATTCTTTTAAAATAATATGTATTTATTTATTTTAAGAGACATATTGATGCCATAATTCAATGGTGCCACCTGTCAACGATTTTAGGTGGATAATGATGATTTGAATGGTTTATCTCTCCAGATCTGTCTACACTTTTAAGATATCCAGACAATGTGTGCATGACTACCTCCAGAGGTGGGCAGGAAGATCTGATCACAATCAGATCACAATGTGTCTTTTGATTGTCTTTACCCGTCTGAAAATGTTGGCACAACCAGAATGTGGAGAAGATCACGACAAAGGATGCATGATAGAACAGAGAGACAAATGTTCATTTCAAGTGACTTCAGTAATACACAATCAAACCCAAATATAAATCCAGACGGCTCTTTTATGATTGTCAATGATATGAGGCACTGCATCTAAGCATCAGCCAAAGTGTTTACTTTGGAGTCATTGTGGGTCTGGATCTATGGAACAATCTGTTTACAAAGATGTAGGAAATAATCAAATAAAGCTCTTGTATTGGCTTATTGTACATTACTGTTCCTTACTTATACAAAATAGACTGCACAGAGCATGAACAAACTACTGTTTACTGTTCCTTACTTATACAAAATAGACTGCACAGAGCATGAACAAACTAATGTTTACTGTTCCTTTTTTAACATACATAAACCACACAGAGCATGAACAAACTACTGTTTACTGTTCTTTATTGATCCAAAATAAACCACACAGAGCATGAACAAACTACTGTTTACTGTTCTTTATTGATCCAAAATAAACCACACAGAGCATGAACAAACTACTGTTTACTGTTCTTTATTGATCCAAAATAAACCACACAGAGCATGAACAAACTAATGTTTACTGTTCCTTATTTAACATACATAAACCACACAGAGCATGAACAAACTAATGTTTACTGTTCCTTATTTAACATACATAAACCACACAGAGCATGAACAAACTACTGTTTACTGTTCCTTATTTATCCTAAATAAACCACACAGAGCATGAACAAACTACTGTTTACTGTTCCTTATTTAACATACATAAACCACACAGAGCATGAACAAACTACTGTTTACTGTTCCTTATTTAACATACATAAACCACACAGAGCATGAACAAACTACTGTTTACTGTTCCTTATTTAACATACATAAACCACACAGAGCATGAACAAACTACTGTTTACTGTTCTTTATTGATCCAAAATAAACCACACAGAGCATGAACAAACTACTGTTTACTGTTCTTTATTGATCCAAAATAAACCACACAGAGCATGAACAAACTACTGTTTACTGTTCTTTATTGATCCAAAATAAACCACACAGAGCATGAACAAACTACTGTTTACTGTTCTTTATTGATCCAAAATAAACCACACAGAGCATGAACAAACTAATGTTTACTGTTCCTTATTTAACATACATAAACCACACAGAGCATGAACAAACTACTGTTTACTGTTCCTTATTTATCCTAAATAAACCACACAGAGCATGAACAAACTACTGTTTACTGTTCCTTATTTAACATACATAAACCACACAGAGCATGAACAAACTACTGTTTACTGTTCCTTATTTAACATACATAAACCACACAGAGCATGAACAAACTACTGTTTACTGTTCCTTATTTAACATACATAAACCACACAGAGCATGAACAAACTACTGTTTACTGTTCTTTATTGATCCAAAATAAACCACACAGAGCATGAACAAACTACTGTTTACTGTTCTTTATTGATCCAAAATAAACCACACAGAGCATGAACAAACTACTGTTTACTGTTCTTTATTGATCCAAAATAAACCACACAGAGCATGAACAAACTAATGTTTACTGTTCCTTATTTAACATACATAAACCACACAGAGCATGAACAAACTACTGTTTACTGTTCCTTATTTAACATACATAAACCACACAGAGCATGAACAAACTACTGTTTACTGTTCCTTATTTAACATACATACACCACACAGAGCATGAACAAACTACTGTTTACTGTTCCTTATTTAACATACATAAACCACACAGAGCATGAACAAACTACTGTTTACTGTTCTTTATTGATCCAAAATAAACCACACAGAGCATGAACAAACTACTGTTTACTGTTCTGTATTGATCCAAAATAAACCACACAGAGCATGAACAAACTAATGTTTACTGTTCCTTATTTAACATACATAAACCACACAGAGCATGAACAAACTAATGTTTACTGTTCCTTATTTAACATACATAAAACACACAGAGCATGAACAAACTACTGTTTACTGTTCCTTATTTAACATACATAAACCACACAGAGCATGAACAAACTACTGTTTACTGTTCCTTATTTAACATACATAAACCACACAGAGCATGAACAAACTAATGTTTACTGTTCCTTATTTATCCTAAATAAACCACACAGAGCATGAACAAGCTAATGTTTACTGTTCCTTATTTAACATACATAAACCACACAGAGCATGAACAAACTACTGTTTACTGTTCCTTATTTATCCTAAATAAACCACACAGAGCATGAACAAACTACTGTTTACTGTTCTTTATTGATCCAAAATAAACCACACAGAGCATGAACAAACTACTGTTTACTGTTCTTTATTGATCCAAAATAAACCACACAGAGCATGAACAAACTAATGTTTACTGTTCTTTATTGATCCAAAATAAACCACACAGAGCATGAACAAACTACTGTTTACTGTTCTTTATTGATCCAAAATAAACCACACAGAGCATGAACAAACTAATGTTTACTGTTCTTTATTGATCCAAAATAAACCACACAGAGCATGAACAAACTACTGTTTACTGTTCCTTATTTATCCTAAATAAACCACACAGAGCATGCACAAACTAATGTTTACTGTTCTTTATTGATCCAAAATAAACCACACAGAGCATGAACAAACTACTGTTTACCGTTCCTTACTTATCCAAAATAAACCACACAGAGCATGAACAAACTACTGTTTACTGTTCTTTATTGATCCAAAATAAACCACACAGAGCATGAACAAACTACTGTTTACTGTTCCTTATTTATCCTAAATAAACCACACAGAGCATGAACAAACTACTGTTTACTGTTCCTTATTTAACATACATAAACCACACAGAGCATGAACAAACTACTGTTTACTGTTCCTTATTTAACATACATAAACCACACAGAGCATGAACAAACTACTGTTTACTGTTCCTTACTTATCCAAAATAAACCACACAGAGCATGAACAAACTACTGTTTACTGTTCTTTATTGATCCAAAATAAACCACACAGAGCATGAACAAACTACTGTTTACTGTTCTTTATTGATCCAAAATAAACCACACAGAGCATGAACAAACTAATGTTTACTGTTCTTTATTGATCCAAAATAAATCACACAGAGCATGAACAAACTACTGTTTACTGTTCCTTATTTTACATACATAAACCACACAGAGCATGAACAAACTACTGTTTACTGTTCCTTATTTATCCTAAATAAACCACACAGAGCATGAACAAACTAATGTTTACTGTTCCTTATTTAACATACATAAACCACACAGAGCATGAACAAACTAATGTTTACTGTTCCTTATTTAACATACATAAACCACACAGAGCATGAACAAACTACTGTTTACTGTTCCTTATTTAACATACATAAACCACACAGAGCATGAACAAACTACTGTTTACTGTTCCTTATTTAACATACATAAACCACACAGAGCATGAACTAACTAATGTTTTGCTTGCTTTGCATTAGTATTTATTCAGATGTGTAATCTGCTTCCATCGATAGGAATAATGTCAGCCCCGCTTTCAACTATTATCATCTCATCCCAGATTTGTATTTATACATGTTTCTACCTATTCTTCAAACAGAAATAAAGCAAGAACAACAGAGGCTTCACCTCAAAAGTAATATTTTCCTTTCATTTGCAGCATAACCAGAGCACTAATAATCTCCCTTCTTGAGCCCCCAGCCCACAGTCGTGGCTGCTCATCATGTTGGACTGGGGCATCATATATCCACTGTAGCAACACTTCACTAATGATGTTGTTGCTGATGGTAAGATAACGGCCTAATATCTCCTGAATGCAGCATGCGCAACATAATGAAAACAGATTAGCCCTTGGTTGCACAAGATGTCAAGCATACATTACTGCAGTGCTTTGTGGACACTGAGGGACTACTAACAGGCAAGCTCATAAAATATAAACCTGTATCTTGCAGAAGGATCACTAATTATAATATGTAGGTGGGACCTCAGAACAAACTACTGCTTTGGATTCGGGCTGTAACACAACGAGTCAAAGGGTATGAATACTTTCTGAAGACACTGTACACACTCACTCACTCACACACTACATTGACACTACCACACAAAACCCACACACATTCACATACACATGCACGTACGCACACACACACACACACACACACACACACACACACACACACACACACACACACACACACACACACACACACACACACACACTTTTACACTCATCAAATGCTGCTGCTTCTCTGGTCTTTATTTTACTCTTATTATTATCTATCCTGACGCTTAGTCACTTTACCCTGCCTTCAAGAACAAAACAAAAAGAATCCTGCAGCAACAGCAAATGTGAATTATTGTATTGCGTAACGGAAAATTAAGTCTGACATTTCTAAGTGGAAATTACAAACATCAGAAGCCTTTTTAAACCTCAGATACACTACATGTTTAATTGCATTGCAGAAAAGTTATTCTGCAACAAGGTGATCAAATTAAGATCCGACATCTGTACTGTCTCAGATCCGCAGCAGTAGCAGTTTACCACAAAACGCCAGGGATGGACCTCACTGGATGTTTGACATCCTGTGTTCATTTTATCGGTATGGTATAGGCTTTATTTTACCCCTGTAAGTCACTGGTCTATCTGCTAGTTTTATGTGCCTATTGTTTTCAGTGTCACATTGTTTTGACACCTGTCTACTTCTTCAATGATTGGGAAATCTCTCTATAAACATGCTGTAGTTTATTGATTTGCCCCGAAAAAAATGGGGATGGCTTGACAACTTCTCTTAAGGAAGTGATTTTTAGTTCATCCTTGTTCACCACCAGTGCAGTAATTTCTTATCCAGCTTAATGATCTCTGCTTATCATTACTGTGTCTTTATGCATTGCCATCATGTTTGAGTGGTGAAGACAGTGTCATGTGAAGTTGGCTTGGACTCTCCCTGGTAATTTATCACAAGATGCTCAGATGCTAAGGGCTCCCATCTAACCGTATAGAGTAAATTCAGTGCTATAACACAATTTCTAAGTAGAGTTCATTTCCGATTGAGCTGACATATGTATGTAGTCTCCGCCAACGTTGGAACGTTGCCTTTAAAGTCCAGTCACAGTATAGGGCTGATCTTCCGCGATACGGATTGAATGGAGCCCTACATAGGAACTTCCAGGAGAAGGTTAGAGGGTGTATATGCAATGAGATACCATCTGGTGAGGCTCTATGGAAGGCTCTGATTGAATTCTGTTTCCTGCTAGGACTTAACAATAAAAAAGCATCACAATCACTTAATTTGCATAAAGCTCTTTATCCTCCCCCAATTAAAGAGCTGAACAATGGGCTTTGGAAGAAAGGAAACTTTTGGAGCCAAACTCCCACATGTGTGTTGTTGTGAATGTTGGCTTGAAAAACATGAACTGAAAGGAGGATTTAACCCAGTTTAGGAGCACACACACGTCGCCGCTGTCACTCAAGCTCAACTTTGGCTTTGTGCTGCACCTTCAGAGAAGTGCTTGCTGTCATAGTCGGAGAATTTCGAAAAGGATCACTTAGAAAGCTTTTAATAATCAGCTTAATCACAACACATTAAAATACACAGCACTGCCTTTACTTTGGAAAATATCACAATGTATAAACAACAATAAGACTTGCTAATCAGTTATACTGAAACCAGCAGATCCTTGTATTTGTATGTGTGATGTGTATAATCTCAGTTAAGAGAAGGGATCAAAATATTTGATGTGTAATCTCAGTTAAATAAAGGGATCAAGAAATGCTAGAACAAGCAGTGGAACCAGACCGAGGAGCTCCACCCTCTCACTTTGCGAGTTACGGGTCGAATGTCCCCTCCCTTCCAAAATTAGAAACACCTGTGAAATTGTGATTTGTCCAAATAACCAGTGACCCCCCAAAGAACTGACCACAACTACTGCTGCTCGTTATCCTACGCACCCAATTCAGTCCTGACAGATTCTACAGTTATGTTTACGTTGATCTGTCCACGAGAGATGAGTGTTTTTGTGAAGTGAGTGTGCGCTGTGCTTCTCTGCAGTGATGAGGTAAGACATGGACTGTGCGTGGTGTGTCTGTCAGATGCTGAGGGAAGGGGTAGAGCATTAGAAACTTCAGCTGTGTGGACTGTTGCCTGTTTCTGGAACACAATCAGTGGGTTAAGCATCTGCCATTGGATGATGCATGGCCCAGCAACACCACATCGCTCATGTTGTCACCCTGTGATGTACGCAAAGGCCAGACATAACACCGTAGTCCAAATCAATTACAATAACTCCCCCCTCAGTGCGACTAGAGACTACTTACAGTGGGCCAGGTTAGGAAGGCCTGAGCAGGTGTTCTCTTATTGCCGCTCCCAGTGCCATTCCAGAAGTGTCTTCCTGTTCTCCTTTCATTAAAAGATGCTTTCACACAATTTCACTCCCATGAAAATGATTCCTATGAGATATCACCAAATACATGTGGTATGCTGAGAACCACACAGGGAGGATTGGTTCCTGCTATGATTACACCTGTCCACCTGACCACCTGTCCACCTGAACACCTCCCCACCTCCTACTGATATCTGAGTCTGGCTGTTTGCACCAGAGCACATTGGGCAACAGACAACTGGGGTGTTGGGAAAAGCAATGCATAGAGCACGGATGGCCAATGATTCATATGTGTTTAATGATACAGAATCAAATAATCAATCAAATAATCAATATGTATTATCCATTGGTACTTTGATGCCTGATTTCTGATCGGTCTAAGAAATTAATTGTACAGTAGTTCAGCCAATAACTAAAACATTCCCAACGATACTCATTTCTATGTTTTGGCCTTGAATGATAGTACCTACGTGTCATCACTGACATTGTGTGTCAAACTATTGGACAAAATATGACAATATAAGTTTTCCATTTAACTGGCAAAGGTGCAGGGATTATGAGTCAGTACTAAGAAAGTACAGGGGTAAGACTATTCTGAAACCAGAGATAAGTGGAGATTTAACACGGACTGTATCTGGCCAAGGCTTCATACAATCCCTCTTGTAATGTTTTGTGAAATTTTAAGTCAAATCTGCTTTAGTCATGAACTTAAAATAGTGTAGTAATTGGTCACAATCGTGCAGAAGCAGAGTGGTTCTAGATAAGCGCTGTATGATGGTAGAGTCATACTATAGATTTAAAAAAGTCCCTTTCAATGTAACGGTTTATTAATGCCTGATTCCTAACTAAAGAAAAGACAGCATGTTTCTCCCAAGAATAAAATATGTATTAGTTCCACTTCATTGATCAGCATGTCCTTTATGAGCAAGAGTGTTTCTAAGTTCGCCCAAATGAATGCCGATTGGCTGACAGCTGTGGTATATCAAACTGTATACCACGGGTATGACAAAACATGTATTTTTTACTGCTCTAATTATGTTGGTAACCAGTTTATAATAGCATTGAGGCACCGTTGAGTTTGTGAAATATGGCCAATATACCACGGCTAAGGGCTGTGCTCAGGCACTCCACATTGTGTTGTGCTAAAGAACAGCCTTTAGCCACAGTATGTATATTGGGCATATACCCCCCCCCCCCCCCCCCCCTGCCTTATTGCTTAATTGTAACATGTACAGTGCCATTTTCCATGCATGAGCAAGAGAGCGGGGGTATGAGAGTGATTTGGTGGTTCATGAGAATAGCAACTGTGCTGACTCCTCTCAGGATCATTTCAACGCCCCATAAAAGCCTCCTCTCTCAGACCCAGTGGAATCATTTGAAAAGTATGCCTCAAAGGTTTGAATAATCACTCTACCAGCTGTCACTTTTCATATTGCAGGGGTTTTTCCTTTGCTTTTCTCTGAAGCTGTGCTGAACCGTAACCATTTGTTTAAAATGTCTGTAACTCAAACAGAGAAGTTAAAAGAAACCCACGAAAACATCTTGGAGATATAGAATTATCAAAGGTATGATGATGAAATTTGTGGGCCTATGGATGGTTTAAGATAATGTCTTCACACATGATCAAGGATTTTTTTTTCTTCAAATCGACCACTTCATAAAGTGTGTAAATATGCGTTGAACATTCAATACGTTTATTAATTATACAGAATAATGTATTACCAATGTGTACATTAAAATGCCTTTTGTACATTTAGCAAAATCAGTAATTAGCAAGTGAAAAGACAGCACGCTGTATATTTCAATACGCCCCACTTCATTACACAGCAGTCCCATTTTCAAGTGTGTGTTATTGATCATTGTAACCCTATTCGAATATTCCACATACAGATGTAGGATCTTAATTTGACTGCCATGTTGCAGGAGAACATTTTTGTAAAGCAGGAAATGTAACATTTGTAGTGTAGTTGAGGTTTAAAAAGGCTTCTGAAGTTTGTAATTTCCACTTAGAAATTTCAGACTTGAGGTATACATAATTCACATTTCTTGTTGCTGCAGGATTATTTTCCTGCTGTAGTAAACTAGCTCAAATTAAGACCCTTCGCCTGTATTTGCTGTTCAGCGTTGAAGAAATGATCTGAGCTGTACTAGCATTGATCTGTGAAGAGAAATTGAAATCTGATCATGAAGCAAAGATAGGGTTATAGCCTACAGAACAGACCAGCCGAGTCTAAGACATGTCATGCGTTTGAATCTCTCTGTTTCTGGATTAAACTGACAAAAGGCTTTTCATGTAGCACTCAGCTTTGCTTTGTGCAATAGAACCCTTCTGATTCTCTCGGTTTGATTGGATTCCATGTCTCCATCTGTCTAGAGAGAGTGATATCAGGATGTCTGCCATTGTCCAGCCAGAGGTGGCTAAAGGTCACGATGGCCGATGGGTTCATTAATTCAGACTGGCAGATAACCTCTGTGTGTCCTCTGGGCTGGGGCTGGTGTCGGGCTGGGGTTGCACGGGGCTGGGAATACATGGGGCTGGATGGTTCTGGGGCTGGGGCTGCATGGTTCTGGGGCTGTATGGGGCTAGGGTTGCATGGGGCTGGGTCTGCATGGGGCTGGATGTTTCTGGGGCTGGGGAGCATGGTTCAGGGGCTGGGGATGCATGGTTCAGGGGCTGGGGATGCATGGTTCTGGGGCTGGGGCTGGATGGTTCTGGGGCTGGAACAGGGATGAGGCCTGCATAATAAGCAAAGACAATGAGTGGCACTGATGATTGGAATGCAAAAGTCAATGGTGGCAGTTGTCTTATTTATGCAACGGAGTGACATGGGAGCGTGCCGTTCCTACACTACTGTCATGGGGCGGCAGGGTAGCCTAGTGGTTAGAGTGTTGGACTAATAACCAGAAGGTTGCAAGTTCAAACCCCCGAGCTGACAAGGTACAAGTCTGTTGTTCTGCCCCTGAACAGGCAGCACAGTTGCTATTCTCATGAACCACCAAATCACTCTCATACCCCGCTCTCTTGTACATGCATGGAAAATGGCACTGTACATGGTACACTGTTCCTAGGTCATCATTGAAAATAAGAGTTTGTTCTTAACTGACTTGCCTAGTTAAATAAAGGTAAAAAAAATAAAATGCCCAACTTCCCCACTGAAACCACCAAGGTTTGTGTCCAGATTAGTAGATTAAAGTCTTAACTGTTGCCACTCCTGGCACCGTTATTTTCCATTCCCTGAAGAGGGACAGGAAAGAAAATAATTATGGGCAATATGACAAGTCCCAGCATTAGTGTGTTGACAGTGCCATATGCCTGAAAGACAGGGGGCTGCCTTTCTCCACGAATCTGTGGTCCAGGGGGAAAACAGTGCCAAAGAGGTGACATGACAATTTGATTCTTGGAGGAAAGTTCCACCCTGTTTCCTGTCATTCGCAACGCCTCGTACTGTTGCTCTCAGATACCCTGATACCAGAGAATCGAGAAGAATATCTGGGACTATCTGGGACTCTCGTTTTCCCTTGGAACACTGAACATCTCCAAACAGAGCCACATCACTTCCTTTCTTTGTCTGTACAATTTGATGTACTGTATGATCAAATACGCTTTTGTGACAAAATAAACAACAGCTTTTGGCATTGAATGAGGCTATCTCCCTCATTGGAATAGACTTGTTTTATTAATAACAGTAGCTGACTGAATGGGATCTGAATAACAATCTGAATACATGCTGTTCCATCAATGTGTCAGAGGTTTGATACAATGGCCCTGTACTAAATATCCTTCAAACTCATTGTAGGCTACCACAAATCTATTTCATCTATACATTCAAAACTCTCTCGTAACTCAACATATAGGTATTTCTCCATTTTCAAAAGTCTGAACGTCCCTCAATGGCTAACATTCATCAAAGAGATCCACTGCATGGAAGAAGTAAGGTGCTTGGCTGAACATTAATTCCCACTGCAAGTTGTGCAGCACACTCCCAGTAATGTGAACTTAATTATTAATTGCCAATATGAGTTTGACAGCGAGTGATTGATCTGGAAACCGGAAGTGTTCTCCTGAAGCCAGCAGTATTAATCATTCACTCTAAATGTATTCATTATGACAGGTCACGGCCAGTGCTGCATTGCAGATGGGAGCAGTGGAACTTGATTGGAAGTAAAAGTACCCAAATGATGGCTATGGAATCAGCTTAACATCAGTGGTTGTTTTTAAAATGCCAACACCAGAGTAGCAGGCCACATCTGCTCTGAATAAAAAGGCCATTTCTAGTGCCCTCGATGAACATACAAGATCACCAATGATGCCGTAGTAGTACACAATCAGAAAAATGCCTGAGTCTAGTCGAGGAACATTCATGTGTTTGTACCATTTTGTCCCCAAAAACAATGAACCTAAGAGCCAGTTCTAAATGGAGGTCCAGATGCAGTCCTCCATAACTGGACATAAGACCTTTTAGTTGGTTAATGCTGGCCTGCCACATCACAGATTATGTTCTGTTCAACATAAGCAGAATTTGGTAATTGCATAAATGTTCATTCTCTGACTGAAGCACATTGTGTGGCAAGTGTGGGAGGAACACATATTTTTAAAATTTTTATTTAACCTTTATTTAACTAGGCAAGTCAGTTACGAACAAATTCTTATGTGATACAGCCTGGATTTGAACCAGGATGTCTGTAGTGATGCCTCTAGCACTGAGATTCAGTGCTTTAGACCACTGCACTACTCGGTAGCCCCAATATAATAACTGTGAAAGTGTGGGAGGACCGATTCCTGGAACGTTTGTTCCCTTTTCATGCCATGGCACTAAACATTTCACTTCTGTTTAATAAAAAAATGCATACATCACTGCAGAATTGTTTGTTTAAGAAATAATGTAGAAAAAAAATCTGTATCTGATGGTGCATCCTGCCTTAATACAAACTCGTCTGCAATATTGTTTGTTTAATTTGGTAAGTCAACACATTTCACTTTTCTCAATTAGATTGTAGACTGTCTTTAGGGTTTACCTCTACTGGGGTATCATTCCAAATTTCCTCTGAATGGTCCTGGCCAGTTGGGAGACTCTAATACGACGTTGGAGGCGGCTTACGGTTGAGAAATTAACATTACATTTTCTAGCAACAGCTTTGGTGGACATTCCTACGGTCAGCATGCCAATTGCACACTCCCTTTAAAACTTGAGACATCTCTGGCATTGTGTTGTGACAAAACTGCACATTTTAGGGTGTCCTTTTATTGTCCCCAGCACAACGTGCACCTGTGTAATGACCATGCTGTTTAATCAGCTTCTTTTTAACATTTATTTAGACTTTTTTTAGTATTTATTTAATATTCAAAACATACAATATACTTGCAGTGAAGCCTCTCAATAACTACATCATACCAGTCATCCAAAAGATTCCCATTCAGAGTGACACACAGCAGCATCCAGGGTCAATGGATGTGAACGTGAACCCGAACCCTCCAAGATCCCCCCACCGTTCCCCAATAGCTGTCCCTCAACCATTCGAGACCCCTCCCACTCCTCCCAAGGAAAAGACAGAAGAAAACAGAAAACAACAATTCAAAAAAATATATAATAATAATAATAAAATGTAATTTAAAACAAAGGACATCAAGGACAACTAAAATCATAACAGCAACGCCAACTGTATATGTTTGTGTGCATGTCTGGCTTCTTTGTGTGCATGTTTAATCAGCTTCTTGGTATGCCACACCTGTTAGGTGGATGGATTGTCTTGGTAAAGGAGAAATGTTCACTAACAGGGACATAAAGAGAGAAAGAAGCGTTTTGTTCATATAAAACAATTCTGGGATCTTTTATTTCAGCTCATGAAGAATGGGAACAACACTATACATGTTGGGTTTATATTTTTCTTCAGTATACATGATTTGACAAATGTTATTATAATTATCCTAGAGGCCAATTTGTTAAGACACCACTGGCTCACTGATGATTGGCGTAGACTCAGATTATGCAGCACTTGTAGTATAATGATAGCTACAAAGCTTTGTGTTTTTACCAATGGCAACTGTCCATTTTTTTTAAAAATTGTCCAGCCTTTTGACAGTTTTGCAGAATCATAAATTATTGCGCTGGGAGAGACTTCCCAAAGAATGAAAACATTGCATCATGGAGGACATATTTATTGTGTTGTATTAAATGTGATAAATAATATCTGCCTGAAAGGAGAAGGCCCTGCACAAGAAGAACAGCTAGCTCTAGAATATCAAACAGCCATTCAATTTTTCATAAGAGGGTGTCCCTTCTGCATTGCTGGTGACACAGAGCTATGCTTTCCTGATTCACGCGAATGGCTATTAGGCATACTGTAGGAGTTTTACCACAGTAGATACAGTATGTCACTCCCAAAGCATGTCAGAATCTCCACGGATACCCTGGGTATTCCACTCAAACACAAATATCTTGCCACGCTACTTGTTTTCCCACACACAGTGAGAAAAGGGACATTTCCAATCCCCTGGCTCTTACAGCTAGAGCCACTATCGCCATAAAGTATAAGACAGATCACGATGATAGTACTAACAGAACATCTTTGTTTATAGACATTCTGATTTGGTCTATATAATCTGCTGTTCACTGACTCTAATAACCTCACCCAGCCTTTTGTAATCAATTGCTGAATGAAGGTTTTGTGAATTTCCAAGAAGTTAGTGAAACTGAGCTCCTGAACCTGCCTTCGGTTACAACCTGGACTCAGGGATAGAAGTAACATAATAAATGCAAATCTGTCTCCCTCCATTTAGATATCAAATTTTCATTTAGGTACAAAAAAAAGTGTATTTGTCACATGCTTCATAGACAACAGGTGTAGACTAACAGTGAAATGCTTACTTACGGGTCCTTTTCCAACAATGCAGACTTAAGTACAAGATACAAATATATTTTTAGAAATAGTGACACATGGAATAACGAATAAAAATAAAGAGTAAAAGTAAAAGTAGCTACACACTGAGTGTACAAAACATTAGGAACCCCTGCTCTTTCTATGATATGACTGACCAGGTGAATCCAGGTGAAAGCTATGATCCCTTACATCAAGAATTACAACACTGCTGTTAAAAAAAAAGTTTGTATCAAGAATGCCCCACCACACACAGGTCATCCAGCCAACCTGACAATTGTGGGAAGCACAATTGTCAATATGGACCAGCATCCCTGTGGAAAGCTTTCGAAACCTTGTCCATGCTCCAACAAATTGAGACTGTTCTTAGGGCAAAAGGGTGTCCAACTCAATATTAGAAAGGAGTTCATAAAGTTTCGTACAGAGGGAATAGAAAAAAACATGGCTATATACAGGAAGTAACATTACCGAGTCGATGTGCAGGGGTATGAGGTAATTGAGGTAGCTGTATACTGTACATAGGTAAAGTGAATAGCAGCAGCGTATGTGGTGTGTGTGTGTGTGTGTGTGTGTGTGTGTGTGTGCGCGTGGCTTCAGTATGCATATGTGCATCAGTGGAGGATCCTCAGATGAGGAAGGGGAGGATCATCCTCCTTAAGGAATACAAGTAAAAAATAGTGAAACATTGAAACAGTTATCCTTTTTAGAAAACGTAAACAAAAATGTATTAAAACACAATGTGTTGCAATGAAGGTCTACAGTAACCTCAACAGCATTCTGTAGGGTAGCACCATGGTGTAGCTGGAGGACAGCTAGTTTCTGTCTTCCTCTGGGTACATTGACTTCAATACAAAATCTAGGAGGCTTGTGGTTCTCACCTCCTTCCATAGGCTTAAGCAGTAATTATGACAACTTCCGGAAGATGTCCTCTAACCTATCAGAGCTCTTGCAGCATGAACTGACATGTTGTCCATCTAATCAAAGGATCAGAGAATTAATCTAGCATTAATCTAACAATTGTTGAACAGTTTTGAACAAATTAATTTATTCAAAAATGAAGGAGAAACAAGAGCGAGAGAGAGCTAGCTATATTTTGATGTATTTTTTTCATTTTCACTTTCACTTACTTAGCTAGTGAATGCAGCTAGCTAGTTTAGCCTACTCAAACACCCGGCTCAAACAGAGAGGGATGCTATGTTAGCTAGCCGGCTATGACTATCCAACACTGGAACTCTTGCTGACTGTGCACTGTTCTGGATGATTGTAGTGAGTTTATTAACATGTTAGTTATAGTAGCTATGTTGACTATGATGTTAAAACCTCTAGTGACTCTCCATCCCGCATGAGGGAGGGTAATCATCGACTGACACTAATTAGCATAACGCAACGGACATAAATATTCCTAGAAAATATTCTTATTCATGAAAATCCCAAGTGAAATATATTGAGACACAGCTTAGCCTTTTGTTAATCACCCTGTCATCTCAGATTTTCAAAATATGCTTTACAGCCAAAGCTAGACAAGCATTTGTGTAAGTTTATCGATAGCCTAGCATAGCATTTTGTCCAGCTAGCAGCAGGTAACTTGGTCACGGAAATCAGAAAAGCAATCAAATTAAATTGTTTACCTTTTATGAGCTTCGGATGTTTTCACTCACGAGACTCCCAGTTAGATAGCCAATATTCATTTTTTCCCAAAATATTATTTTTGTAGGCGAAATAGCTCCGTTTGTTCTTCACGTTTGGCTGAGAAATCGCCCCGAAATTGCAGTCACGAAAACACTGAAAAATATTCAAAATTAGCTCCATAATATCAACAGAAACATGGCAAACGTTGTTCATTATCAATCCTCAAGGTGTTTTTCAAATATCTATTCAATAATATATCCACCGGGACAATTAGTTTTTCAGTAGGACCGATTGGAATAATGGCTACCTCTGTATTTTACGCGAGAATCACTCTGGGAGCATCAGGTGACCACTTGCGCAATGTAGCCGCTTACAGGTATTCTTCAACATAAATGCGTAAAACTACGTCACAATGCTGTAGACACCTTGGGGAATACAGAGAAAAAGTAATCTGGTTGATAGCCCATTCACTGCTCAATAGGGACGCATTGGAACGCAGCGCTTTCAAAACATGAGGCACTTCCGGATTTTTCTCAGGCTTTCGCCTGCAACATCAGTTCTGTTATACTCACAGACAATATTTTTACAGTTTTGGAAAGTTTCGAGTGTTTTCTATCCTAAGCTGTCAATTATATGCATATTCTAGCATCTTGTCCTGACAAAATATCCCGTTTACTATGGGAACGTTATTTTTCCAAAAATGAAAATACTGCCCCCTAGTCACAAAAGGTTATTAATATGGTGACAACGATATAGGCTGTGTGTAGCGGTTAGTGGTTATGATATGAAGATTTGGCATGGAAAGTTTTTTTCACCTGGTCATAGAAATCTGATGTGTTGTGCACTGAAGTCCACAAGCGCAGGGAAAAAGTGAGAAGAGGAGAGCGTGTAGATGCGAGAAGGAATAGAACGATCAAAGGGATCATGCTGTTATGTGGCTGCTATGAAAGTGCAATGTGTCTGACGATTCTGTTGAAAAAAAAATCTTAAATTGATGTATACGGAACGAAAAGGGGGGTAAACATACCTGAATTTTTCCAATTGTAACTGTTGAACTAATGATTACACCCTAGATCAGCTAGACGCAGGCAAGAGTCTGCAAGGCGTTATTGAATGTGCCAATGTCTGTCACCTTGTGCACCTACGTTGTAAACTTTCATTCATTCATAGGCTAGGTTCTAGCAACCTCACGATGGGTTTAGGGAAAATGCAAGTGTCATGTACAGTGGTATCCTAAACCTATCTACGTTACATTGAGCTGGGTGAGTGGAATAGGAATGACAGTCATCCAATATGCTGTAATAGAAATAAGGCCATGCACACAAACATTGTTATCTTCCTCCCTCATCTGAAACATAACTGATCTCCACTGGTGTGCATGTGTGCAGACTCTAGTCACGTGACTTGTTCTAGATTCTACACAAGTTGCAAACACTTGCCACTCGACTTGGAATTCAGCATCTATGACTCCTGACTTAACTTGGACATGAGCTGTAGGACTGGAGAGACTCGTTTTGTCAACTTGTGCACTATGTAGTCTATCTGTAGTTTATATCAGAGTGCAGCAGGTTCTCTGCCTGTCCTCTGGTATTTATTTAGCAAACTAGACAACACATCATTCAAGAACTCTTCACAGAAATGTTGCAGCTGCCTACACGTAAACTCTATGGGAAGAAAACAAGACGATTTCTCAGTCTGATCAACTAGGCTACTAATAACAACCACTTCTCCATAGGCACCCTGTCCCCTCTTGACATTCGGGAAGTGAAGTGGTAATGTTATGTAGCCTATTTATAGACCCATCTATTTGTGTTGGGAGCAGTTGCGATTTTAGCATGTAAATCTTGGTGTGGTAAAAAAAATAAAAGTGGGATGCATGCCAGCAAAGCCACTACACTAAACAATACATTAATTGCAATATATCGATGACAAACGGTGCCCACACCGCCTACATAAAGCTTCCCCAACAGCAGAGTCCCAACAGGAGTCCCAACACCTTACACCTGCTACACTTGGTGATCAGTAGAGCCTTGTCTGGCAGCGAAACAGTTAATTCAGCATCATTTACTGCCTTTAAAAAAAACATTGCTGATATGGCTGACTTGTGGTTTCTACTGACAATTGAAATGTACAAACTATGGCATAAGGGGACGACAAGCGGATAAGAGGTAATCTGTCATTTCAACGAAGACATTAATGAGAAAGTTAGGGTGGACATAGTCATATAACTATCTATTCAGCACTTTTGAAATGTACAACAACAGAATTCAGAACATGGGCCGTTCTTACAGTGTTATCCCTGTACACCAAGTCAGATCCATAAGATAAATAAAGGGTTCATATAAGAACAATGGAAACTCTTACAATATTCAATGATTACACTTCTCAAAAACAGATTATAGGCTACACGTGCACCACCAATTCAGAACAGTAGTCGGAATTAAGAGGTGAAATTAGACCAAATTATTAGGGTGAGGAACATAGGCTACTAACAGCTTACTACACAACATACACTTAGTATAACTTTCTTCGCTACAGTATACATATCTCCCTGGCATATTACATCATTTATGCTGAAGCATACAAGACATGTTTGGGCTCACAATGTTATGCTGTGCTCACTTGAAGCGGTCCTTCATGGGCAAATTTTGTCATCAAAGTCTGGCATTCTCTGGACTTATGGTGTCCTAGGAACTCTAAGATAAAAAAGTTGAATCATGATGATGTCAGTGATCTTCCGGTCGTAGCTCTAGAAAGAGGCCCTTGTTCCCAATTTACAATTCCAAGATAGATGGAAGTTCAAAACGAATGTTCCCAGTTGTAGCTCATTTTACCCGAGTTCCCAGTTTTCTTGAACTAACTAAAGTCAGATTTTGCAGGTCAGAGTTAATAGTTGTTTTGAGCGTGGCACAAATCATGCTTCATTGACAGAATGGCCAATGTTTATTAATTAGACTTTTAAACTAGGAAAAGATACCCTATTCGTGGACTTAGGACCACACAGCAACTCCACTTAATAGCAGGCTAATGATTGCTTTACAATGCTTGCAGTTAGCCACTGATTCCTTCCAAGCCACTCATTGTTGAATTTGCAATTACCAACTTGTTGTGTAATGCTTTTTTGTTTTTTTACAACTGTTTTTATTGACATTTTCTTTCACAGTAACAATGAATAATGTTTGAAATATAGTATATTGAACATGTGTTTTCATACATTCGATATACCATGGGAACATGCTATTTAAATGAGGTAGGAATGTGTTAGCGCATACGAAAATATACAATTCTTAATTAATACTTTCATAACAAAACATACACTACCGTTCAAAAGTTTGGGGTCATTTAGAAAAATCTTTGTTTTAAAAGAAAATCCATTTTTTGTCCTTTAAATTAACATCTTATTGATCTGAAATCCAGTGTAGACATTGTTAATGTTGTAATTGACTATTGTAGCTAGAAACGGCAGATTTTTTAATGGAATATCTAGAGTTGAAGTCGAAAGTTTACATGCACCTCAGCCAAATACATTTAAACTCAGTTTTTCACAATTCCTGACATTTAATCCTATTAAAAATTATCTGTCTTAGGTCAGATAGGATCACCACTTCATTTTAAGAATGTGAAATATCAGTATAATAGTAGAGAGAACGAATTATTTCAGCTTTCCCAGTGGGTCAGAAGTTTACATACACTCAATTAGTATTTGGTAGCATTGCCTTTAAATTGTTTAACTTGGGTACAAACGTTTTGGGTAGCCTTCCACAAGCTTCCCACAATAAGTTGGATGAATTGTGGCCCATTCCTCCTGACAGAGCTGGTGTAACTGAATCAGGTCACCATAAATGGTTGGCGTGTCTAAACACATATTGGACACAATTTGAGGGATTTTAAATGATATTATTAGTAACCAATCAGATCAGTAACCAATCAGATCAATAGGACTTTAGATGTTTTCAAAGGCCTCCTTGCTCACACAATCTTTTTCAGTTCTGCCCACAAATTTTCTATAGGATTGAGGTCAGGTCTTTGTGATGGCCACTCCAATACCTTGAATTTGTTGTCCTTTGGCCATTTTGCCACAACTTTGGAAGTATGCGTGGGGTCATTGTCCATATGGAAGACCCATTTGTGACCAAGCGTTAACTTCCTGACTGATGTCTTGAGATGTTGCTTCAATATATCCACATAATTTTCCAGCCTCATGATGCCATCTAAGTTGTGAAGTGCACCAGTCCCTCCTGCAGGAAAGCACCCCCACAACATGATGCTGCCACCCCCGTGCTTCACAGTTGGGATGGTGTTCTTCGGCTTGCACGCCTCCCCCTTTATCCTCCAAACATAACGACGGGAATTATGACAAAAAGTTACATTTTTGTTTCATCAGACCAGAGGCCATTTCTCCAAAAAGTACGATCTTTGCCCCCATGTGCAGTTTGAAAGCATAGTCTGGCTTTTTTATGGCGTTTTTTGAGCAGTGGCTTCTTCCTTGCTGACCGACCTTTCAGGTTATGTCGATATTGGACTCGTTTTACTGTGGATATAGATGATTTTGTAAATGATTCCTCCAGCATCTTCACAAGGTCCTTTGCTGTTGTTCTGGGATTGATTTGCACTTTTCGCAACAAAGTAATTTAATCTCTAGGAGACAGAACGCGTCTCCTTCCTGAGCGGTATGAGGGCTACGTGGTCCCATAGGGTTTATACTTGCGTACTATTGTTTGTAAATATGAACGTGGTCCTTCACGTGTTTGGAAATTGCTCCCAAGGACGAACCACACTTGTGGAGGTCTGCAATTATTTTTCTGAGGTCTTAGCTGATTTCGTCTGATTTTCCCATGATGTCAAGCAAAGAGGCACTGAGTTTGAAGGTTGGCCTCGAAATACATCCACAGGTACACCTCCAATTGACTCAAATGATGTCAATTAGCCTTTCAGAAGCTTCTAAAGCCATAACATCATTTTCTGTAATTTTCCAAGCTGTTTATAGGCACAGTCAATTTAGTGTATGTAAACTTTTGACCCACTGGAATTGTGATACAGTGAATTATAATGTGAAACAGTGAAATAATCTGTCTGTAAACAAGTAGATGTCCTAACCGACTTGCCACAACTATAGTTTGTGGAGTGGTTGAAAAATGTGTTTTAATGACTCCAACTTAAGTGTATGTAAACTTCCGACTTCATCTGTAACTCTATGGCAGCACCCAAGGGGACAGAATTTTAGAGCTCTACCCTTAGACTTGGCCGTGACATATTGTCCCCTTGAGTGACAGAACACTAAGCCAGTCACTATACAACGCTCCATGATTTCTGCATGATTTCCAGCACCTGCTGGAATCGGTTTCCTACTGAACATGCTTCTTTCCGTAAAAAATATTATAGTTTGATTACATTTTAGGGTATCTGAGGAGTAGATAGAAACATATTTTGACTTGTTGAACCAAAGTTTAGGGGTAGATTTTGGATTCTTTCAAATCGATGGCACCAACTAAACTGACTTTTTGGGATATAATGAAGGATCTTATCTAACAAAACAACACTACATGTTATAGCTGGGACCCTTTGGATGACAAATCAGAGGAAGATTTTCAAAAAGTAAGCGAATATTGAATCACTAAAATCCAGAAAATAGCTCAAATCCAGAAAATCACATTGTAGGATTTTTTATGAATTTATATGCAAATTATGGTGGAAAATAAGTATTTGGTCAATATCAAAAGTGTATCTCAATACTTTGTTATATACCCTTTGTTGGCAATGACAGAGGTCAAATGTTTTCTGTAAGTCTTCACAAGGTTTTCACACACTCTTGCTGGTATTTTGGCCCATTCCTCCATGCAGATCTCCTCTAGAGCAGTGATGTTTTGGGGCTGTTGCTGGGAAACATGGACTTTCAACTCCCTCCAAAGATTTTCTATGGGGTTGAGATCTGTAGACTGGCTAGGACACTCCAGGACATTGAAATGCTTCTTACGAAGCCACTCCTTCATTGCCCGGGCGGTGTGTTTGGGATCATTGTCATGCTGAAAGACCCAGCCACGTTTCATCTTCAATGCCCTTGCTGATGGAAGGAGGTTTTCACTCAAAATCTCACGATACATGGCCCCCCATTCATTCTTTCCTTTACACGGATCAGTCGTCCTGGTCCCTTTGCAGAAAAACAGCCCCAAAGCATGATGTTTCCACCCCCATGCTTCACAGTAGGTATGGTGTTCTTTGGATGCAACTCAGCATTCTTTGTCCTCCAAACACAACGAGTTGAGTTTTTTCCAAAAAGTTATACTTTGGTTTCATCTGACCATATGACATTCTCCCAATCTTCTTTTGGATCATCCAAATGCTCTCTAGCAAACTTCAGACGGGCCTGGACATGTACTGGTTTAAGCAGGGGTACACGTCTGGCACTGCAGGATTTGAGTCCCTGGCGGTGTAGTGTGTTACTGATGGTAGGCTTTGTTACTTTGGTCCCAGCTCTCTGCAGGTCATTCACTAGGTCCCCCCGTGTGGTTCTGGGATATTTGCTCACCGTTCTTGTGATCATTTTGAACCCACGGGGTGAGATCTTGCGTGGAGCCCCAGATCGAGGGAGGTTGTCAGTAGTCTTGTATGTCTTCCATTTCCTAATAATTGCTTCCACAGTTGATTTCTTCAAACCAAGCTGCTTACCTATTGCAGATTCAGTCTTCCCAGCCTGGTGCAGGTCTACAATTTTGTTTCTGGTGTCCTTTGACAGCTCTTTGATCTTGGCCATAGTGGAGTTTGGAGTGTGACTGTTTGAGGTTGTGGACAGGTGTCTTTTATACTGATAACAAGTTCAAACATGTGTCATTAATACAGGTAACGAGTGGAGAGAGGAGCCTCTTAAAGAAGAAGTTACAGGTCTGTGAGAGCCAGAAATCTTGCTCGTTTGTAGGTGACCAAATACTTATTTTCCACCATAATTTGCAAATAAATTCATTAAAAATCCTACAATATGATTTTCTGGATTTTTTTTCTCTGTCCTAGTTGAAGTGTACCTATGATGAAAATTACAGGCCTCTCTCATCTTTTTAAGTGGGAGAACTTGCACAATTGGTGGCTGACTAAATACTTTTTTGCCCCACTGTATATATTTTATATTGTTTGCAAACTGATATGTGACACGTATTAATGACAAAATAACATGCAAAACAGGCAAGCCCCCCCAAAACATATTATTATTTTCTACAAAAAATGTCGGCTTTGCCCCACCTGCCCTGAATGGCGGGTAAATACTGGTTAGGAGAAAATGTGTATGTGATCAAATTTGGTTTAGGCTATATTCAAACTTGGGCTGGCTGGCTAGGCTACCTTGACCTTTTAAATTCAAAATGATAAACTGAAATGAATCAATCACAATACTGATTACATAAATATACTGTGTGATGCAAACCTGCATAAAGCAATCTCAGCCCTGTGAGTTGCATTGTCCAATTGCAGTGTTTGTGTCTGTGTAAAGGAAAGTCTAGTTTTCAAATATAACTCATATTAACAAGTACAAGGTTACTGCATATTTACAGGGTTTTCATCCTCCCAAGGGCCAGAAGATTTTCCAAAATTTCCTTAAATTGATGTGACCTGTTTAGAAAATATACATTTGAAGTCGAAAGTTTACATACACCTTAGCCAAATACATTTAAACTCAATTTTTCACAATTCCTGACATTTAATACTAGTAAAAATTCCCTGTCTTAGGTCAGTTAGGATCACCACTTTATTATAAGAATGTGAAATGTCAGAATAATACTAGAGAGAATGTTTTATTTCAGCTTTTATTTCTTTCACCACATTCCCAGTAGGTCAGAAGTTTACATACACTCAATTAGTATTTGGTAGCATTGCCTTTAAATTGTTTAACTTGGGTCAAACGCTTAGGGTAGCCTTCCACAAGATTCCCACAATAAGTTGGGTGAATTTTGGCCCTTTCTGACAGAGCTGGTGTACCTGAGTCAGGTTTGTAGGGCTCCTTGTGTTGTTCTGAAAGTATTACTCAAGTGTTTTATATTTTTGTACACATTCCTATGTAATTTAATAAGCCATTTTGCCACAACTTTGGAAGTATGCTTGGGGTCATTGTCCATTTGGATGACCCATTTTAGACCAAGCTTTATGGCAAGGCGTTCCCCGAGAAGGAACTCCACCCCCCCCCCATTCAGCTGAAAAGGTGACGCAGGGAATTCAAAAATATTCTTTAGAAATATTTAACTTTCACACAACCTCTTAGAGCAAGGTGAGACGCTAGCCAACAGGAAATGCAAATGCGCAACGCCAAATGCTAATAGTACTCGCTAAAACTCAAACTTTCATTAAAACACACATGCAGGGTACTAAATTAAAGCTACACTTGTTGTGAATCTAGCCAACAAGTCAGATTTTTAAAATGCTTTTGTGCGAAAGCATGAGAAGCTATTATCTGATAGCATGCAACACCCCGAAATACCTGAAGGGGACGTAAACAAAATAATTAGCGTAGCCGGCGCTACACAAAACGCAGAAATAAAATATAAAACATTCATTACCTTTGACGAGCTTCTTTATTGGCACTCCTATATGTCCCATAAACATCACAATTGGGTCTTTTTTCCGATTAAATCCGTCCATGTATACCCAAAATGTCCATTTATGAAGCCCGTCTGATCCAGGAAAAAACTGCTTTACAAAACGCAACGTCATTTTTTTAAATGAAAAAAGTTGCTTATAAACTATAAACTTTGACAAAACACTTCAAACTACTTTTGTAATCCTACTTTAGGTATTAGTAAACGTTAATAATCGATCAAATTGATCACGGGGCGATGTGTATTCAATAGCTCCACGTCTTGAAATGATGGTCGATATTCTCCCTTTCAAAACTTTCAAAACTTCCTGTCGTGTACCGGATGACATGAAGTGCCTCTTCTTCATTTCACCAAGGATCAACTTCAAGCCAATTGCCAAGACATGTGACATCGTGTGGAAGCTGTAGGACTTGTAAACTGGGAGCTATCTATTTTCCCTTGCCATAGACAATACAGCCAACTGGCGGATTTATATATATATATTTTTTGGTGAACAGTTTTCCTTGGGGTTTTGCCTGTTAAACACGTTCCGTTATAGTCACAGACATGGTTCAACCAGTTCTAGAAACTTCAGTGTTTTCTATCCATACTAATCATATGCATATACTATATTCCTGGCATGAGTAGCAGGACGCTGAAATGTTGCGCGATTTTTAACAGAATGTTCGAAAAAGTAGGGGGTAGGATTAAGCGGTTAAGAGGTTTTAATTTTAACAAGTTCAATACCTCAAATGAAAGATAAACATCTTGTTCATCTACCCATCATCTACCCATCATGTCCGATTTTAAAAATGTTTTACAGCGAAAAAACAACACATATTTATGTTAGACCACCACCAAATCAAATGAAAAACGCAGCCATTTTTTCCAGCCAAAGATAGAAGTGCACCAGTCCCTCCTGCAGGAAAGCACACCCACAACATGATGCTGCCATCCCTGTGCTTCACGGTTAGGATGGTGTTCTTTGACTTGCAAGCCTCCCCCTTTTTCCTCCAAACATAACAATGGCCATTATGGCCAAACAGCTCTACTTTTGTTTCATCAGACCAGAGGACATTTCTCCAAAAAATACAATCTCTGTCCCCGTGTGTAGTTGCAAACCGTAGCCTGGCTTTTTTGTTGCGGTTTTGGAGCAGTGACTTCTTCCTTGCTGAGCGGCCTTTCAGGTTATGTCAATATAAGACTCGTTTTACTGTGGATATTGATACTTTTGTACCTGTTTCCTCGAACATCTTCACAAGGTCCTTTGCTGTTGTTCTGGGATTGATTTGCACTTTTCGCACCAAAGTACGTTCATCTCTAGGAGACAGAACGCGTCTCCTTCCTGAGTGGCATGACGGCTGCGTGGTACCATTTTCTGAGGTATTGGCTGATTTCGTCTGATTTTCCCATGATGTCAAGCAAAGAGGCACTGAGTTTGAATGTTGGCCTCGAAATACATCCACAGGTACACCTCCAATTGACTCAAATGATGTCAATTAGCCTTTCAGAAGCTTCTAAAGCCATGACATCATTTTCTGTAATTTTCCAAGCTGTTTATAGGCACAGTCAATTTAGTGTATGTAAACTTTTGACCCACTGGAATTGTGATACAGTGAGTTATAAGAGAAATAATCTGTCTGTAAACAATTGTTGGAAAAATGACTTGTGTCATGCACAAAGTAGATGTCCTAACCGACTTGACAAAACTATAGTTTGTTAAAGACATTTGTGCAGTGGTTGATAAACAAGTTTTAATGGCTACAACCTAAGTGTCTGTAAAATTCAGAATTCAACTGTAAGTATATTTTAGCAATTACATTTACTTTTGATACTTTTGATACTGAAACCAAATACTTTTCGACTTTTACTCAAGAAGTATTTTACTGGGTGAGTTTCACTTTTACTTGAGTAACTTTCTATTCAGGTATCTATACTTTTACTCAAATAAGTCAGTTGGGTACTTTTTCCACCACTGGTGGCAGGTAGCCTAGTGGGTAAGAATTTTGGGCCAGTAACAAAAAGGTAAATGGTTTGAATCCCAGAGCCGACTAGTTGGAAATTCTGTTGATGTGCCCTTGAGCAAGACACTTAACCCTAATTGCTCCTATAAGTTGTTCTGCATAAGAATGTCTACTAAATGACACAAATGTAAATTGGCCCCTTGCCCATATACAGTGGGGAGAACAAGTATTTGATACACTGCTGATTTCGCAGGTTTTCCTATTTAGAAAGCATGTAGAGGTCTGTAATTTTTTTAATCATAGGTACACTTCAACTGTGAGAGATGCAAATTAATTAATGCAAATTAATTACTTAAAAATCATACAATGTGATTTTCTGGATTTTTGTTTTAGATTCCGTCTCTCACAGTTGAAGTGTACCTATGATAAAAAAAATGACAGACCTCTACATGCTTTGTAAATAGGAAAATCTGCAAAATCAGCAGTGTATCAAATACTTGTTATCCCCACTGTAAATATATTCTTCCAACTACTAATGAAGCACTGTCAGACCCTATAGGGTCCTGATTCTTTCCAGGTTAGGTTACCAGATTAGGAAACGCTCCAGGCTTCATGGAAAACAATCCTCTGAGGTCTGTGGTACCACGTCTGCATCAGGGTGTCATCGGTCCCAGAAATCATCGCATTCTGATTTCAAAGACTATGTGGTAGTGGGATGAAAAAAGGGATGCAGTTTGTAAAACATGTGGGTCCAAAATTACTGATGTATTGCAATGAAATTGGCATAAAGCACTTAACCATTGACTGTAAATCGCTTTGGATAAAATTGACTAAATTATATATTAAATTACATGAGGACCCGAAACCCAATATGATGGACTTTTGACTTAACTAGACCTGAGCTTTGGAACTTTACTTTACTTGAGACCTGCCCACTATTAGTTGTGACTTGATTCGAGACTCAAAGGTTAAGATTTGAGACTTGCAAAAATTGTGACTTGGTCCCATCTCTGGTGGATGTAGTGTGTGTGTGTTTGTCTGTGTCTCTGTGTGTGCGTTGGGGTATCAGTGTAAGTCTGTGTGATATGTTATGTTTGATACACAAATTACAATCCGTAAAATATTTTAGAAAATTGCAATTCGTATGATATGTTACGATGCCGCTTTGTTGTGACTAACGTTAGCCAGGCTGGGGTTAGGGGTTAAAGTTAGGGTTAGGGGTTAAGGTTAGGGGTTAGGAGTTAGGGTTAGGGGTTAAGGTTAGGAGAAGGGTTAGATAATATGTTAAGTAGTTGCAAAGTAGCAGAAAAGTACTGTGTAGTTGCAAAGTTGCTAATTAGCTAAAGTTGCCCGTGAAGTGATCTACTATGTTACATCTTGTCTTTGTGGCTGTAGGTTAGGTTACAGTGAAAAATGCTTAACCCTTGTCCACTGAGAAACTTTCAACACAGTATGTTTCATGCCAATGGCTATCATCACTGTAGGCCACCGAGGGAGTTTCAATCAAAGGCCATTGCCAAGAATTTTCCAGATCCAGGATTAATGGTTAAGGCCACTGAAGCCTTTCAATTCAAACCGTTCAATGTGACATTTTCGTAAAATATCTCTCAAACTAAGCTTAGAGAGATCCATAGAGATCCCTCTACTGGGGAGATGGGTATTTGGGACTAAATCCTCCCAGAGACAGACGATCATTATCTTTGAGTTTCACAGTCCAAGTTCACAGTAAAATAAGAGACAGAAGTTATACTACCAAAAAAAGTGGCACTGGAAGCTCAAACGTTTTCTGAATGCACCATTGAATTAGAATGAAACTACAGTGGAGTTTTGAAGCTTGAACAGTGTGCTAATAATTGAGTCTACCTAAAGCTCTACCCTTCGACGTTCAATCTCTAGAAGAAACAGGTTTGAAAGGTTTCCACACAGTTGCTGGCTTGATGATAACGAACTCTATGTGTAACCAAGCTACACATCTGCTGTATTCAGACTCTCTCGTGGGCTGAAGTACCTCATCCCACTAAATCATCCCACGACTACAAGCATGTTCACGTATAGATAATTCATTGCAGGAGGACACTTTACTTCCACATCAAGCTTGACCAATGACTCAGAAATGCACTGGACTGAGAATAAAAGCCTTTAAAGCGTTTGACACTCTGTGCAAAGTGATTGGCTCCTGACTGGGAGATCTCCTCTACCTGACAAAATAGCTTATTTTAATATTCGAGTACTGTACATCTTTAATGTGGTGACAGCCCTCACAGGCACAGTAACACAACAGAGGTGAATTACCTGATTGGGTCGTCTACACTCTCCCTCCCATCCCTCCCATTGTAGAATAATAGTGAAGACATCAAAACTATGAAATAACACATGTGGAATCATGTAGTAACCAAAAAAGTGTTAAACAAATCTAAATATATTTGAGATTCTTCAAAATAGCCACCCTTTGCCAGCTTGGTACACTCTTGGCATTCCCTCGACCAGCTTCATGAGGTAGTCACTTGGAATCCATTTAAATGAACAGGTGTGCCTTGTTAAAAGTTCATTTGTTTCTTAAACTGGGGACCGCCATAGGATAGGAAGACTCAGAGTTACAGTACCTCTGCTGCAGAGGATAAGTTCATTAGCTACCAGCCTCAGAAATAGCAGCCCAAATAAATGCTTCACAGAGTTCAAATAACAGACACATCTCAACATCAACTGTTCAGAGGAGACTGCGTGAATCAGGCCTTAATGGTCGAATTCTGCAAAGAAACCACTACTAAAGGACACCAATAATAGGAAGAGATTTGCTTGGGCCAAGAAACACGAGCAATGGACAGTAGACCAGTGGAAATCTGTCCTTTGGTCTGATGAGTCCAAATTGGAGATTTTTGGTTCCAAACGCTGTGTATTTATGAGACGCAGAGAAGGTGAACAGATGATCTCTGCATGTGTAGTTCCCACTGTAAAGCACGGAGGAGGAGGTGTGATGGTGTGGGGGTGTTTTGCTGGTGACGCTGTTGGTGATCTATTTAGAATTCAAGGCACACTTAACCAGCATTGATACAACAGCTTTCTGCAGTGATACACCATTCCATCTGGTTTGTGCTTACTGGCACTAAGACAATGACCCAACACACCTCCAGGCTGTGTAAGGGCTATTTGACCAAGAAGGAGAGTGATAGTCTGCTGCCTCAGAAAACATGGCCTCCACAATCACCTGACCTCAACACATTTGAGATGGTTTGGGATAAGTTGGACCGTAGAGTGAAAGAAAAGCAGCCAACAAGTGCTCAAACATTTGACTGGTACTGTATGTGTGTGTGGCATCAATATGCATGTGTATGTGTTTTGTGCGTGTCCGTGTGTATGTGTTGTAGAGTCAGTGTAGTATGTATGAGTGTGTGGTTGGAGTCCAGTGAGTGTAAATCGAGCTTGTGCAGGAGAGTCAGTGCACAAAATTATAATAAGTCCGGGTAGCCATATGATTAACTGTTCAGCAGTCTTATGGCTTGGGGGTTTGAGTTTGAGTTTGAGTTTATTTTATTTTTAAAGGGACAGTGCACATTAATCAACGTTTCAGTAAAAGTGCCGGTTTTAGCCAGCCGGCTAATTTTAAACCGCAGTCCCTGGGCAGGTTATTAAAAACAATTACAATATAGACAATAGCAACACAGGACAAGCAAGACATAGCATACAGACAGAGCAACATAGGACAAGCAAGACATAGCATACAGACAGAGCAACATAGGACAAGCAAGACATAGCATACAGACAGAGCAACATAAGACAAGCAAGACGTAGCATACAGACATAGCAACATAGAACAAAAAGCAGCAAGACAAAATTCATAAAAGCAACAAAGTGTTTCCACACCTCACAAGCTACAGACAACAGACAACATGGAAAGCGGCAACACACAGCTACTGACCATGTTCACAAATCTGATTGACCTTTATCCATGTCTTCAAGCATTTTGTGAAAGTGTGATATGTGGTGCAGTTATGTGTGTCTGATGGCAGTGTATTCCAGACATGGGAAGCTCTCACAGAGAATGCAGATTTACTAAAGGTGCTTTTCCTTAAGGGAACTATAAAGTCACCTCTCATGGCAGACCTTGTGGATCTGCTGCCATATGTTTGGGTTTTCTGTTTAACAAAAATACTGAGTGGAGGGGGAGCCAGGCCATTTAGGACCTTGAACACAAGACATGCGTCGGTATATTGCACAAGATTTTCCCAACTCAGGAGCTCATGCTTTCTGAGGATGTAACAGCGATGATGGCTATTGGGCTTCCTATCAAGCACTTTGAGAGCATGTTTGTAGACAGACTGAATAGGTCTTAATGTTGTACAGCAAGCTTGGGCCCAACTAGTCAAGCAGTATGTTAAGTGGGGGAGTATCATAGATTTTAAGTACAGTTTTGCTACTGTAGAAGCTCCGGTACCACTTGCCGTGCGGTTGCAGAGAGAACAATATATGACTTGAGTGGCTGAAATCTTTGACAAGTTAACCTTAATGATCACAGTCAATGGGTGATTCATCATCCTGTGTTACCCTACCTGCAACATGGAGGAGGGCAGCACTTTCAGGGCAGTCATCTACTCATGGTCTCTTTGATTCGCATGAAGGCCTGGGGTCTAAACAAGCCCTTGAATACTGTAGGATAACTTCAAAGCTAAAATACGGGGCTTAAGTGGTTGATCTTGACCAGCCTCATCATATTTCATCAAACTGCATGGAAACAATAAAAATTAGTCTGTGCATATCTTGTCTTTAAATGTCAGAGCAATAGGTGGAGAAAAGTCTATGTTGATCTGTGCTGAGCAAAACATTTGATTAATTACAAACATTGATTGATCAGAGGCTGTTGGTGAAGAGTATTGATTGGGTACTGTAAGTGCACTACATTGATCCAAACTGTACCCTCACACTTGACCCTGAACCTCCTCTCTGTCCCTGTACTCCTCGCTCCCTCTCTTGCCCCCTATCTCTCTCGCCAGAATTCAGCCAAAGTGCTTAGAAGATTGCAATGCATTTCCTGTCACGTTGTTTACATTGTGTTGGTTTGTCAACGTTGTTATGTTACTCCTCTGAAGCGCTAAACAGTTACTGAAAAACACTTGTGGATGACTTCAAAACCTTGTGAATAATTTCCCCCATCTAAACTTCCAAGGTCAGTTAGCGCAAGGACCTCCCCCTGAGGGGTGAGAAACCATTTACAGGGAGTAAATTAGTTTGCTTCAATTATCACATTATATTCAACCCATTATCACTAAATACTGACATACTTAGATAATTAGAAATGAATCTTCAATTTTTAAGCAAATTACCTTTGGACACAACAGAACACTGGATGAGAAAACAAAACAGTTTTTCATTTTACATTTTTTCTTTCAATAACGTCATCTCTGAACCAAACAGAAACCAGAACCAAGACGTTTCATAACACTTGGCTAGTGATTATATTTATAAAGATACAGGGCGAGAGCCAGATGCAGACACGTGAGGCAGATAGTTTGAATCTCTGATATTTATTATAAAATATGGGGCAGGCAAAAGACAGGTCGTGGACAGGCAAAAGATCATAAACCAGGGCAGAGTCCAGGAGGTACAGAGTGGCAGGCAGGCTCAGTGTCAGGGCAGGCAAAGATCATAAACCAGGGCAGAGTCCAGGAGGTACAGAGTGGCAGGCAGGCTCAGTGTCAGGGCAGGCAAAGGTCATAAACCAGGGCAGAGTCCAGGAGGTACAGAGTGGCAGGCAGGCTCAGTGTCAGGGCAGGCAAAGGTCATAAACCAGGGCAGAGTCCAGGAGGTACAGAGTGGCAGGCAGGCTCAGTGTCAGGGCAGGCAAAAGTCATAAACCAGGGCAGAGTCCAGGAGGTACAGAGTGGCAGGCAGGCTCAGTGTCAGGGCAGGCAAAGGTCATAAACCAGGGCAGAGTCCAGGAGGTACAGAGTGGCAGGCAGGCTCAGTGTCAGGGCAGGCAAAGGTCATAAACCAGGGCAGAGTCCAGGAGGTACAGAGTGGCAGGCAGGCTCAGTGTCAGGGCAGGCAAAGGTCATAAACCAGGGCAGAGTCCAGGAGGTACAGAGTGGCAGGCAGGCTCAGTGTCAGGGCAGGCAAAGGTCATAAACCAGGGCAGAGTCCAGGAGGTACAGAGTGGCAGGCAGGCTCAGTGTCAGGGCAGGCAAAGGTCATAAACCAGGGCAGAGTCCAGGAGGTACAGAGTGGCAGGCAGGCTCAGTGTCAGGGCAGGCAAAGGTCATAAACCAGGGCAGAGTCCAGGAGGTACAGAGTGGCAGGCAGGCTCAGTGTCAGGGCAGGCAAAGGTCAGACCCGGGAGGACTAGAAAAACAGTCTTGTAAAAAGCAGGAGCACGGAAAAAATACGGTGGTTAACTTGACAAGACAAGACGAACTGGCAAAAGACAAACAGAGAACACAGGAATAAATACCCTGGGAATAATTGGGAAAACGGGTGACACCTGGAGGTGGGTGGAGACAATCACAAAGACAGGTGAAACAGATCAGGACGTTACAATATTAGTTTAATTAAAACATGTTGGCAGGCTTTGGAGTTTAATCAATGGCCAGCCATGATCATAATAATCGTTATGATGTGGGATACAGGGCCAATATCGCCATGTACCTCTGAAAGTCTGCTCTGAGAAATGGATGCCCAACCATATCATAATCATTTGGGAAATTCCACACTAGTGGTACATCTACTATGTTTCTTAAGAAAGAGGAACATCTCAGCATAAGCCATGTTTCAAAACAGGAGATCATATCTTGTCTCTCCATTAGAAAGGCACCCAGTAATTTCTCTGCTGGTAAGACGACTTTGGCAAAATTGACATGTTGTTATTGAAACAACCTACTGTCAGCTCGACTGAACTGACAAGTCATCACGAAACTGACATTTATGGTGACAGGGGCTCCTGTGGAGGGATGCCAAGGGGAGGACATGTCAGCAGCCTTTTTGTGAATACCGAATATACATTACCTCTCCTAAGCATTGCTATCACGCATACTAAAGCACTGAACTGTTTCTCTCACTGTCTTCAGAGAGGCCATCACCCAAGGCTTATGGTATGTATGCCTTGAGTAGAATGACATTTCAGTAACAATTCCTGTTCTTTCTATTGTCCTGTTCAATGGGTACTCAGTGTACCATAATCATGTCCCATTTCTACATCAGTTTGACTGTTCTGGTATGCTTCTAGTCATCAACGTTAGCTTAAGAACACAATACTTTCCACAGTTTATCCGCTCTGTCCATTTCTCCTTTAGTCCATTGTCTTACAACACTATCTGAGCAGTACAGCTCACTACATTTAACAATGAACATCAAAAGTAAAGCACATTTGTCACTTGACCCAAAATGTTGCTTGTGAATAATAGAGTTATAGAAGCAGTACAACTGGAATACAGAAAGGCAAACAATGTCACTCCAACAGAGTAATGGCAGAGATAACGACACACGGCTCAGGAGAAATTTCACAGGAGAACGCCTTTCTGCATTTGCTTTCACTTATATTCCTATTAAAGTTCTAACTACACTACATTGTTTGTTATTGGATGAAACACATCATGGAACTCACCCTCTTGGTTTCAGTTCCTGGTTTGAATGTAGAGTAGGTCTTCATGTTCTTGACTGTGAGGTGCTTAACATGAAACAGTGACAGAGAAGTCATATGTTCAGTAATACCTAATCATTTGAATACAATTTATTTCCAATAGAATTGCGCAATCATTATTGGCATGGTGTCATTGAACTTGACAAGAAGCATGGCCCTGCGATTCAATAACGGTAGCCTATGTGGTTGGAACCAGTGAGAGTGCTGGCTTCATTATAAATGTCATATTACTCCTATAATTACGTGCTGTAAGCTGTTGAAAGCGCACATTTATGACTGTTCAGCTAGAGTTAAGGTCAATGACCAGAGTACATTTCAATATATTTGCATAAAATGTCCATATCAATCTATGCATGAATTTCATGTAATTAAGAAATCTATAACACACACTGACTGTCACAATTACCATTTACACGGTCCCCTTGGATACAAATGTGTCATTATATTTAAAGTGTTAGAAGGGAGGTACAGGGTGAAGTGTAGAGTTTGAGATAGGCTTCGTGGTTTTTGAAAATACCGTACATGTAATTAATAATGTCATTCATTGTGCATAATCATGTATCTTTCTCTCTTTTCACTTCTCACCACTTATGCTAATATGGTTTGAAAGTCCAAAGTGTAAACAACTTACATTTCCTATCAAGACACGTCCTAGCAAATATAACAGATATAAACCCTAACCTTTATTCTAACCATAACCTTAACCATTACCCTATCCCTTATTCTAAACCTAACCCTAACCCCAACTCTAACCTTAGCAAGCAGTTTTCATATCTCATGTCACTCACATAGTATTTGCATAGTCCTGATTGTCCACCTGTCATACTATCTGTTGATAAACAACTGACTATCTGTTGATAGTATGACCATCTGTAGAGCATCAAATAAAGTGTGACCGATATGAGATATGAAAATAACGCCATCTACAGAATAGAATATTTCAAATCAATAGATGTCAAATCCTCACTTCATTAACCCCGTAGAGTGCATAAATCAAAATTACATAACAAAAAATTACATAACAAAAAATCCCCATCAAAATCCGTCAGTTCAAAATAGAGATATATTTTTGTATTGGATGCGTCTCAATCCACTGCATCTGCCAGTGTCACACTTCCTCATTAGTGGTGAAAGGTGGCGGAGCTAGAGTGGTGTTTGTCAGACCATAACATATCACGAAAGTCTTATCACGTAAACATCTGTAGCGTCTGAACGGTTTGACCTTCAAACTATTATGACTCTCAAATCAAATTGTATTGATACACATATTTAGCTGATGTTATTGCGGGTGTAGCAAAATGCTTGTGTTCCTAGCTCCAACAGTGCAGTAATAACAATTCACAACAATACACACAAATCTAAAAGTAAAATAATGGAACTAAGGAATATATAAATATTAGGATGAGCAAAGTTGTGTTGGCATTGACTAAAATACAGTAGAATAGAATACAGTATAAACATATGAAATGAGAAAAGCAGTATGTAAACATTATTAAAGTGACTAGTGATTCCATGTCTATGTATATAGGGCAGCAGCCTCTAAGGTGCCGTGTTGAGTAACCGGGTGGTAGCCGGCTAGTGATGGCTATTTAACAGTCTGATGGCCTTGAGATGGAAGCTGTTTTTCAGTCTCTCGGTCCCAGCTTCGATGCACCTGTACTGATCTCGCATTCTGGATAATAACTGGGTGAACAGGCCGCAGCTTGGGTGGTTGATGTCCTTGATTATATTTATGGCCTTCCTGTGACATTGGGTGCTGTAGGTGTCCTGGAGGGCAAGCAGTGTCCCGTCGGTGATGCGTTTGGCAGACCACACCACACTCTGGAGAACCCTGTGGTTGCGGGCGGTGCAGTTGCCGTACCAGGCGGTGATACAGCCCGACAGAATGCTCTCAACTGTGCATCTGTAAAAGTTTCTGAGGGTCTTAGGGGCCAAGGCAAATTTCTTCAGCTTCCTGAGGTTGAAAAGGCGTTGTTGGACCTTCTTCACCACACTGTCTGTGTGGGTGGACCATTTCAGATCATCAGTGATGTGTGTGCCGAGGAACATGAAGCTTTCCACCTTCTCCACTGTGGTCCCGTCAATGTGGATGGGGGTGTGCTCCCTTTGCTTTATCCTGAAGTCCACAATCAGCTCCTTTGTTTTGTTGACGTTGAGGGAGAGGTACTTTTCCTGGCACCTCTCAGCCAGGGCCTTTACCTCCTCCCTATAGGCTGCCTCGTCATTTTTGGTAATCAGGCCAACTACCGCTGTGTTGTCAGCAAACTTGATGATTGAGTTGGATGCGTGTGTGGCCACGCAGTCATGGGTGAATAGGGAGTACAGGAGGGAGCTGAACACGCACCCTTGTTGGGCCCCTGTGTTGAGGATCAGTGAAGTGTAGGTGTTGTTTCCTACCTTCAACACCTGGGGGAGGCCTGTCAGGAAGTCCAGGACCCATTTGCACAGGGTGGGGTTCAGACCCGGGGCCCTGAGCTTGATGATGTGCTTGGAGGGTACAATGCTGTTGAAAGCTGCGCTAGAGTCAATGAACAGCATTCTTACATAGGTGTCCCTATTGTCCAGGTGGGATAGGGCAGTATGCATTTCAATGGTGATTGCATCGTCTGTGGATCTAAGCAAATTGAGGTGGCTCCAGGGTGTCAGGTAAAGAAGAGGTGATATGATCCTTAACTACCCTCTCAAAGCACCTGGGGGAGGCCTGTCAGGAAGTCCAGGACCCATTTGCACAGGGTGGGGTTCAGACCCAGGGCCCTGAGTTTGATGATGAGCTTGGAGGGTACAATGCTGTTGAAAGCTGCGCTAGAGTCAATGAACAGCATTCTTACATAGGTGTTCCTATTGTCCAAGTGGGATAGGGCAGTGTGCAATTCAATGGCGATTGCATCATCTGTGGATCTAAGCATATTGAAGTGGGTCCAGGGTGTCAGGTAAAGAAGAGGTGATATGATCCTTAAGTACCCTCTCAAAGCACTTCATGATGACAGAGGTGAGTGCTACGTGGCCATAGTCATTTAGTTCAGTTACCTTTTCTTTATTGGGTACAGGAACAATGGTGGACATCTTGAAGCAAGTGGGGACAGCAGACTGGGATAGGGAGAATATGTCCGTAAACACTCCAGCCAGCTGGTCTGCGCATGCTCTGAGGACGGGCTAGGGATGCCGTCTGGGCCAGCAGCCTTACGAGGGTTGACACGCTTAAATGTAGTAGTAAGACAGACATGTAATGCTGGTGAGTTACTGTCGCTCTGATATACAAAAGTTATTTCCGGCTCTATGTAATAACACCAAAAACGTTCTAGGCTAATAGTGTGGGAAGTAACATGTAAAAAGTTGCTTAGCAGCTAAACTCAGCAAAAAAAGAAATGTCCTCTCTACACAGAGCCCTGAACTTAACCCCATCGAACACCTTTGGCATGAATTGGAACGCCGACTGCGAGCCAGGCCTAATCGCCCAACATCAGTGCCCGACCTCACTAATGCTCTTGTGGCTGAATGGAAGAAAGTCCCCGCAGCAATGTTCCACCATCTAGTGGAAAGCCTTTCCAGAAGAGTGGAGGCTGTTATAGCAGCAATGTTCCAACATCTAGTGGAAAGCCTTTCCAGAAGAGTGGAGGCTGTTATAGCAGCAAAGGGGAGACCAACTCCATAGTAATGCCAATGATTTTGGAATGAGATGTTTGACGAGCAATTGTCACATATTTTTAGCCATGCGGTGTGCTTCCAGACACAAATGAGAGAACACCTCACCTTGACCGTTTTAGAGTCGCCCTAGCCTCGCTGGTTAGGCTGTTACATGTTACCTAGAGCGTTCGTGATTAACTATTACTTTCTTTGCCTACGTTTATTGAAACCGGTCATATTCAGCAGGTGTTGCACGTTCCTAAATTAATCTGTTATTCTGCACTCTGGCACAAAGACGAGAGTGCTCTGAAGTCAGAGTAGATAGCCAGAGTGAATTTGTGAATGCAAGAGATATGCTAACTGGACAAAAGTCATTCAAGCTAACCAAATGAGACCTGCATCTCAGGCTGTATATAGCCACCAAAAACAATATGAGGGGAAAAAGTCAGTCACTTACCCACTCCTCCAATGACATGACATCCTCCTAGCATCTAGCTAGCTATCTAGCTAAAATTAGGCTCCATGTTTTTAGCTTGCTACATAAATAGATATGCTAGCCTATTAGCCGTGTTATTACTGACTTGTGATCATTGCCCTTGCTAGTTTGATTGTGTTAACATTCCCAGCCTTAGTTACATTCATCCGTTTTTGTCCAAAATATTGAGTCATTGAAACTGAAACAGTACATCCCGAATGGAGGCAGAAAACAACGTACCAGGCCAGCTGGGATTTACAACCTAGAAGCAATATTTTTTTAACTACCAAGAAATGTATTGGTGAAATAATATTAATCATGCACTAAACTGCATCAGTATGTTCCACCAACAATGTCTTAGTGTACGTCATAGAATGCTGAGTAAAAAATAACCTATTTTAATAAAATCTCTTATAAAGTTGGTTTCGGTTAAGACGGGATAAAATGTGTTCAATACCGGAGGAAAACAAAGTGTAGCGAGCTTTCAGTTCACACAACTCTACTAAACAGTACACTTCACTCTACACTCATTCTGAACAGGGCTACTTCTTCATTACACAAAGGAAAAACCTCAACCAATTTCTAAAGACTGTTGACATCCAGTGGAAGTGACAGGAACTGCAAACATATTTCTATTAAATCGGGCTTGCCATAGAAACTTAATGGAAAACAGATTGACCTCCAAAAAAAAAAGATCCCTGGATGGATTGTGCTCGGGGTATCGCCTGCCAAATACGTTCTGTTATTCTCACAGACATCATTCAAACACTCAGTGTTTTCTATCAAATACTACCAATTATATGCATATCCTAGCTTCTAGGCAGGACGTTTACTTTGGGTACCTCAGTATTCCAAACTTGGGAATACTGCCCTTTACCCCGAAGAAGTTAACTAGCAAGAACTTGAACGACTTTTGTCCAGTTTGCATATCTCTTGCGTTCTCAAATTCTCAGCAAACTTATCATGTGTAAATATTTGTATGAACATAACAAGATTCAACAACTGAGACATAAACTGAACAAGTTCAGCAGACATGTGACTAACAGAAATTGAATAATGTGTCCCTGAACAAAGGGGGGGTCAAAATCAAAAGTAACAGTCAGTATCTGGTGTGGTCACCAGCTGCATTAAGTACTGCAGTACATCTCCTCCTCATGAACTGCACCAGATTTGCCAGTTCTTCCTGTGAGATGTTACCCCATTCTTCCACCAAAGCACCTGCAAGTTCCCTGACATTTCTGGGGGGAATGGCCCTAGCCCTCACCCTCCGATCCAACAGGTCCCAGATGTGCTCAATGGGATTGAGATCTGGGCTCTTCGCTAGCCATGTCAGAACACTGACATTCCTGTCTTGCTTGAAATCACGCACAGAATGAGCAGTATGGCTGGTGGCATTGTCATGCTGGAGGGTCATGTCAGGATGAGCATGCAGGAAGGGTACCAGATGAGGGAGGAGGATGTCTTCCCTGTAACGCACAGCATTGAGATTGCCTGCAATGACAACAAGCTCAGTCCGATGATGCTGTGACACACCACCCCAGACCATGACGGACCTTCCACCTCCAAATCAATCCCGCTCCGGAGTGCAGTCCTCGGTGTAGCGCTCATTCCTTCAGCAATAAATGCGAATCCGACCATCACCCCTGGTGGGACAAAACCTTGACTCGTCAGTGAAGAGCACTTTTTGCCAGTCCTCTCTGGTCCAGCAACGGTGGGTTTGTGCCCATAGGCGACATTGTTGCCGGTGATGTCTGGTGAGGACCTGCCTCACAACAGGCCTACAAGCCCTCAGTCCAGCCTCAGCCTATTGTGGACAATCTGAGCACCGATTGAAGGAGTGTAATTCCTGGTGTAACTCGGGCAGTTGTTGTCGCCATCGTGTACCTGTCCCGCAGTTGTGATCTTCGGATGTACCAATCCTGTGCAGGTGTTGTTACACATGGTCTGCCACTGCGATGACAATCAGCTGTCCGTCCTGTCTCCCTGTAGCGCTGTCTTAGGCATCTCACAGTACGGACATTGCAATTTATTGTTCTGGCCACATCTGGAGTCCTCATGCCTCCTTGCAGCATGCCTAAGGCAAGTTCACGCAGGTGAGCAGGGACCCTGGGCATCTTTTTCAGTAGAAAGGCCTGTTTAGTGTCCTAAGTTTTCATAACTGTGAGCTTAATTGTAAGCTGTTAGTGTCTTAACGACCGTTCCACAGGTGCGTGTTCATTAATTGTTTATGGTTAATTGAACATGCATGGGAAACAGTGTTTAAACCCTTTACAATGAAGATCTGGGAAGTTATTTGGATTTTTACAAATTATCTTTGAAAGACAGGGTCCTGAAAAAGGACATTGCATTGTTTTGTTTTTTTAGAAGCAGAGTTGCATGTCTGTCGACGCCATCTTACTCAACGAGATGGTGTTATGCGTTATCCGTTCTGCTCTACGACCCCCACAAGTGTCACGGTACTTTCCTGCCTACCCCAAAAAATGGATTACTATATGTAAAAAAATATGTTCCAGTCAAAAGTTTGGACACACCTACTCATTCTTGATATTTTTTAAAGTAGCCACCCTTTGCCTTTATGACAGCGTTGCACACTCTTGTCACGACTCCTACCGAAGGTGGCTCCCCTTCCTGTTCGGGTGGCGCTAGGAGGTCGTCGTCATCGGCCTACTAGCTGCCACTGAAGGTGGTTCCCCTTCCTGTTCGGGTGGTGCTCGGCGGTCGTCGTCACCGGCCTACTAGCTGCCACTGAAGGTGGCTCCCCTTCCTGTTCGGGTGGTGCTCGGCGGTCGTCGTCACCGGCCTACTAGCTGCCACTGAAGGTGGCTCCCCTTCCTGTTCGGGTGGTGCTAGGTGGTCGTCGTCACCGGCCTACTAGCTGCCACTGATCCTTTTTCCTCCCACTTGTCTGTTTATTAGTTACACCTGTGTTTAGTTAGGTTAATTGGTTGGGCTTCATTATCCAGCCGGCCCGCCTGCTGGGTGTGTGGGATTGTTTTATGTGTACTCTTGTGCACGCCTGTAAGTCACGGTTGTTCGTGTACGTGTGTTGTTCGGGACTGTTCGGGCATTACAACTCTGCATTCTCTCAACCAGGTATTCATTTCAATTAGCAGGTGTGCCTTGTTTAAAGTTAATTTGTGGATTTTTTTTACTTAATGCGTTTGAGCCACTCAGCTGTGTTGTGACAAGGTAGGGGTGGTATACAGAAGATAGGCCTATTTGGTAAAAGACCAAGTCCATATTATGGCAAGAACAGCTAAAATAAGCCAAGTGAAACGGCAGTCCACCATTACTTTAAGACATGAAGGTCAGTCAATCTGGAAAACTTCAAGAACTTTGAAAGTTTCTTCAAGTGCAGTCATAAAAGCCATGAAGTGCTATGATGGAACTGTCTCTCTTGAGGACCACCACAAGACTCACCAGCCTCAAATTGCAGCCCAAATAAATGCTTCACAAAGTTCAAGTAACAGACACATCTCAACATCAACTGTTCAGAGGAGACTGCGTGAATCAGTCCTTCATGGTCGAATTACTGCAAAGAAAACACTGCTAAAAAGGACACCAATAATAAGAAGAGACTTGCTTTGACAAAGAAACAGGACCAATGGACATTGGACTGGTGGAAATCTGTCCTTTGGTCTGATGAGTCCAATTTTTTTGTGAGACGCAGAGAAGGTGAACAGATGTTCTCCGCATGTGTAGTTCCCACCATGAAGAATGGAGGAGGAGGTGTGATTGTGTGGGGGTGCTTTGCTGGTGACACTGTCAGTGATTTATTTAGAATTCAAATCACACTTAACCAGCATGGCTGCCACAGCATTCTGCAGCGATACGCCATCCCATCTGGTTTGTGCTTAGTGGGACCAACATTTGATTTTCAACAGGACAATGTCCCAACACACCTCCAGGATGTGTAAGGGCTATTTGACGAATGAGGAGAGTGATGGAGTGTTGCATCAGATGACCTGGCCTCTACAATCACCCGACCTCAACCCAATTTATTTATTTATTTTTTTCACCTTTATTTAACCAGGTAGGCTAGTTGAGAACAAGTTCTCATTTGCAACTGCGACCTGGCCAAGATAAAGCATAGCAGTGTGAACAGACAACACAAAGTTACACATGGAGTAAACAATTAACAAGTCAATAACACAGTAGAAAAAAAAGAGAGTCTATATACATTGTGTGCAAAAGGCATGAGGAGGTAGGCGAATAATTACAATTTTGCAGATTAACACTGGAGTGATAAATGATCAGATGGTCATGTACAGGTAGAGATATTGGTGTGCAAAAGAGCAGAAAAGTAAATAAATATAAACCGTATGGGGATGAGGTAGGTAAAATTGGGTGTGCTATTTACCGATAGACTATGTACAGCTGCTCAGATAGCAGATGTTTGAAGTTGGTGAGGGAGATAAAAGTCTCCAACTTCAGCGATTTTTGCAATTCGTTCCAGTCACAGGCAGCAGAGAACTGGAACGAAAGGCGGCCAAATGAGGTGTTGGCTTTAGGGATGATCAGTGAGATACACCTGCTGGAGCACGTGCTACGGGTGGATGTTGCCATCATGACCAGTGAACTGAGATAAGGCGGAGCTTTACCTAGCATGGACTTGTAGATTACCTGGAGCCAGTGGGTCTGGCGACGAATATGTAGCGAGGGCCAGCCGACTAGAGCATACAGGTCGCAGTGGTGGGTGGTATAAGGTGCTTTAGTAACAAAACGGATGGCACTGTGATAAACTGCATCCAGTTTGCTGAGTAGAGTATTGGAAGCTATTTTGTAGATGACATCGCCAAAGTCGAGGATCGGTAGGAGAGTCAGTTTTACTAGGGTAAGTTTGGCGGCGTCAGTGAAGGAGGCTTTGTTGTGGAGTAGAAAGCAGATTCTAGATTTGATTTTAAATTGGAGATGTTTGATATCTGTCTGGAAGGAGTCTGGAAGGAGGGTTTACAGTCTAGCCAGACACCTAGGTACTTATAGATGTCCAATTGAGATGGTTTTGGATGAGTTGGACCTCAAAGTGAAGGAAAAGGATCCAACAAGTGCTCAGCATATGTGGGAACTTTTTCAAATCTGTTGGAAAAGCATTCCAGGTGAAGCTTGTTGATAGAATGCCAAGAGTGTGCAAAGCTGTCATCAAGGCAAAAGGTGGCTACTTTGAAGAATATTAAAAAAATGTAACAGTTTTTTGGTTACTACCTGATTCCATATGTGTTAATTCATAGTTGTTATGGCTTCAATATTATTTTAAAATTTAGAAAATCATTTTTTTTTTATGTAAAACCTGAATGAGTAGGTGTGTCCAAACTTTTTATTGGGTCTGTTTATATAAATATTTCCAGACTTTTTTTTTATATCTTTTTTTTTTGTTTTTTTTTTGACTGCCCTTTTTGCCATTTATGAATGTGTTATTCCATGTGTTTCTATGGGCTATAGTACTAAAGGCCAACATTTTGCAATATAATTTTTGATTCCTAAAGGGGGCCCACAATTCATACTTAAAAAGCAACATTGTCCATAGTATGACCGTCTTGAAACAATTCCACATGTCAGCTTAGCACCCCCAATTCCCCAACGTCTTAGACTCTAAAGAATTAATGTAGTCAAATCAAATCTACATTGATAAAGCTCAGACACCCTGCAACGTGTCAATATAGCATGATGCCTCCAGTAAAGAGGCCTGGGAAAACAAGTACATACATTGAACCACCTTGCCTGAGCTAATTGGACCAGCAATATCTTTAGAATATTTACATAACAGAATCAATAGCCCTGCATACACTTACTTAGAATTTAGATGTAAGCATTCCCACTGGAAGTACCATCCACAACCACACTCAAATCAGCAAAATCAAAGGCCCCCGTCTCAAATGCGTTAATAACCCTGAAAGACCATGTTAATGGGTTTGCTTGGCATTTGACAGTAGCCTGGTATTGGTACCAAACAGATGGGCAGGCTAATTGGATGGGTACTTATAGCTTGGTTGCCTGTGTTCCTTTGTTCCGTTGTTGGGGCTGTAATTGGAATACACTGCATTCTGTTGGCTTGACATGCACATATGTAACTGTAGTGTGTAGTGCTCTTGCTGGCTATGCAGTACGGTTGAAATACGTAAATCATATTGTGTTTGATCCCAGGTGAGTTCTTATTAGACAACTGATGTCATTCTTGGCATTCAGCACTTCAGAGAAGGGTTAACCTATAGGGAAATTATGTAAATCACTCTGGATAAGAGCGTTTGCTAAATTACCTAAATGTAAATTAATTACTGTATGAATAATGTATATTTGTCTGCAACCATGGTAGGGTAGCATCATTGTCAGTAGTAAAATGGGTGAATTCTATGTTACTACTGTGAAACAGTACAAATTAAACTGTGGAAGACTTTACCCTTGACTCAGAAAGAGTTGAGCTTTCACTTATCAGAAAACAAGTGAATACAGTACAGTATCTTAATTCAATGTCTTGTGGGAATAAGCCTCTGCCTACGATAAACGTGTCATGGGGTTCATGTTTCTCATTTTCGATTAGTAGGTAGGTCAACTTTTTGATGTGGCCAAGCCCTTGTCCATTTAATTAGAATTCCTATCTTGTCAAATTGAACAGTGCATGGCCTCCAGCCTGCCATTGCTGATTTAAATGTGGTACAACTTAATACATGTTCCCTTATCACATCATTCTCATTGACTACAGGTGTAGGATCTTACTTTCACCTCTCATTTTTTGCTGAGAATTTTCTTGCACCACAGGAAATGCAGATGAGTTTCGTGATTTACGTAAATTCACTGAAAACCCACTTTAACACGGTTATATTAACAGTATAGCACTTTTCATGTAGCCTACTTTTGTCCAGCTAAAAGCCTAATCAAGCAACATTATGGACTAAACCTTCAAATCCTGTTGCTGCACGATTATTTTGCTGTGACAATATAGGTCAAATGAAGATCCTGCATCTACAGCTAAAGCTCCTGGGTCTAGCATTCTGCATTAAACTTAGCTGTCACAAGGGAACTATGATCATTTTTAGCTTTGCTCTGCCAGATCCTGTTACTCTTGCTGTTGTAGTCACAGTAACTTTTTAAATATCTTCCACTGGGTAAAGAATAGCTTATCTTCTCTTTGATTTGTCACTTGCATAAAACTTAGAACTGAATGCATCACACTTTGTTGTTTGATGAAAATGTGTTGATGGTGACAAATAATGTCTCCATACACCCTTGTGAATACAACATGTTCATCGAGATACAAAAACCTATGGAAAACATACTAAGGAAGTGATACAGTATGTTTATTTGACTTGGGGAAATATCGGGCTTAGGATCACTGCTTGGGAAATGTACTGCTGCTGTTGCAGTGGTCCGTGGTTAAGCAGTTTCTGATCAATATAACTTGTAGGTCATTCTTGATAAATGGATGTGGAGCTGCACACCAATGAAATCAGCCACATGTGTATTGTAGGAGAAAATGTCTAAGATAATGGCTAAATTATTTAACAGGATAAGCCTGCTTTCACCTGCCTTGGCCGATTAGAGTCTACTACTTTACAATGATTTTGGCTTTACACTTGTTGTTCATCTAAGGACGTATTCAGGAACAAGTCATATTTATTTAACTGACTTTAGTTCATCTCTAACCCCTGGTATTGATTCGACTAATACACGTGATGAAGAATGTGGATCTCCTCCTGGCCATCAAGCTCTGCAGATTTCATTAAGAAGACCCTTCTTTCTGGCATTCATATCTCAGGGGAAAAGATATGTGGACACAATTAAATTAAAAAAGAGGTAGAGAACTCTTAATTTGACAGAATTACCTTCATGTCAAACCAAAAGACTGATTAATTCAATAGGTCAATAGACAATATAATTTTAAATGGACTGAGGGAATTAAAAAGAGAGCGTAGATTTGTTTGACGATGAGAAATCTTCCTCATTATGAGTGGTGGAGAAGGGTTATGTATAATACCAATGATTAGGCCCAACAGGACTGGAATGGTTATACATAATGCCAGTGATTAGGCCTAACAGGAATGGATTATAGAGTGAGGCATGTACACACTGACAGACATGCATAGCCATTGCCAATTTCTAAAGAAGTTATATGAATATATACATATATATATGTTATCCTGTATGTTCGCCTTTCACTCTTGAATAGAAGATCTAGTCAGATTACACAGCTTGATGGGAAACCATTTTCTAACCCTACAGATTGTATATATGGGCTGCATAAACTGTCAACATAGTATGACTTGACCATATTGACCATCTCACATGATAGAAAACATAAAATCTTAGGACATCTGTTCTCACTTTCAAGTGTCATGGTTGAAGGGAAAAGCATAATGGCATGTTGTCAAGAAGACCTTTAGTGGTAGGGCTTTATGTTCAAACTAAAGTAAGAAGACTTTGTAATGTTAGACAGTGTTCTGTTCTCATATTAGTAGTAGTTGAAACACATTACATTATTTAGGGTGATTCAAAGAACTTAATTACACAGATTTCTACAAAAGTTATTTCCTTCCCCTTATCTGAAGGATCCGTTTCTACAAGGTGAATCACTCCATTAGATTCATTTGGTGAGTCAACACACAGGACAGCATGTATTTAGTAAGTTTTGTTGACGGCAACAGATGGAGCCTTACCCCAGGGTAGCACATGAAATAGCTTGACAAAGAGCCATATTTTATATTTAAATACCCACACCAGAAGTGGAATCAATGTGTATGTAGTGCATAGTCACTCAGGGGAAGATAAACATTGCACACAACACTCATCTCTGCTCCGCAAACTATGATGCGGATATAATGAATGTATCTTAGTAATGCTGTTGTTCAATTAATTATATGTCAACCTACAGTACATAGAATTACATGGGCTTGTTGGATCCATAGATAAGAGGAAATGATTCATTTCTCATTTCTGGAATTCATAAACACTTTCAGTAGAAGTTTGACATTTCCTCTTATATGTTATAATAATAACAACAGAAATTCTTCAAATCCCAGTTTTTCAAAAGTATCTTCTTCTTGTATTTAAATCTTCATTCCCGGCTCTCGTTTCATAACGCAGAAATAACGGCAACAAAAATAGGCCATAAAGACAAATACATAAATTAATGACAGAAAATGAAATTCAATTTCCAGAGGCAAGTTGATGTACCATTTTTACCCTCTCGGATCGTAATTAAAAGGCAGTGAGCTGGAGAGGTGTTAAGGAGCCCAGCAGCGAGGGAACGCAAAGGCCTTTTTCATCATCCCAGTTGTGTTGCATGGTGAAATCCACAGAGAACACAAGTGCCTGAGGAACGAGACAGGAGACACTTCTTCCTCGCCATGTGAAACTCCCACACTCCCCCACTCCACCCTCAGCCAGCTGTGACAGGCCCCCAAACAACAGCAAGGTTTATGCTCTAACAATCCCACATAAACAACATTCACCTGATTTGTTTTTCTCCCCTCAGAGTATCAGTGTACTCGTGTGTATATATTTTTCAGTGATACATTGAATAGTATTGGCAGCTTTGTTCACTGTGAGGAGTACAGCCACTAATGATCACACATTACACACAAGCTATTCAGCTAATTCATTAGCGGTGACAACCTTAATACTGAAGTCAATGTGGAAAAAAGGAAAAACGGCTTAGTTGTTTTTTTTCTTCTTCTCGTAAATATGTAGCAAGCTATTTCAACATCCCTAAAATTTCTGTCTCAATGTGAACATTGACATCCATGTTCGTCCTTCATGAGTCTCTTGTTTGAATGAAGCGTCATATACATGTGTGCATGGACAGTAGTTGCAGAAACCAAGATGCAGTATAAATGCTGATAGGGCAGGATTAATAGCATCGCTGACACTTTATTTGGGTATGGTGGTCCATCTGTAGATGTTCTACAGACTATTCACAGATTATCAGTCACATTTCAACTAACTATCTACTATCCCTAACCCTAGCACGAACTTAAAATGAAATGCAAACATTTATAAAATGTGAATTTTTTTTCTACCGATGTCTATATACTCTACATTTTCAAAGTCAAAGAACAATTCTCAGTAATTGTACAAATAAAATAAAAAGTCAAATAAAAGATGTCCTGATTGCGTATGTCTTCACATCCCAGAGCTAATACTTGGCGGAAGCACCTTTGGGAGCCATTACAGCTGTAAACACGTTTTTACAAGATTCTATCAACTTCGCACAACTCTTACGGCAACGCACAGTACCAGTTAAAAGTTTGGACACACTTACCCATTCAGGGGTTTTTCTTTATTTTGACCATTTTCTAAATGTTCTACTATTTTCTACAAAACTTTTTTAATTACTGCATGATTCCATATGTGTAGTTTCATAGTTTTGATGTCTTCACTATTATTCTACAAACCATGGAATGAGTAGCTGTGTCCAAACTTTTGACTGGTACTGAATATCTATTGTTTTTGTGAAAATTGCTCAAGCTGAGAAAATGTGGTTGGGAGTCATTGATGAAAAGCAATATTCAAACGTTGTCTCTAATTTTCAAGCTGATTTAAATCAGGAACACTCAACACCTACTGGAAAGCCATTCAGGTGTGTCTTTGGCATTAAAATGTATATAATTACTCTACTGAAAAATATAACTTTTATCCCAGGGTTAGGCATTCAGAAGACTGAGGCAGGGATCATTTAACTTTTTTAAATCTGGGCTTCGCTCTTTTCATATTTATGGGTATGCTTGTCCCTGCCGGTGACAAGCATACCCATAACGTTATGCTGCTACAATCCTTGACAATACAGAGGATCAATAACATTGCATTTACTCATTACTGGTCTTTATGACAAAGTGAAAAGAATGAAGCCTGTATAAAAATAAAATCCACTCCAAATAATCCATTCTGTTTTCAACAAAGCTGTTAAGTAATACTGCAAGACAACACGACAAATAAATTACCTTTTGGGCATAAATGAAAAACTACAGGTTTGAGTCAAATAAGAGTCTATACAAGTCAAAGAGTGAAACCCTCTCTATTTTCAAGTATTGTGGTTGCAGCATCATGTGAAGTAAGTTGTGTACATCGGTAGAACATTTGGCAGCAAAATGTGAAGACTGTGCAAGGTGTGTGTAGACTTTCACTAGGCACTGTAGTTTGTTGATTTTGTGACCATCTGTTGAGCATCTAAAGATGGAAAATCAATACTATCCAAATAAAGTCAACTGCATCCAGACCTAAATGTCCAACATCAGTAGTCACACAACCTGCAGCCTGTCAGATACTGTGCTAAAGGTGCCAGAGAGTGTGAGAGGTGAGGGTGCCAGACATTGTGAGAGGTGAGGGTGCCAGACATTGTGAGAGGTAAGGGTGCCAGACACTGTGAGAGGTAAGGGTGCCAGACATTGTGAGAGGTAAGGGTGCCAGACACTGTGAGAGGTAAGGGTGCCAGACACTGTGAGAGGTAAGGGTGCCAGACACTGTGAGAGGTAAGGGGGCCAGACACTGTGAGAGGTAAGGGTGCCAGACACTGTGAGAGGTAGGGTGCCAGACACTGTGAGAGGTAAGGTTGCCAGACACTGTGACAGGTAAGGGTGCCAGACACTGTGAGAGGTAAGGGGGCCAGACACTGTGAGAGGTAAGGGGGCCAGACACTGTGAGAGGTAAGGGGGCCAGACACTGTGAGAGGTAAGGGTGCCAGACACTGTGAGAGGTAGGGTGCCAGACACTGTGAGAGGTAAAGTAGAATAGGTATTATTTTCGTGTCCGGCAATGTACTTGATGCATCATCTTCCCTCCCAACACATTCAATGGGGTGACATGGCGTAATTGAGTAAAGGTTCTGCACACCCCACACAATTGGAGATCGCCTTGCCGCCCAATGAGTTCCGTGCCCCAATGGTTAAGGTCATCAAACTGACACAGACAAGGCTTTTTGGGGATGCAGCTGGTGGTTGAGTGGGAGCCAGGCTGGCTTAATGGAGAGAGGGCAGGGGGAGATGGAAGAGCAGCTGCAGGTAATGAGAGGGGCACCGGTATATCCAGAGGGCTCAGGAGGGTAAGGCAGGAGAGGAGAGGTGGCAGTACAGGAGAGCTTCTGCTGATGAAATGCGGGGCAGCATTTAGCCACTGTGTGCTGGAGGGCTGGATGATTCATCAGCCTCACTGAGTCAGGCAGTACCTGATTATTTGCATTTTCCCAACTAAGTCACCATGGGGGCTTTTTGTGACTGATTCTCCTCCATTGTTCTATAATCATATTCTAAATCGAGGTCATACATCTTGATTCGTCTTCCTACATGTACAGTGCCTTCAGAAAGTATTCATACCCCTTGACTTATTTCACATTTTATTGTGTTTACAGCATGAATAAAAACATTTTAAAAATCGCACCCATCTATACACAATACCGCATAATGACAAAGTCGAAACAAGTTTTTATACATCTTTGCAAATGCAGAAATATCTCATCTCCATAAGTATTCACACCCCTGAGTCAATACATGTGACGGTGATTGTACACCTGTATTGTACAATATTTGCCTATTATTATTTTAAAAATTCTATTGGTTGTTGATCTATCAAATTGGTTGTTGATCATTGCGAGAATCATTTTCAAGCAGAATTAAGTCAAAACTGTAACTCGGCCACTCAGGAACATTCCCTGTCTTTTTGGTAAACAATGACAGTGTAGATTTGGCCTTGTGTTTGAGGTTATTGTCTTGCTTAGGTGAATTCATCTTCCAGTGTCTGGTGGAAAGCAGACTGAACAAGGTTTTCCTCTAGGATTTAGCCTGTGTTGCGTCATTCCATTGCTTTTTTAAAACCCTGAATAACTCCTTAGTCCTTCACGATAACAAGCATACCCTTACATGATGCAGCCACCATTATGATTGAAAATATGGAGAGTGGTACTTAGTGATGTGTTGTGTTGGATTTGCCCCAACCATAACACGTTGCTTTAGTGCCTTATTACAAACAAGATGCATGTTTTGGAATATTTTTATTCTGTACATGCTTCTTTCTTTTCACTCTGTCAATTAGGTTAGTATTGTGGAGTTACTAAAATGTTGTTGATTCATGCTCAGTTTTCTCCTATCACAGCTATTAAACTCTGTAACTGTTTTAAAGTCACCATTGACCTCATGGTGAAATCACTGGGTGCTTTCCTGAGTTAGGAAGGACACCTGTATCTTTGTAGTGACTGGGTGTATTGATACACCATCCAAAGTGTTAATAGTAACGCTCTTAAGGGATATTCAATATCTGCTTTTTTGATCATTGTATGTGTTGGTGCAGAGATGAGGTAGTCATTCAAAAATCATGTTAAACACTGTTATTGCACACAGAGTGAGTCCATGCTAATTATTATGTGACTTGTTGAGCATGTTTACTCCTGAACTTATTTAGGCTTGCCATAACAAAGGGGTTGAATACTTATTGAATCAAGACATTTCAGCTTTTCCTTTTTCAACATTTTGAAAAACACAATATTCCACTTTGACATTATGGGGTATTGTGTGTAGGCCAAAGACGACACATCTTAATTTAATCCATTTTAAATTCAGGCTGTAACACAACACAATATGGAAAAAGTCAAGGAGTGTGAATACTTTCTGAAGGCACTGTAGGTGGTGTTCTCTCCCCAAGTAAATGAAGAAAGAGATCCTCCTTTCACCTTATTACCAGGAACCAAGACCCACCTTGAATAATTACAGCCATAATCATGTAGGTCAGCTCATGATTAAAAATAATTACAACTGATTACAGCTGATTAAGATGAGCAACAAATCAATATCAACGCATATTCATACCACACTGCCTTGTAGTTGAAGAAGAAAATTAAATAGAAAAAGGACAGAGAGGGATAATTAAATATGGTCTATCATGTGTTCAGAAATGTCAAGGTTTAATAATGTAGAACATTTTGGATGAACCTCATTCCATCATTGAACTGAGAAATAGGTATTTACAAGAAATCCTCCTCCTGCAAAATTTGCAGTGAATCATTTCAAACATAATTTACATTGTTCCATAAGTGTGATAATAATTACACTGTGATATTGGCATGCATAGATAGTGGAGCAGGAACACAAGTAGAATCAACAAGTAAACATGTGGCATATATACAATGGCTCATTAACAATCGGTTACATTCAGGAAACAGTGTAGAGAGCTAACCTGTTTTTGTTCTCCTCTGGGTAAAGGACTAGGAAAGACGAGAATGTAATGTAAACTCTGATCCACACATGCAGAGTACAGGACAAGATGCCCTGGATAGCCAATGGCCCCATTCATGAAATATTTCAAATAGAGAAGACATCCAGTCTGAGCATCAATCCACCACTCACCTTTCCACTCAACCAACCCAACATTTATTTTTGTCCAGAAACAATGCCACCCAACAATAAACCCCATTCTCAGGAAATTAAGGGAGGAGATTAATATGAAGAGGGATTCATTAAAGTGTTTAAAGTCCTCGACAACAAAGCCTAAGCAATGTCCCAAAATATCCCCATGAAGATATTTTAGGAAAGGACTAAGACATTAGCATTACAAAGAGGAGGATGGCGGCATTGCATGGGGATTGTCAGTAGGACGCCAGCCAATCTATTTCTGCTGTGTGGGGAAATGAGCCACAGATATCCCTGGCATAGACACAGGCAGAGAGACACAGAGAGAGAGACAGAGAGAGAGACACAGAGAGAGAGAGAGAGAGAGAGAGAGAGAGAGAGAGAGAGAGAGAGAGAGAGACAGACGTAAAATCTTAATGCTTAATTCAGACTTGACAAAGTGCTTTAGTGGAAATTTAGTTGTAGAGTTGTAGACTGCATGCCATGAAATAATATAGTATTGTAAAAGGCAGGGTCAATCTAATCCCATAATCTAATCCTGTGATCTAATCCTATATGTCCTCAGGTGCCATCAGCCTTAAACCCTGCTGTATCAATCTGAATATGTAAGAAAGTTGTTAGAACAAAAATCGACCAGTTCTATATCTTATTAGTGATACAAAATGTGAGAATTTGTGGAATCTATAATTTATAACAACCATATTTATTGTGATGTAATGATACCAAATCAAATTATTTGAATCTGAATTTGTATTCAATACTGGAGAGCTATAAGAAGGGAGTTACTTTAATATTAACTTTAATATTAACTGTCAGGCGGTGGTTAACTGGTGCAGTGAATCAGGCGCAGGAGAGCAGAAATGGGTGTACAAGGTATTTAATTCCATGACAGCACCATTATACAGACAATACTCAAAGTGCTGAGAAATACCTGTCACTCGAAAATAACGGGCGTAAATACATAACCCGGCAAACATAACCAGCCGACAAGTACCGCCATGAACAATCAATAAACACGCACACTAACATGTGGGAAACAGAGGGTTAAATAATAAACATGTAATTGGGGAATAGAAACGAGGTGTGTAGAAAACAAAGACAAAACAAATGGAAAATGAAAAGTGGATCGGCGATGGCTAAAAGACCGGTGACGTAGACCGCAGAACGCCGCCCGAACAAGGAGAGGGACGGACTTCGGTAGAAGTCATACAGGACCCCTCCCCCCCTTGAGCCACGCGCCGACACCGGACTCGAGGACGACCCAGAGGACGAGGCGCAGGGTAATCCGGATGGAGATGGTGGAACTCCCACAGCATCGAAGGGTCCAAAACGTCCTCCACCGGCCCCCAGCATTTCTCCTCCAGACCGTACCCCTCCCACTCCATGAGGTGCTGAAGGCCCCTCGCCCGACCCCTTGAATTCAGTATGGCTCGAACTGCATACGCCGGGGCCCCCTCGATGTCCAGAGGGGGCGGAGAAACCTCCCGCACCTCAGACTCCTGGAGTGGACCAGACACCACCGGCCTGAGGAGAGACACATGGAACGAGGGGTTAATATGGTAATCGGGGGGAAGCTGTAACCTGTACCATTACCTCGTTCAGTCTCCTCAGGACTTTGAATGGTCCCACAAACCGCGGACTCAGCTTCCGGCAGGGCAGGCGAAGGGGCAGGTTTCGGGTCGAGAGCCAGAACCGGTCCCCCGTTGCGAACACCGGGGCCTCACTGCGGTGGTGGTCTGCGCTAGCTTTCTGATGCCTCGCGGCCAGCTGAACGTGTACATGAACGGCGTCCCATGTCTCCTCCGAGTGCCTAAACCATTCGTCCACCGCAGGAGCCTCGTTCTGGCTCTGATGCCAAGGTACCAGAATTGGCTGGTACCCCAGTACGCACTGGAAAGGGGAGAGGTTAGTGGAGGAGTGGCAGAGCGAGTTTTGGGCAATCTCTGTCCAGTGTATGAACACAGCCCACTCCCCTGGCCGGTCCTGGTAATAAGACCGCAGAAACCTACCCACATCCTGGTTCACTCTCTCCACCTGCCCGTTACTCTCGGGGCGAAAACCTGAGGTAAGTCTGACCGAGGCCCCCAGACGTTCCATGAACGCCCTCTAGACCCTTGAAGTGAACTGGGGACATCGATCTGATATTATGTCCTCAGGCACCCTGTAGTGCCAGAAGACGTGTGTGAACAGGGCCTCCTCAGTCTGTAGGGCCGTAGGGAGACCGGGCAAAGGGAGGAGAGGGCAGGACTTAGAAAACCGATCCACAATGACCAGGATTGTGGTGTAACCTTGTTAGGAAGTCCACCGACAGGTGCGACCACGGCCCGTTGTGGAACGGGTAAGGGTTGTAACTTCCCTTTGGGCAGGTGCGTAGGGGCCTTGTACTGGGCGCACACCGAGCAGAAGGAAACATAAACCCTCACATCCTTAGCCAAGGTGGACCACCAGTACTTCCCACTAAGATAGTGCACTGTCTGACCGATGCCCGGATGACCAGAGGAGGGTACCGTGTGGGCCCAATAGATCAAAAGGTCGCAGACAGCAGACGGAATGTACAGATGCCCAGCTAGACACTGGAGGGGAGTGGGCTCTGTACGCAACGCACGCTCGATGTCCGCGTCCAGCTCCCACACTACCGGTGCCACCAGGCAAGAGGCCGGGAGTATGGGCGTGTGATTCATGGACCGCTCCTCCATGTCATACATCCGGGTCAGTGCGTCTGCCTTAGCGCTCTGGGAACCTGGTCTGTAGGACAGGGTGAAGACAAAACGGGTAAAGAACCTGGCCCACCTTGCCTGGCGAGGGTTCAGTCTCCTCACCGCCCGGATATACTCCAGATTGCGGTGGTCAGTCCAGATGAGAAAAGGGTGTTTAGCCCCCTCAAGCCAATGTCTCCACGCCTTCAAGGCCTTGACGCGAGCTGTTGGCTGTCGGTCCCCCACATCATAGTTTCGCTCCGCCGGGCTGAGCTTCTTTGAAAAGAAGGCACAGGAGCAGAGCTTTGGTGGCGTACCCGAGCTCTGAGAGAGCACGGCTCCTATCCCAGCCTCGGACGTATCCACCTCCACTATGAACGCCAAAGAGGGATCCTTGTGAGCCAGCACGGGAGCCGAGGTAAACAGAGTCCTCAGGTGAGCCCTGTCCGCCTCAGCCAACCACTGCAAACGCACTGGTCCCCCCTTCAGCTGTGAGGTAATGGGAGCCACCAACTGACCATAGCCCTGGATAAATCTCTGGTAGTAGTTGGAAAACCCTAGAATCCGCTGCACTTCCTTTACCGTGGTGGGAGTTGGCAAATTACGCTCGGCTGAAATGTGGTCACTCTCCATCTCCACCCCTGAAGTGGAAATGCGGTACCCTAGGAAGGAGACGGACTGTTTAAAACTTCTTAGGGATAGGCGTCCCGTCAACGGGACAGTTGTAAATAATGCAGCACCTTGTGTCAGGATAGCAGATTTTAGAGAAACGACAAATGTCAGTACATATAAGTGTCTTATATCGGCTGAAAGCTTAAATTCTCATTAATATAACTGCACTGTCCAATTTACAGTAGCTATTACTGCGAAAAAATGCCATGTTATTGTTTGAGGAGAGCTCCTAACAATAAAACACGTTTTTCACCGTGATAGGTTTGATAAATTCACCTCTGAAGGTGAAATGTGTACTTACATTCTGAAATCTTGCTCTAATTTATCATCCAAAGGGTCCCAGAGATAACATGAAGTGTTGTTTTGTTAAATAAATGTCATTTTTTTTACATAAAAAGGTCCTTATAGCATGCACGATCGATTATGTATTTCATCTCGTTCAATTTGCAAAGAAAGGAATCTGTGAAAATCTAACCCTAAACAATGTTTCAACCAGTCAAATCATGTTTGTAATTATTCCTCAGAGATCCTAGAACGTAACCAGACTTCACTATATCATTAGGGGTGAAGTATATCCTATAGGACACCAATTTTGTTCAGAGTGCGACGCCTTCATGGGACGCCGATGACGCGGGGGGTCTTCACTTGATTGACTGTAACTTTGTCAAATAAGCACCAATCGGGGTCAAACTAAGCTAGCTAGATAGTCAATGAGTTGGGCTTTACGGGAGTATCGGGAAACCCTGTATCGATCGCAAAATGTAGCTGCCAACCTTGTGTGACTTCAAGCCTTTTCCTTTTGGACAGAAATGATAAGAATATGGTGAGTTATGAAGTTATGAAAACTGGATGTTTTGCAAATGTTGAACTTATAATATGGCTACTAATACTGGAAAAGCTAAATCAAAGTCCAAGTATACAGATTTGACAATATTCTTGCAGAAAAAAGTAATGTGAATGTAAATGTCTCCTTCACGACTTGCCAAAAATATACCTGGGTGTCTTCACACTAAATGATATGTAGTTTGCTCATACTTCAAGTTATCCGTCTGAAACTTTGCACATACACTGCTGCCATTTTGTTACAACCAGAGTGATGGCTAGATGTGGGACCTTTTTGTTGCATTTCAAAGATGGTGTATTTTCTTCTACCAGATCTATTGTTTTATATTCTCCTACATTCAATTCACATTTCCACAAACTTACAAATGTTTCCTTTCAAATGGTACCATATCGTGCTTCAGGGCCTGAGCTACAGGCAGTTAAGATTTGGGTATGTCATTTTAGGTGAAAATTGAAAAAAAGTGGGCTATCCCTAATTAAGTACATTTTCACTCCTGAACTTATTTTAAGGCTTGGCATAACAAAAGGGTTGAATACTTACTGACTCAACACATTTCAGCTTTCAATATTGTAAAACAATTGAAAAGCATACTTCGACTTTGACATTATGGGATATTGTGTGTAGGCCGGTGACAAAAATCAGGATTTAAACCATTTAAAATTCAGACTGTAACACAACAAAATGTGGAAAAAGTCGAGGGGTGTGAATACTTTCTGAATAACATGTCTGACATCACTTAACATTAGACCTTGAATGCAGCACATCTGGATGTTGCTCTCCTTTGGCTGTAGGTAGAGTGTTGGGTAGGACAGGCAATAGTGTCTACCAGGACTGGTCACCCAGTGGGCAAAACTGCTTGTAATTGTAAAATGTAAACATTGGTTGAAATTAAGTAATTTATTCCAGTTTTGCCCACTGAGTCAGTGGTGGCTGACAGCATTGTTAATAGTCAGACAGTCTATCAAGGTATTTAGAGAAAGGAGAGAAAGGACAAAACTATTCCATCATTCCCTCTTTTCCCTTTAAAGAACTTGAAAATAACCTGGATTTTTTTTTAGAAAATATCTTACTAGACTGAGGAGTGGTTCCAAACCTTTTCCGTTCCGGGGACCACCGAATCAATGTTAAAAACTTTTGAGGACCACCATTCGCAGATTTTTTTTACAGAAAATATCTTGCCGGTCAAATTTCAAGTACATTTTATGAGATTAAAGGCTTATTATTATTAGAAACAATTTGTATTGTGAAAAGTTATTCTGAGTTCCTCATTATACCATTAATACCATTTTTTTGGACACCCTGCAGACCACAGGTTAAACCACTGCTCTAGCTAGATACTAGATGTGTTACTCTACAGAATGACTCAAATCAAATAAAAGACAGCCAGTCTGATCAATTATACAAACACACCTGAGTGGTCTGAGTACCTAACGCCACAGGGGAGTCTAATTTAGCTTTGGAGCAGTGATGTTATCTGTCCTTGTGAAAAAAGGACCAGCAAAATGCAAATGTATTCCCATTTCATATAGATCCATCCAGCTTCAACAAATTGATGCACAACTTATTAGCGCCATTATTTCCCTCCAACTAATAGACTAAATCATTGACATAGCCTGTTTCCATGACAACATATTCTCTTTTGCATGCTGGTTAGACCAGCATTGTGAAGCCTGTCTCTCAGTATTTATTCATTATATCAACACTAGAGACAAACACAAGACCTACACAACAAACCAATGCTCACAAAACATCCCACATGACAGTTTCATATGATTGTGTCCTTGATACGCGAATCCTGGGTATAACTTGAATCAAGATGATGATTTCAGGGCTATGAGAAAATGTTTACATACCACACTGTCTACTTACAACTGCAGAGACCCATACGCAAACACAAATGTAACTTTTTGACAAATTAATTGTTGCAAGAAAGGTTGTTGAAGTGTGTTGCATGAAAAAGCTACCACAGCTAGTAAAACATAAATCAAATACAAAAGACATAAATACAATCACACACGCACCCCTCTTTTACTACAGTTTAACAACTGAGAGCGCTGACACTGCAAAGTCAGTAGTTGAATTTAAAGCTGCTGTCATTTATTGAAAAAGTCACTAGGGCAAAGCAGCAGTGAAAATGATTACCGTGTGCTTTCCTGGTGCTCACTAGTGGATTTGGGCTTTAACAAGCTCAGAGGTGGGCAGTGAGAATGTGTCTGATGAGCAACGGCTATGGCTACACAGCATGGATATGACAACAAAGTAAAGCCATATCCTTCCAGCTAGCGACCGGCATAATACACTACTTCATATCTCAAGAGAGCTGTTTTGGTGGAAAAAATAGATAACCAGAGCAAAAGTTGCCGAATACACAGGTTATTTGTTTCCATGCCTGAGTCTGTGTGAGCGTGACAGTTATTTACGGCCATTTCCCTAAAGTTTGATGTGACATACAGAAGACTGATACAATGAAGCACAGACGGACCAGCTCTATCCACTATTGACAATTCATGGAGACTAGAGTGTGAATAGTCAGCCCTACACCTCCCCACGTCTAAGCATGAAAATGTTATTTTGCATTTCTCTGTCACCGTTTGAATCAGTAGCCGTGTACATGTCAGCAGAGAGCACCGTTTGAGTCATTAGCCATGTATATGTTAACAGAGAGCACCGTTTGAGTCATTAGCAATGTACCTGTTAACAGAGAGTACCGTTTGAGTCATTAGCAATGTACCTGTTAACAGAGAGCACCGTTTGAGTCATTAGCAATGTACCTGTTAACAGAGAGTACCGTTTGAGTCATTAGCGATGTACCTGTTAACAGAGAGCACCGTTTGAATCATTAGCCGTGTACCTGTTGGCAGAGAGCACTGTTTGAATCATTAGCCGTGTACCTGTTGGCAGAGAGCACCGTTTGAATCATTAGCTGTACCTGTTAGCAGAGAGCACTGTTTTAATCATTAGCCGTGTACCTGTTAGCAGAGAGCACAGTTTGAATCATTAGCCGTGTATATGTTAGCAGAGAGCACAGTTTGAATCATTAGCTGTACCTGTTAGCAGAGAGCACTGTTTTAATCATTAGCCGTGTACATGTCTGCAGAGAGCACCGTTTGAATCATTAGCTGTACCTGTTAGCAGAGAGCACAGTTTGAATCATTAGCCGTGTACATGTTAGTAGAGAGCACCGTTTGAATCATTAGCTGTACCTGTTAGCAGAGAGCACTGTTTGAATCATTAGCCATGTATATGTTAGCAGTGAGCACAGTTTGAATCATTAGCTGTACCTGTTAGCAGAGAGCACTGTTTGAATCATTAGCCGTGTACATGTCAGCAGAGAGCACCGTTTGAATCATTAGCCATGTACATGTTAGCAGAGAGCACTGTTTGAATCATTAGCCGTGTACCTGTTGGCAGAGAGCACTGTTTGAATCATTAGCCATGTATATGTTTGCAGAGAGCACAGTTTGAATCATTAGCCGTGTACATGTTAGTAGAGAGCACCGTTTGAATCATTAGCTGTACCTGTTAGCAGAGAGCACTGTTTGAATCATTAGCCATGTATATGTTAGCAGAGAGCACAGTTTGAATCATTACCTGTACCTGTTAGCAGAGAGCACTGTTTGAATCATTAGCCGTGTACATGTCAGCAGAGAGCACCGTTTGAATCATTAGCCATGTACATGTTAGCAGAGAGCACAGTTTGAATCATTAGCTGTACCTGTTAGCAGAGAGCACTGTTTGAATCATTAGCCGTGTACATGTCAGCAGAGAGCACCGTTTGAATCATTAGCCGTGTACATGTTAGCAGAGAGCACAGTTTGAATCATTAGCCGTGTACATGTTAGTAGAGAGCACCGTTTAAATCATTAGCTGTACCTGTTAGCAGAGAGCACTGTTTGAATCATTATCCATGTATATGTTAGCAGAGAGCACAGTTTGAATCATTAGCTGTACCTGTTAGCAGAAAGCACAGTTTGAATCATTAGCCATGTACATGTTAGCAGAGAGCACTGTTTGAATCATTAGCCGTGTACCTGTTGGCAGAGAGCACTGTTTGAATCATTAGCCATGTATATGTTTGCAGAGAGCACAGTTTGAATCATTAGCCGTGTACATGTTAGTAGAGAGCACCGTTTGAATCATTAGCTGTACCTGTTAGCAGAGAGCACTGTTTGAATCATTAGCCATGTATATGTTAGCAGAGAGCACAGTTTGAATCATTACCTGTACCTGTTAGCAGAGAGCACTGTTTGAATCATTAGCCGTGTACATGTCAGCAGAGAGCACCGTTTGAATCATTAGCCATGTATATGTTAGCAGAGAGCACAGTTTGAATCATTAGCTGTACCTGTTAGCAGAGAGCACTGTTTGAATCATTAGCCATGTATATGTTAGCAGAGAGCACAGTTTGAATCATTACCTGTACCTGTTAGCAGAGAGCACTGTTTGAATCATTAGCCGTGTACATGTCAGCAGAGAGCACCGTTTGAATCATTAGCCATGTATATGTTAGCAGAGAGCACAGTTTGAATCATTAGCTGTACCTGTTAGCAGAGAGCACTGTTTGAATCATTAGCCGTGTACATGTCAGCAGAGAGCACCGTTTGAATCATTAGCCGTGTACATGTTAGCAGAGAGCACAGTTTGAATCATTAGCCGTGTACATGTTAGTAGAGAGCACCGTTTGAATCATTAGCTGTACCTGTTAGCAGAGAGCACCGTTTGAATCATTAGCTGTACATGTTAGCAGAGAGCACTGTTTGAATCATTATCCATGTATATGTTAGCAGAGAGCACAGTTTGAATCATTAGCTGTACCTGTTAGCAGAGAGCACTGTTTGAATCATTAGCCGTGTACATGTCAGCAGAGAGCACCGTTTGAATCATTAGCCAAGTATATGTTAGCAGAAAGCACAGTTTGAATCATTAGCCATGTACATGTTGGCAGAGAGCACTGTTTGAATCATTAGCCGTGTACCTGTTGGCAGAGAGCACTGTTTGAATCATTAGCCATGTATATGTTTGCAGAGAGCACAGTTTGAATCATTAGCCGTGTACATGTTAGTAGAGAGCACCGTTTGAATCATTAGCTGTACCTGTTAGCAGAGAGCACTGTTTGAATCATTAGCCATGTATATGTTAGCAGAGAGCACAGTTTGAATCATTACCTGTACCTGTTAGCAGAGAGCACCGTTTGAATCATTAGCCGTGTACATGTTAGCAGAGAGCACAGTTTGAATCATTAGCCGTGTACATGTTAGTAGAGAGCACCGTTTGAATCATTAGCTGTACCTGTTAGCAGAGAGCACCGTTTGAATCATTAGCTGTACCTGTTAGCAGAGAGCACTGTTTGAATCATTATCCATGTATATGTTAGCAGAGAGCACAGTTTGAATCATTAGCTGTACCTGTTAGCAGTGAGCACTGTTTGAATCATTAGCCGTGTACATGTCAGCAGAGAGCACCGTTTGAATCATTAGCCAAGTATATGTTAGCAGAAAGCACAGTTTGAATCATTAGCCATGTACATGTTAGCAGAGAGCACTGTTTGAATCATTAGCCGTGTACCTGTTGGCAGAGAGCACTGTTTGAATCATTAGCCATGTATATGTTTGCAGAGAGCACAGTTTGAATCATTAGCCGTGTACATGTTAGTAGAGAGCACCGTTTGAATCATTAGCTGTACCTGTTAGCAGAGAGCACTGTTTGAATCATTAGCCATGTATATGTTAGCAGAGAGCACAGTTTGAATCATTACCTGTACCTGTTAGCAGAGAGCACTGTTTGAATCATTAGCCGTGTACATGTCAGCAGAGAGCACCGTTTGAATCATTAGCCATGTACATGTTAGCAGAGAGCACAGTTTGAATCATTAGCTGTACCTGTTAGCAGAGAGCACTGTTTGAATCATTAGCCGTGTACATGTCAGCAGAGAGCACCGTTTGAATCATTAGCCGTGTACATGTTAGCAGAGAGCACAGTTTGAATCATTAGCCGTGTACATGTTAGTAGAGAGCACCGTTTAAATCATTAGCTGTACCTGTTAGCAGAGAGCACTGTTTGAATCATTATCCATGTATATGTTAGCAGAGAGCACAGTTTGAATCATTAGCTGTACCTGTTAGCAGAAAGCACAGTTTGAATCATTAGCCATGTACATGTTAGCAGAGAGCACTGTTTGAATCATTAGCCGTGTACCTGTTGGCAGAGAGCACTGTTTGAATCATTAGCCGTGTACATGTTAGTAGAGAGCACCGTTTGAATCATTAGCTGTACCTGTTAGCAGAGAGCACTGTTTGAATCATTAGCCATGTATATGTTAGCAGAGAGCACAGTTTGAATCATTACCTGTACCTGTTAGCAGAGAGCACTGTTTGAATCATTAGCCGTGTACATGTCAGCAGAGAGCACCGTTTGAATCATTAGCCATGTATATGTTAGCAGAGAGCACAGTTTGAATCATTAGCTGTACCTGTTAGCAGAGAGCACTGTTTGAATCATTAGCCATGTATATGTTAGCAGAGAGCACAGTTTGAATCATTACCTGTACCTGTTAGCAGAGAGCACTGTTTGAATCATTAGCCGTGTACATGTCAGCAGAGAGCACCGTTTGAATCATTAGCCATGTATATGTTAGCAGAGAGCACAGTTTGAATCATTAGCTGTACCTGTTAGCAGAGAGCACTGTTTGAATCATTAGCCGTGTACATGTCAGCAGAGAGCACCGTTTGAATCATTAGCCGTGTACATGTTAGCAGAGAGCACAGTTTGAATCATTAGCCGTGTACATGTTAGTAGAGAGCACCGTTTGAATCATTAGCTGTACCTGTTAGCAGAGAGCACCGTTTGAATCATTAGCTGTACCTGTTAGCAGAGAGCACTGTTTGAATCATTATCCATGTATATGTTAGCAGAGAGCACAGTTTGAATCATTAGCTGTACCTGTTAGCAGAGAGCACTGTTTGAATCATTAGCCGTGTACATGTCAGCAGAGAGCACCGTTTGAATCATTAGCCATGTATATGTTAGCAGAAAGCACAGTTTGAATCATTAGCCATGTACATGTTAGCAGAGAGCACTGTTTGAATCATTAGCCGTGTACCTGTTGGCAGAGAGCACTGTTTGAATCATTAGCCATGTATATGTTTGCAGAGAGCACAGTTTGAATCATTAGCCGTGTACATGTTAGTAGAGAGCACCGTTTGAATCATTAGCCGTGTACATGTCAGCAGAGAGCACCGTTTGAATCATTAGCCATGTATATGTTAGCAGAGAGCACAGTTTGAATCATTACCTGTACCTGTTAGCAGAGAGCACTGTTTGAATCATTAGCCGTGTACATGTCAGCAGAGAGCACCGTTTGAATCATTAGCCATGTATATGTTAGCAGAGAGCACAGTTTGAATCATTAGCTGTACCTGTTAGCAGAGAGCACTGTTTGAATCATTAGCCATGTATATGTTAGCAGAGAGCACAGTTTGAATCATTACCTGTACCTGTTAGCAGAGAGCACTGTTTGAATCATTAGCCGTGTACATGTCAGCAGAGAGCACCGTTTGAATCATTAGCCATGTATATGTTAGCAGAGAGCACAGTTTGAATCATTAGCTGTACCTGTTAGCAGAGAGCACTGTTTGAATCATTAGCCGTGTACATGTCAGCAGAGAGCACCGTTTGAATCATTAGCCGTGTACATGTTAGCAGAGAGCACAGTTTGAATCATTAGCCGTGTACATGTTAGTAGAGAGCACCGTTTGAATCATTAGCTGTACCTGTTAGCAGAGAGCACCGTTTGAATCATTAGCTGTACCTGTTAGCAGAGAGCACTGTTTGAATCATTATCCATGTATATGTTAGCAGAGAGCACAGTTTGAATCATTAGCTGTACCTGTTAGCAGAGAGCACTGTTTGAATCATTAGCCGTGTACATGTCAGCAGAGAGCACCGTTTGAATCATTAGCCATGTATATGTTAGCAGAAAGCACAGTTTGAATCATTAGCCATGTACATGTTAGCAGAGAGCACTGTTTGAATCATTAGCCGTGTACCTGTTGGCAGAGAGCACTGTTTGAATCATTAGCCATGTATATGTTTGCAGAGAGCACAGTTTGAATCATTAGCCGTGTACATGTTAGTAGAGAGCACCGTTTGAATCATTAGCCGTGTACATGTCAGCAGAGAGCACCGTTTGAATCATTAGCCATGTATATGTTAGCAGAGAGCACAGTTTGAATCATTAGCTGTACCTGTTAGCAGAGAGCACTGTTTGAATCATTAGCCGTGTACATGTCAGCAGAGAGCACCGTTTGAATCATTAGCCGTGTACATGTTAGCAGAGAGCACAGTTTGAATCATTAGCCGTGTACATGTTAGTAGAGAGCACCGTTTGAATCATTAGCTGTACCTGTTAGCAGAGAGCACCGTTTGAATCATTAGCTGTACCTGTTAGCAGAGAGCACTGTTTGAATCATTATCCATGTATATGTTAGCAGAGAGCACAGTTTGAATCATTAGCTGTACCTGTTAGCAGAGAGCACTGTTTGAATCATTAGCCGTGTACATGTCAGCAGAGAGCACCGTTTGAATCATTAGCCATGTATATGTTAGCAGAAAGCACAGTTTGAATCATTAGCCATGTACATGTTAGCAGAGAGCACTGTTTGAATCATTAGCCGTGTACCTGTTGGCAGAGAGCACTGTTTGAATCATTAGCCATGTATATGTTTGCAGAGAGCACAGTTTGAATCATTAGCCGTGTACATGTTAGTAGAGAGCACCGTTTGAATCATTAGCTGTACCTGTTAGCAGAGAGCACTGTTTGAATCATTAGCCATGTATATGTTAGCAGAGAGCACAGTTTGAATCATTACCTGTACCTGTTAGCAGAGAGCACCGTTTGAATCATTAGCCGTGTACATGTTAGCAGAGAGCACAGTTTGAATCATTAGCCGTGTACATGTTAGTAGAGAGCACCGTTTGAATCATTAGCTGTACCTGTTAGCAGAGAGCACCGTTTGAATCATTAGCTGTACCTGTTAGCAGAGAGCACTGTTTGAATCATTATCCATGTATATGTTAGCAGAGAGCACAGTTTGAATCATTAGCTGTACCTGTTAGCAGAGAGCACTGTTTGAATCATTAGCCGTGTACATGTCAGCAGAGAGCACCGTTTGAATCATTAGCCATGTATATGTTAGCAGAAAGCACAGTTTGAATCATTAGCCATGTACATGTTAGCAGAGAGCACTGTTTGAATCATTAGCCGTGTACCTGTTGGCAGAGAGCACTGTTTGAATCATTAGCCATGTATATGTTTGCAGAGAGCACAGTTTGAATCATTAGCCGTGTACATGTTAGTAGAGAGCACCGTTTGAATCATTAGCTGTACCTGTTAGCAGAGAGCACTGTTTGAATCATTAGCCATGTATATGTTAGCAGAGAGCACAGTTTGAATCATTACCTGTACCTGTTAGCAGAGAGCACTGTTTGAATCATTAGCCGTGTACATGTCAGCAGAGAGCACCGTTTGAATCATTAGCCATGTATATGTTAGCAGAGAGCACAGTTTGAATCATTAGCTGTACCTGTTAGCAGAGAGCACTGTTTGAATCATTAGCCGTGTACATGTCAGCAGAGAGCACCGTTTGAATCATTAGCCGTGTACATGTTAGCAGAGAGCACAGTTTGAATCATTAGCCGTGTACATGTTAGTAGAGAGCACCGTTTGAATCATTAGCTGTACCTGTTAGCAGAGAGCACTGTTTGAATCATTAGCCGTGTACATGTCAGCAGAGAGCACCGTTTGAATCATTAGCCATGTATATGTTAGCAGAGAGCACAGTTTTAATCATTAGCTGTACCAGTTAGCAGAGAGCACTGTTTGAATCATTAGCCGTGTACATGTCAGCAGAGAGCACCGTTTGAATCATTAGCCGTGTACATGTTAGCAGAAAGCACAGTTTGAATCATTAGCCGTGTACATGTTAGTAGAGAGCACCGTTTGAATCATTAGCTGTACCTGTTAGCAGAGAGCACTGTTTGAATCATTAGCCGTGTACATGTCAGCAGAGAGCACCGTTTGAATCATTAGCCATGTATATGTTAGCAGAGAGCACAGTTTGAATCATTAGCTGTACCTGTTAGCAGAGAGCACAGTTTGAATCATTAGCCGTGTACATGTCAGCAGAGAGCACCGTTTGAATCATTAGCCGTGTACATGTTAGCAGCGAGCACAGTTTGAATCATTAGCCATGTTAGCAGAGAGCACAGTTTGAATCATTAGCTGTACCTGTTACCAGAGAGCACTGTTTGAATCATTAGCCGTGTACATGTCAGCAGAGAGCACCGTTTGAATCATTAGCCATGTATATTGTAATGACCTGACTAGATCATAAATGAACAATTGTCCAGACAGAGGCTTGAGTTTGCGAATTGACGGTTTATTGAACCAACTTTACACAGGCTACTGTTTGGGCCGTAGCACACGCCAAATAGATGACAGATAACCCACAAGCCAATCGTGACCTTCTCTTGTGAAGCCCAGACGTAAGAGAGAGAGAACAAAGGCTGAACCTGGTCTTAACTTCCAATGCCCAACCCCCCTCCACGCCACTCCGCCAACCACCAGGATGCCCGGCATCAGAACATTCCAGGCATTCCCGTGATTGGCAGTTAGCAGGTTGATTGACATGTCGGACCCCGCGAACACCGGGTACTGGTCAGTACAACACAACCACCTCCTAGCCTAGCACATAACACACAGCTGTCTGTGCGGGTCGCTACACAGCCCCCCCACCACAAAGTCCCTCGTCCCCGAGGGAACAAACAAAGTCTCTGAAGCGACCCGGAGGTCTCCTTTGCCTGCGTGGCCGTGATGGTCGCAGAGTGCCCCTCTGGGAACCAGGGGATGAAGGCAGGGATATGGGGGACAAGGAAGCGGGAACGGGTAATACAGTCCGTGGTTCTGGGGAACCACGCGGTGACACAGGGGGAGACAGGGGAGTGGGCTGTCTGGAGCCTTGTCTGCGGCACCTGAGGGTGGGTGCCTGGAGAATGTCATTGCCAGAGAGGGGAATTGTGGGGGTTCCTGGGGTTTGGGGAGAAGAGGCCCCTCTGTATGGGGCTAACCTGTCCCGGTGCAGTGCCACCTTTCTCCCCTGGGAGGAAGCTGCACCCGGTACACAACCTCCCCTACCCTCTCCAGGACACTGCGGGGTCCCACCCAGTGACTGTCCAACTTGGGGCATCTGCCTTTTTTTTTTTTTTTTCCTTAGGGGCTGCAGACCCAGACCAGCTCCCCAGCCACAAAGTGCCTTCCCCGGGTGTGCACGTCATAGTTCCTTTTCTGCCTCACACCTGCATTCACCAGCTGCTCTCTGGCGAAGGTGTGGGCTGTCTCCAGGCGGTCCTGGAGTCTCCGGGCATACTCCGGCCCCGGAGGAACATGAGGGCTATCCAGGGGCCGACCAAACGCCATCTCCGCAGGGGTGCGGATCTCTCCCCAGCATGAGGAGGGCAGGCGTGCAGGAGGTGGAGTCTTGGACAGCGGAGCGGCATGCCATGAGGACCATAGGCAGGTGCTTGTCCCAGTCACGCTGGTGTTTGGAAGAGACGATGGCCAGCTGCTGTCCAAGCGTTTTGTTGAAGCGCTCCACAAGGCCATCACTTTGAGGATGGAGAGGAGTAGTGCGGGTCTTGTGCATACCCAGCCTCTCACACATGGTGGCGAACACACGGGACTCAAAGTTTCTGCCTTGGTCGCTGTGGATGGACTCTGCAGCTCCAAACCTGCTGAACATCCCCGCTGTCAGGGCGTCGACGATGGTCTCTGCCTCCTGGTCAGGCAGAGCATAGGCCTCGGGCCATTTTGTGAAATAGTCCATGGCCGTGAGCACCCAGCGGTTTCCACTGTCTGTGGTGGGGAACGGCCCAACTACATCCACTCCCACCCTCTCCATGGGAGCCCCCACTGGGAACTGTTGGAGCTGAGCATGAGAGCGGCCTGGGGGGCCCTTTCTCGACGTGCAGTTGTCACAGCGGCGACAAAAGTCCTCCACATCCCTCTTGTGCTGCCCCCAGTAGAAGCCCTGACGGAGACGGCGCAGTGTTTTTGTGACCCCAAAGTGTCCAGTCCCCACCCTCCCATGAGTACTCTGGAGCACAGCCTCCCGCAATGCTTTTGGGACCACCACCTGCCACCTCTCCTCTCCCGTAGCTGACTCCTTCCATGCCCGCTGTAGCCAGCTAGCCGCAGTCTCTCAAACTTCGACCACAACCCTTTGGTCGCGAGTGAGAGCGCTGTCACCTCTTCCCATGGTGGCCTCACCTGCGCCTCTACCCACTGTAGCACTGGCTGTAGGTCTGTGTCCCGTCCCTGCTGCTGCCGCCATTCAGCCACGTCGACAGTCTGCAGCTCACAGCAGACAGGCCCGCTCGCCCGACACACTGTGGCACAGACACCCTCCTCTGCCCGCAGCTCTCTCTCCCATCCCTCTCTCCGTTCACAGTGGCGGCAGCCGTCTGCAGTACAGGGCCGACGGGACATGGCGTCGGCGTTGGAGTGGCGTGCCCCTGCCCTGTGCACCACCGTGAAGTCATACGGCTGAAGCTCCTCCAACCAGCGTGCCACCTGCCCCTCTGGCTCTCTGAAAGACATGAGCCACTGGAGAGCAGAGTGGTCAGTCCTTACAGTAAAGGGCAGACCACCCAGGTAGTACTTGAAGTGTTTGACGGAAGCCACAACAGCCAAGAGCTCCCGCCGGGTGACACAGTAGCGGCGCTCATGTTTGTCAAATGTTTTGCTGAAGTACGCCACCACTCTCTCCCCCTCTGGCCCCACCTGGGCCAGCACCCCACCCATGCCCACATTGCTCGCGTCTGTGTCCAGGATAAAGGGCAAGGTGAGGTCAGGGGGACGAGCACGGGGCCTCGATCAGTGCACGTTTGAGGGTGTTGAACGCCTCCTCACACTCCACTGTCCAAGTGAAAGCCTTGTCCTTCGGCAGCAGGCGGTTCAGTGGAGCAGCAACGCTTGAGAAGCCCCGTACAAACCTCCTGTAGTACGAGGCCAGGCCCAGGAAGCTCTTCAGCTGACGCTGGTCGGTGGGGGTGGGCCAGTCTCTGACAGCCCCTACCTTGTCCTCCATGGTGCTGATCCCCTCCTTCCCCACTCGGTGGCCCAAGAAGGACACCTCTCTCCTCATGAAGTGGCACTTCTCGGGGTGGAGCTTCAGACCTGCGGCAGCCACCCTCTCCAGCACACGCCGTAGCGCCCCCAGGGCTGACTGGAAGGAGCTGCCATGGGCCAGGATGTCATCGAGGTATACCAGACACTGCTATCGGGGATGCCATCCAGCACCCTGTCCATCAAACGCTCAAAAGTAGCTGGAGCGTTGCACAGGCCAAAGCACAGGACCTTGAACTGCCAGTGTCCTCTGTTAGTGGAGAACGCAGTTTTGGCTCTGGCCTCTGGGGAGAGGGGCACCTGCCAGTAGCCACTGCGGAGGTCTAGTGAGGAGAACCAGGAGGACCCCCTAACCAGGTCCAGCGACTCATCGATACGTGGTATGGGGTATGAGTCCTTCCTGGTTACCTCATTCAGCCGCCTGTAGTCCGCACAGAACCTCAGCTTGCCCCCCTTCTTCGGAACCATGACAACTGGCGCCGCCCAGGGGCTGTCTGAGGGCTCAATGAAGTCTGCCCGCTGCATCTCCAACACAGCCTTGTCTGCCGCCTCCTGGCGTGCCAGCGGGATACGGCGGGGACGCATCTTGATGGGTCGAGCATCACCTGTGTCGATCTCATGCTGCACCAGAAGAGTCTGACCCACCTCTTCCTCACTCAACGCAAAGCTGTCTCTGAATTCAAACAGCAACTGCCACAACCGTTCCTGCTGCTCAGGGTCAAGACCAACACAGTTCCTCCCCATATCTCCCTCACTGCAGACAGTGTCCTCTCCTCTCCCATCTGGGGGAGCTGGGCTGGGGGTGCGGCCCGGGCTCACAGAGGGCTGTGTCATGGAGGTAGCTGGGGGAATGTAACACACCGCCGTAGGTGACAGGGGGACTGGGGAAAAGTCACACACAGCTGTGGGGAGGGGCGCAGCCATGAGTCTCTGCTGCTTTAACTGTTGGAGTAAAGGGTTTGTTGGGTTGAGTGAATGTGACATTAGGGGGGGCCATGGTGACTTCCGTCCCTCCCTGGAAGCTCAGTGTGCCCCTATTTAGGTCTAACTGGCAGCCTGTGCTCCTAAGAAAGTGCAACCCCAGGATACAAGGGTCCTGCACAGCCGCCACCCACACAGGATGACGCACAGTCCTGCCCCCTACTGTCAGAGTCATTATTCCCTTCCCTTTCATGGGTGCCAGCTCACCTGTGACTGTGCGGAGCTGCACAGTTGTAGGCTCACACTGAGTCCAACCTGGCACAATATCTGGCCTCACCAGGGTTACTGTGGACCCAGTGTCCACCAGGGCGGAGCAGGGCACCCCCTCCACAGTGACAGGGACATGACAAAAGTCCCCAACACAGGTCCGGCCCACCACAACAACAGGCTCCCTCCGCTTGCCCTCGTCTGCTTCTGGGGAAGTGGAGCCTTGCTTCCCCGTCTGTGCCGGTGGGCTCCTCCTGAAGATGATGGTGGTTGGGATAGAAAGCCAGGGGTCCGCACTACCCGGTCTATGCGGACCCGAGCCGTTTCCCTGAGCTCTGGGGGACATGGGGCAATCTCGGCGCAGATGGCCTGGCTGGCCACAACCCCAGCAGACCCTGGGACCAGGGCTTGTGTTTCGTGCCGCCTGTAGCGACACAGCCCGAATGAGTTCTGTCATTTCGGCCACCCAAGCAGGCTTTTCCGGCTCCGGGCTGCTCTGCCCCCAGCTCGCACAGAGGGTGTGTCTCCCTGCACCCCCACCAAAGCCCCAGCTGAAGCCCCAGCCCACACCAGCTCCCTCTCCAAAGCCATCTCCAAGGCTGTCTGCAATGACTCAGGATGAGCCAGCTGGGTCTGTATGCGCAGCTCCGTAGGGGAGAGCGCCTGTATGAACTGGTCCCGTGCTAGCTCGCTCTGCACGGAGGGGGGCATGTGAGCATATGCCCGCCGAGAGAGGCTCTCAATGTCATTAGCTAGCACCCGTAGAGGCTCTCCAGGCTGCCTGCGTCTATTCCTCAGTTCAGAGCGCAGTAGCCCGGGCTGTACACACTGTCCATAGCGCCTCCTCAGTGCTCCCACTAGAGCACCATAATCATGCCTGTCCTCGGGGCTAATCAATATCAAACAGGCCAGAGCTTCATCCGTGAGGCATAAAGCCAACTGCAGTGCCCTTTCCTCATCCGACCACCCCCTAAAATGAGCTAACAGTTCAAACTGAGCATGAAAAGCTTCCCAATCCGCCTTACCGGAATACGTCGGGGTCTTAACAGATACGGACGCAGCCGGGAACTGGGCGCCGCCATGTTTGTTTACATCCTGAGCCCCAGATTCCTCGTCACGCCGCGTCGACGTCGCCACTTCAGTCCGCCCACCAGAATCTGCGCGAAATACACTCGACGAAGCACTCATGCCCGCTTCAGCCACCATCACTCTAACGTCCTCCCTCAAGCGGCCTCTGCGCTCCGACGCCCTGGCGATCTCCTCAGACAGAACCCCCGACGTCCATTCACACGCACCTCCTTGGCCATAATCGTCCCCTACCTCCACCTTCACTTTCGGATTCCCTCGAAGCATTTTCAATCCCCGTTCTCACCTACGGTAGCTAGCCACATAAGTCAGCTAGCTAGCTGGCTAACTTGTATCAACGTTTTTACTTCTGACACCAATGTAATGACCTGACTAGATCATAAATGAACAATTGTCCAGACAGAGGCTTGAGTTTGCGAATTGACGGTTTATTGAACCAACTTTACACAGGCTACTGTTTGGGCCGTAGCACACGCCAAATAGATGACAGATAACCCACAAGCCAATCGTGACCTTCTCTTGTGAAGCCCAGACGTAAGAGAGAGAGAACAAAGGCTGAACCTGGTCTTAACTTCCAATGCCCAACCCCCCTCCACGCCACTCCGCCAACCACCAGGATGCCCGGCATCAGAACATTCCAGGCATTCCCGTGATTGGCAGATAGCAGGTTGATTGACATGTCGGACCCCGCGAACACCGGGTACTGGTCAGTACAACACAACCACCTCCTAGCCTAGCACATAACACACAGCTGTCTGTGCGGGTCGCTACAATATGTTAGCAGAAAGCACAGTTTGAATCATTAGCCATGTACATGTTAGCAGAGAGCACAGTTTGAATCATTAGCCATGTATATGTTGGCAGAGAGCACAGTTTGAATCATTAGCTGTACCTGTTAGCAGAGAGCACTGTTTGAATCATTAGCCGTGTACATGTCAGCAGAGAGCACCGTTTGAATCATTAGCCATGTATATGTTAGCGGAGAACAACATTTGAATCATTAGCCGTGTACATGTTAGCAGAGAGCACCATTTGAATCATTGCCACCAATGCTCCTTATATGATGCATCACTGCACTGCACCACTCCTATGTAAACTGGCCATCTCTGTATACTACATTCAAGACCCACCGGTTGATGCTAATTTCTAAAGCCCTCTTAGGCCTCACTCCCCCCTACCTGAGATACCTATTGCAACACTCATCCTCCACATCAGGGGTGTCATACAGCCCATTCAATCCGGCCCTAGGGTGGTTTGAGTGAAAAATGTATAAAATAACAAATACGACCTAAATCAACATTGAAATTACTAAAACCAGATGGAAACTGTAGAAATTATAATGGACCTACATTTATAGTCTACTCACTCTGTCCATCTTGAAAACAGTCATTTATATTCCCTTCACTCTGTCCAGCTTGCTAACAGACATTTATCATCTCTTCACTCTGTCCAGCATGCTAACAGTCATTTATAGTCCCTTCACTCTGTCCAGCTTGCTAGCAGTCATTTATAGTCCCTTCACTCTGTCCAGCATGCTAACAGTCATTTATAGTCCCTTCACTCTGTCCAGCTTGCTAGCAGTCATTTATAGTCCCTTCACTCTGTCCAGCTTGCTAGCAGTCATTTATCATCTCTTCACTCTGTCCAGCATGCTAACAGACATTTATCATCTCTTCACTCTGTCCAGCTTGACAACAGTCATTTATAGTCCCTTCACTCTGTCCAGCTTGCTAGCAGTCATTTATCATCTCTTCACTCTGTCCAGCATGCTAACAGACATTTATCATATCTTCACTCTGTCCAGCTTGCTAGCAGTCATTTATAGTCCCTTCACTCTGTCCAGCTTGCTAGCAGTCATTTATCATCTCTTCACTCTGTCCAACATGCTAACAGTCATTGATCATCTCTTCACTCTGTCCAGCATGCTAACAGACATTTATCATCTCTTCACTCTGTCCAGCTTGACAACAGTCATTTATAGTCCCTTCACTCTGTCCAGCTTGCTAGCAGTCATTTATCATCTCTTCACTCTGTCCAGCATGCTAACAGACATTTATCATATCTTCACTCTGTCCAGATTGCTAGCAGTCATTTATAGTCCCTTCACTCTGTCCAGCTTGCTAGCAGTCATTTATCATCTCTTCACTCTGTCCAGCATGCTAACAGTCATTTATCATCTCTTCACTCTGTCCAGCATGCTAACAGACATTTATCATCTCTTCACTCTGTCCAGCTTGACAACAGTCATTTATAGTCCCTTCACTCTGTCCAGCTTGCTAGCAGTCATTTATCATCTCTTCACTCTGTCCAGCATGCTAACAGACATTTATCATCTCTTCACTCTGTCCAGCATGCTAACAGACATTTATCATCTCTTCACTCTGTCCAGCTTGCTAGCAGACATTTATAGTCCCTTCACTCTGTCCAGCATGCTAACAGACATTTATCATCTCTTCACTCTGTCCAGCATGCTAACAGTCATTTATCATCTCTTCACTCTGTCCAGCATGCTAACAGTCATTTATAGTCCCTTCACTCTGTCCAGCTTGACAACAGACATTTATCATCTCTTCACTCTGTCCAGCTTGCTAACAGACATTTATCATCTCTTCACTCTGTCCAGCATGCTAACAGTCATTTATAGTCCCTTCACTCTGTCCAGCATGCTAACAGTCATTTATAGTCCCTTCACTCTGTCCAGCATGCTAACAGACATTTATAGTCCCTTCACTCTGTCCAGCATGCTAACAGACATTTATCAACTCTTCACTCTGTCCAGCTTGACAAAAGTCATTTATAGTCCCTTCACTCTGTCCAGCTTGCTAGCAGTCATTTATCATCTCTTCACTCTGTCCAGCATGCTAACAGTCATTTATAGTCCCTTCACTCTGTCCAGCATGCTAACATACATTTATCATCTCTTCACTCTGTCCAGCATGCTAACAGACATTTATAGTCCCTTCACTCTGTCCAGCATGCTAACAGACATTTATAGTCCCTTCACTCTGTCCAGCATGCTAACAGACATTTATCATCTCTTCACTCTGTCCAGCATGCTAACAGACATTTATCATCTCTTCACTCTGTCCAGCTTGCTAACAGACATTTATCATCTCTTCACTCTGTCCAGCATGCTAACAGTCATTTATAGTCCCTTCACTCTGTCCAGCATGCTAACAGTCATTTATAGTCCCTTCACTCTGTCCAGCATGCTAACAGACATTTATAGTGCCTTCACTCTGTCCAGCATGCTAACAGACATTTATCATCTCTTCACTCTGTCCAGCTTGACAACAGTCATTTATAGTCCCTTCACTCTGTCCAGCTTGCTAGCAGTCATTTATCATCTCTTCACTCTGTCCAGCATGCTAACAGTCATTTATAGTCCCTTCACTCTGTCCAGCATGCTAACAGACATTTATATTCCCTTCACTCTGTCCAGCATACTAACAGACATTTATCATCTCTTCACTCTGTCCAGCATGACAACAGTCATTTATAGTCCCTTCACTCTGTCCAGCTTGCTAGCAGTCATTTATCATCTCTTCACTCTGTCCAGCATGCTAACAGTCATTTATAGTCCCTTCACTCTGTCCAGCATGCTAACAGACATTTATCATCTCTTCACTCTGTCCAGCATGCTAACAGACATTTATAGTCCCTTCACTCTGTCCAGCATGCTAACAGTCATTTATAGTCCCTTCACTCTGTCCAGCATGCTAACAGTCATTTATAGTCCCTTCACTCTGTCCAGCATGCTAACAGACATTTATAGTGCCTTCACTCTGTCCAGCATGCTAACAGACATTTATCATCTCTTCACTCTGTCCAGCTTGACAACAGTCATTTATAGTCCCTTCACTCTGTCCAGCTTGCTAGCAGTCATTTATCATCTCTTCACTCTGTCCAGCATGCTAACAGTCATTTATAGTCCCTTCACTCTGTCCAGCATGCTAACAGACATTTATATTCCCTTCACTCTGTCCAGCATACTAACAGACATTTATCATCTCTTCACTCTGTCCAGCTTGACAACAGTCATTTATAGTCCCTTCACTCTGTCCAGCTTGCTAGCAGTCATTTATCATCTCTTCACTCTGTCCAGCATGCTAACAGTCATTTATAGTCCCTTCACTCTGTCCAGCATGCTAACAGACATTTATCATCTCTTCACTCTGTCCAGCATGCTAACAGACATTTATAGTCTCTTCACTCTGTCCAGCATGCTAACAGACATTTATAGTCTCTTCACTCTGTCCAGCTTGACAACAGTCATTTATAATCTCTTCACTCTGTCCAGCATGCTAACAGACATTTATCATCTCTTCACTCTGTCCAGCTTGCTAACAGTCATTTATAATCTCTTCACTCTGTCCAGCATGCTAACAGACATTTATCATCTCTTCACTCTGTCCAGCATGCTAACAGTCATTTATCATCTCTTCACTCTGTCCAGCATGCTAACAGTCATTTATAGTCCCTTCACTCTGTCCAGCATGCTAACAGTCATTTATAGTCCCTTCACTCTGTCCAGCTTGACAACAGTCATTTATAGTCCCTTCACTCTGTCCAGCTTGCTAGCAGTCATTTATCATCTCTTCACTCTGTCCAGCATGCTAACAGTCATTTATAGTCCCTTCACTCTGTCCAGCATGCTAACAGACATTTATATTCCCTTCACTCTGTCCAGCATACTAACAGACATTTATCATCTCTTCACTCTGTCCAGCTTGCTAACAGACATTTATCATCTCTTCACTCTGTCCAGCATGCTAACAGACATTTATAGTCCCTTCACTCTGTCCAGCATGCTAACAGACATTTATCAACTCTTCACTCTGTCCAGCTTGACAACAGTCATTTATAGTCCCTTCACTCTGTCCAGCTTGCTAGCAGTCATTTATCATCTCTTCACTCTGTCCAGCATGCTAACAGTCATTTATAGTCCCTTCACTCTGTCCAGCATGCTAACAGACATTTATCATCTCTTCACTCTGTCCAGCATGCTAACAGACATTTATAGTCCCTTCACTCTGTCCAGCATGCTAACAGACATTTATAGTCCCTTCACTCTGTCCAGCATGCTAACAGACATTTATCATCTCTTCACTCTGTCCAGCATGCTAACAGTCATTTATAGTCCCTTCACTCTGTCCAGCATGCTAACAGTCATTTATAGTCCCTTCACTCTGTCCAGCATGCTAACAGACATTTATAGTCCCTTCACTCTGTCCAGCATGCTAACAGACATTTATCATCTCTTCACTCTGTCCAGCTTGACAACAGTCATTTATAGTCCCTTCACTCTGTCCAGCTTGCTAGCAGTCATTTATCATCTCTTCACTCTGTCCAGCATGCTAACAGTCATTTATAGTCCCTTCACTCTGTCCAGCATGCTAACAGACATTTATATTCCCTTCACTCTGTCCAGCATACTAACAGACATTTATCATCTCTTCACTCTGTCCAGCTTGACAACAGTCATTTATAGTCCCTTCACTCTGTCCAGCTTGCTAGCAGTCATTTATCATCTCTTCACTCTGTCCAGCATGCTAACAGTCATTTATAGTCCCTTCACTCTGTCCAGCATGCTAACAGACATTTATCATCTCTTCACTCTGTCCAGCATGCTAACAGACATTTATAGTCTCTTCACTCTGTCCAGCATGCTAACAGACATTTATAGTCTCTTCACTCTGTCCAGCTTGACAACAGTCATTTATAGTCCCTTCACTCTGTCCAACATGCTAACAGACATTTATAGTCCCTTCACTCTGTCCAACATGCTAACAGACATTTATAGTCTCTTCACTCTGTCCAGCATGCTAACAGTCATTTATCATCTCTTCACTCTGTCCAGCTTGCTAACAGTCATTTATAATCTTTTCACTCTGTCCAGCATGCTAACAGACATTTATCATCTCTTCACTCTGTCCAGCATGCTAACAGTCATTTATCATCTCTTCACTCTGTCCAGCATGCTAACAGTCATTTATAGTCCCTTCACTCTGTCCAGCATGCTAACAGTCATTTATAGTCCCTTCACTCTGTCCAGCTTGACAACAGTCATTTATAGTCCCTTCACTCTGTCCAGCTTGCTAGCAGTCATTTATCATCTCTTCACTCTGTCCAGCATGCTAACAGACATTTATCATCTCTTCACTCTGTCCAGCATGCTAACAGACATTTATCATCTCTTCACTCTGTCCAGCATGCTAACAGTCATTTATAGTCCCTTCACTCTGTCCAGCTTGACAACAGTCATTTATAGTCCCTTCACTCTGTCCAGCTTGCTAGCAGTCATTTATCATCTCTTCTCTCTGTCCAGCATGCTAGCAGTCATTTATCATCTCTTCACTCTGTCCAGCTTGACAACAGTCATTTATAGTCCCTTCACTCTGTCCAGCTTGCTAGCAGTCATGTATCATCTCTTCACTGTCCAGCATGCTAACAGACATTTATCATCTCTTCACTCTGTCCAGCTTGACAACAGTCATTTATAGTCCCATCACTCTGTCCAGCTTGCTAGCAGCCATTTATCATCTCTTCACTGTCCAGCATGCTAACAGACATTTATCATCTCTTCACTCTGTCCAGCTTGCTAGCAGTCATTTATAGTCCCTTCACTCTGTCCAGCATGCTAACAGACATTTATCATCTCTTCACTCTGTCCAGCATGCTAGCAGTCATTTATAGTCCCTTCACTCTGTCCAGCATGCTAACAGACATTTATCATCTCTTCACTCTGTCCAGCTTGACAACAGTCATTTATAGTCCCTTCACTCTGTCCAGCTTGCTAGCAGTCATTTATCATCTCTTCACTCTGTCCAGCATGCTAACAGACATTTATAGTCCCTTCACTCTGTCCAGCATGCTAACAGTCATTTATCATCTCTTCACTCTGTCCAGCATGCTAACAGTCATTTATAGTCCCTTCACTCTGTCCAGCATGCTAACAGACATTTATCATCTCTTCACTCTGTCCAGCTTGACAACAGTCATTTATAGTCCCTTCACTCTGTCCAGCTTGCTAGCAGTCATTTATCATCTCTTCACTCTGTCCAGCATGCTAACAGTCATTTATAGTCCCTTCACTCTGTCCAGCATGCTAACAGACATTTATCATCTCTTCACTCTGTCCAGCATGCTAACAGACATTTATAGTCTCTTCACTCTGTCCAGCATGCTAACAGACATTTATAGTCTCTTCACTCTGTCCAGCTTGACAACAGTCATTTATAGTCCCTTCACTCTGTCCAACATGCTAACAGACATTTATAGTCCCTTCACTCTGTCCAACATGCTAACAGACATTTATAGTCTCTTCACTCTGTCCAGCATGCTAACAGTCATTTATCATCTCTTCACTCTGTCCAGCTTGCTAACAGTCATTTATAATCTTTTCACTCTGTCCAGCATGCTAACAGACATTTATCATCTCTTCACTCTGTCCAGCATGCTAACAGTCATTTATCATCTCTTCACTCTGTCCAGCATGCTAATAGTCATTTATAGTCCCTTCACTCTGTCCAGCATGCTAACAGTCATTTATAGTCCCTTCACTCTGTCCAGCTTGACAACAGTCATTTATAGTCCCTTCACTCTGTCCAGCTTGCTAGCAGTCATTTATCATCTCTTCACTCTGTCCAGCATGCTAACAGACATTTATCATCTCTTCACTCTGTCCAGCATGCTAACAGACATTTATCATCTCTTCACTCTGTCCAGCATGCTAACAGTCATTTATAGTCCCTTCACTCTGTCCAGCTTGACAACAGTCATTTATAGTCCCTTCACTCTGTCCAGCTTGCTAGCAGTCATTTATCATCTCTTCACTCTGTCCAGCATGCTAGCAGTCATTTATCATCTCTTCACTCTGTCCAGCTTGACAACAGTCATTTATAGTCCCTTCACTCTGTCCAGCTTGCTAGCAGTCATTTATCATCTCTTCACTGTCCAGCATGCTAACAGACATTTATCATCTCTTCACTCTGTCCAGCTTGACAACAGTCATTTATAGTCCCATCACTCTGTCCAGCTTGCTAGCAGCCATTTATCATCTCTTCACTGTCCAGCATGCTAACAGACATTTATCATCTCTTCACTCTGTCCAGCTTGCTAGTAGTCATTTATAGTCCCTTCACTCTGTCCAGCATGCTAACAGACATTTATCATCTCTTCACTCTGTCCAGCATGCTAGCAGTCATTTATAGTCCCTTCACTCTGTCCAGCATGCTAACAGACATTTATCATCTCTTCACTCTGTCCAGCTTAACAACAGTCATTTATAGTCCCTTCACTCTGTCCAGCTTGCTAGCAGTCATTTATCATCTCTTCACTCTGTCCAGCATGCTAACAGTCATTTATAGTCCCTTCACTCTGTCCAGCATGCTAACAGACATTTATCATCTCTTCACTCTGTCCAGCATGCTAACAGACATTTATAGTCTCTTCACTCTGTCCAGCATGCTAACAGACATTTATAGTCTCTTCACTCTGTCCAGCTTGACAACAGTCATTTATAGTCCCTTCACTCTGTCCAACATGCTAACAGACATTTATAGTCCCTTCACTCTGTCCAACATGCTAACAGACATTTATAGTCTCTTCACTCTGTCCAGCATGCTAACAGTCATTTATCATCTCTTCACTCTGTCCAGCATGCTAACAGACATTTATCATCTCTTCACTCTGTCCAGCATGCTAACAGTCATTTATCATCTCTTCACTCTGTCCAGCATGCTAACAGTCATTTATAGTCCCTTCACTCTGTCCAGCATGCTAACAGTCATTTATAGTCCCTTCACTCTGTCCAGCTTGACAACAGTCATTTATAGTCCCTTCACTCTGTCCAGCTTGCTAACAGACATTTATCATCTCTTCACTCTGTCCAGCATGCTAACAGTCATTTATAGTCCCTTCACTCTGTCCAGCTTGACAACAGTCATTTATAGTCCCTTCACTCTGTCCAGCTTGCTAGCAGTCATTTATCATCTCTTCACTCTGTCCAGCATGCTAGCAGTCATTTATCATCTCTTCACTCTGTCCAGCTTGACAACAGTCATTTATAGTCCCTTCACTCTGTCCAGCTTGCTAGCAGTCATTTATCATCTCTTCACTGTCCAGCATGCTAACAGACATTTATCATCTCTTCACTCTGTCCAGCTTGACAACAGTCATTTATAGTCCCATCACTCTGTCCAGCTTGCTAGCAGTCATTTATCATCTCTTCACTGTCCAGCATGCTAACAGACATTTATCATCTCTTCACTCTGTCCAGCTTGCTAGCAGTCATTTATAGTCCCTTCACTCTGTCCAGCATGCTAACAGACATTTATCATCTCTTCACTCTGTCCAGCATGCTAGCAGTCATTTATAGTCCCTTCACTCTGTCCAGCATGCTAACAGACATTTATAGTCCCTTCACTCTGTCCAGCATGCTAACAGACATTTATAGTCTCTTATCTCTGTCCAGCATGCTAACAGACATTTATAGTCCCTTCACTCTGTCCAGTATGCTAACAGACATTTATCATCTCTTCACTCTGTCCAGCATGCTAACAGACATTTATCATCTCTTCACTCTGTCCAGCTTGACAACAGTCATTTATAGTCCCTTCACTCTGTCCAGCTTGCTAGCAGTCATTTATCATCCCTTCACTCTGTCCAGCATGCTAACAGTCATTTATCATCTCTTCACTCTGTCCAGCATGCTAACAGACATTTATCATCTCTTCACTCTGTCCAGCATGCTAACAGTCATTTATAGTCCCTTCACTCTGTCCAGCATGCTAACAGACATTTATCATCTCTTCACTCTGTCCAGCTTGACAACAGTCATTTATAGTCCCTTCACTCTGTCCAGCTTGCTAGCAGTCATTTATCATCTCTTCACTCTGTCCAGCATGCTAACAGACATTTATAGTCCCTTCACTCTGTCCAGCTTGCTAACAGACATTTATCATCTCTTCACTCTGTCCAGCATGCTAACAGACATTTATCATCCCTTCACTCTGTCCAGCATGCTAACAGTCATTTATCATCTCTTCACTCTGTCTAGCTTGACAACAGTCATTTATAGTCTCTTCACTCTGTCCAGCATGCTAACAGACATTTATCATCTCTTCACTCTGTCCAGCATGCTAACAGTCATTTATAGTCCCTTCACTCTGTCCAGCATGCTAACAGTCATTTATAGTCCCTTCACTCTGTCCAGCATGCTGACAGACATTTATAGTCCCTTCACTCTGTCCAGCATGCTAACAGACATTTATAGTCCCTTCACTCTGTCCAGCATGCTAACAGTCATTTATCATCTCTTCACTCTGTCTAGCTTGACAACAGTCATTTATAGTCTCTTCACTCTGTCCAGCATGCTAACAGACATTTATCATCTCTTCACTCTGTCCAGCATGCTAACAGTCATTTATAGTCCCTTCACTCTGTCCAGCATGCTAACAGTCATTTATAGTCCCTTCACTCTGTCCAGCATGCTAACAGACATTCATAGTCCCTTCACTCTGTCCAGCATGCTAACAGTCATTTATCATCTCTTCACTCTGTCCATCTTGACAACAGTCATTTATAGTCCCTTCACTCTGTCCAGCTTGCTAGCAGTCATTTATCATCTCTTCACTCTGTCCAGCATGCTAACAGTCATTTATTGTCCCTTCACTCTGTCCAGCATGCTAACAGACATTTATCATCTCTTCACTCTGTCCAGCATGCTAACAGACATTTATAGTCTCTTCACTCTGTCCAGCATGCTAACAGACATTTATAGTCTCTTCACTCTGTCCAGCTTGACAACAGTCATTTATTGTCCCTTCACTCTGTCCAACATGCTAACAGACATTTATAGTCCCTTCACTCTGTCCAACATGCTAACAGACATTTATAGTCTCTTCACTCTGTCCAGCTTGCTAACAGTCATTTATCATCTCTTCACTCTGTCCAGCATGCTAACAGACATGTATCATCTCTTCACTCTGTCCAGCATGCTAACAGTCATTTATCATCTCTTCACTCTGTCCAGCTTGCTAACAGTCATTTATCATCTCTTCACTCTGTCCAGCATGCTAACAGACATTTATCATCTCTTCACTCTGTCCAGCATGCTAACAGACATTTATCATCTCTTCACTCTGTCCAGCATGCTAACAGTCATTTATAGTCCCTTCACTCTGTCCAGCTTGACAACAGTCATTTATAGTCCCTTCACTCTGTCCAGCTTGACAACAGTCATTTATAGTCCCTTCACTCTGTCCAGCTTGCTAGCAGTCATTTATCATCTCTTCACTCTGTCCAGCATGCTAACAGTCATTTATAGTCCCTTCACTCTGTCCAGCTTGACACCAGTCATTTATAGTCCCTTCACTCTGTCCAGCTTGCTAGCAGTCATTTATCATCTCTTCACTCTGTCCAGCATGCTAACAGTCATTTATAGTCCCTTCACTCTGTCCAGCATGCTAACAGACATTTATAGTCCCTTCACTCTGTCCAGCATGCTAACAGACATTTATCATCTATTCACTCTGTCCAGCTTGACAACAGTCATTTATAGTCCCTTCACTCTGTCCAGCTTGCTAGCAGTCATTTATCATCTCTTCACTCTGTCCAGCATGCTAACAGTCATTTATAGTCCCTTCACTCTGTCCAGCATGCTAACAGACATTTATCATCTCTTCACTCTGTCCAGCATGCTAACAGACATTTATAGTCTCTTCACTCTGTCCAGCATGCTAACAGACATTTATAGTCTCTTCACTCTGTCCAGCTTGACAACAGTCATTTATAGTCCCTTCACTCTGTCCAACATGCTAACAGACATTTATAGTCCCTTCACTCTGTCCAACATGCTAACAGACATTTATAGTCTCTTCTTTCTGTCCAGCATGCTAACAGACATTTATCATCTCTTCACTCTGTCCAGCTTGACAACAGTCATTTATAGTCCCTTCACTCTGTCCAGCTTGCTAGCAGTCATTTATCATCTCTTCACTCTGTCCAGCATGCTAACAGACATTTATAGTCCCTTCACTCTGTCCAGCTTGCTAACAGACATTTATCATCTCTTCACTCTGTCCAGCATGCTAACAGACATTTATCATCCCTTCACTCTGTCCAGCTTGCTAGCAGTCATTTATCATCTCTTCACTCTGTCCAGCATGCTAACAGACATTTATAGTCCCTTCACTCTGTCCAGCTTGCTAACAGACATTTATCATCTCTTCACTCTGTCCAGCATGCTAACAGACATTTATCATCCCTTCACTCTGTCCAGCATGCTAACAGTCATTTATCATCTCTTCACTCTGTCTAGCTTGACAACAGTCATTTATAGTCTCTTCACTCTGTCCAGCATGCTAACAGACATTTATCATCTCTTCACTCTGTCCAGCATGCTAACAGTCATTTATAGTCCCTTCACTCTGTCCAGCATGCTAACAGTCATGTATAGTCCCTTCACTCTGTCCAGCATGCTAACAGACATTTATAGTCCCTTCACTCTGTCCAGCATGCTAACAGACATGTAACATCTCTTCACTCTGTCCAGCTTGACAACAGTCATTTATAGTCCCTTCACTCTGTCCAGCTTGCTAGCAGTCATTTATCATCTCTTCACTCTGTCCAGCATGCTAACAGTCATTTATAGTCCCTTCACTCTGTCCAGCATGCTAACAGACATTTATAGTCCCTTCACTCTGTCCAGCATGCTAACAGTCATTTATCATCTCTTCACTCTGTCTAGCTTGACAACAGTCATTTATAGTCTCTTCACTCTGTCCAGCATGCTAACAGACATTTATCATCTCTTCACTCTGTCCAGCATGCTAACAGTCATTTATAGTCCCTTCACTCTGTCCAGCATGCTAACAGACATTTATCATCTCTTCACTCTGTCCAGCATGCTAACAGACATTTATAGTCTCTTCACTCTGTCCAGCATGCTAACAGACATTTATAGTCTCTTCACTCTGTCCAGCTTGACAACAGTCATTTATAGTCCCTTCACTCTGTCCAACATGCTAACAGACATTTATAGTCCCTTCACTCTGTCCAACATGCTGACAGACATTTATAGTCTCTTCACTCTGTCCAGCTTGCTAACAGTCATTTATCATCTCTTCACTCTGTCCAGCATGCTAACAGACATGTATCATCTCTTCACTCTGTCCAGCATGCTAACAGTCATTTATCATCTCTTCACTCTGTCCAGCTTGCTAACAGTCATTTATCATCTCTTCACTCTGTCCAGCATGCTAACAGACATTTATCATCTCTTCACTCTGTCCAGCATGCTAACAGACATTTATAGTCTCTTCACTCTGTCCAGCATGCTAACAGACATTTATAGTCTCTTCACTCTGTCCAGCTTGACAACAGTCATTTATAGTCCCTTCACTCTGTCCAACATGCTAACAGACATTTATAGTCCCTTCACTCTGTCCAACATGCTAACAGACATTTATAGTCTCTTCACTCTGTCCAGCTTGCTAACAGTCATTTATCATCTCTTCACTCTGTCCAGCATGCTAACAGACATGTATCATCTCTTCACTCTGTCCAGCATGCTAACAGTCATTTATCATCTCTTCACTCTGTCCAGCTTGCTAACAGTCATTTATCATCTCTTCACTCTGTCCAGCATGCTAACAGACATTTATCATCTCTTCACTCTGTCCAGCATGCTAACAGACATTTATAGTCTCTTCACTCTGTCCAGCATGCTAACAGACATTTATAGTCTCTTCACTCTGTCCAGCTTGACAACAGTCATTTATAGTCCCTTCACTCTGTCCAACATGCTAACAGACATTTATAGTCCCTTCACTCTGTCCAACATGCTAACAGACATTTATAGTCTCTTCACTCTGTCCAGCTTTCTAACAGTCATTTATCATCTCTTCACTCTGTCCAGCATGCTAACAGACATTTATCATCTCTTCACTCTGTCCAGCATGCTAACAGTCATTTATCATCTCTTCACTCTGTCCAGCTTGCTAACAGTCATTTATCATCTCTTCACTCTGTCCAGCATGCTAACAGACATTTATCATCTCTTCACTCTGTCCAGCATGCTAACAGACATTTATCATCTCTTCACTCTGTCCAGCATGCTAACAGTCATTTATAGTCCCTTCACTCTGTCCAGCTTGACAACAGTCATTTATAGTCCCTTCACTCTGTCCAGCTTGCTAGCAGTCATTGATCATCTCTTCACTCTGTCCAGCATGCTAACAGTCATTTATAGTCCCTTCACTCTGTCCAGCTTGACAGCAGTCATTTATAGTCCCTTCACTCTGTCCAGCTTGCTAGCAGTCATTTATCATCTCTTCACTCTGTCCAGCATGCTAACAGACATTTATCATCTCTTCACTCTGTCCAGCATGCTAGCAGTCATTTATAGTCCCTTCACTCTGTCCAGCATGCTAGCAGTCATTTATCATCTCTTCACTCTGTCCAGCATGCTAGCAGTCATTTATCATCCCTTCACTCTGTCCAGCTTGACAACAGTCATTTATAGTCCCTTCACTCTGTCCAGCTTGCTAGCAGTCATTTATCATCTCTTCACTCTGTCCAGCATGCTAACAGACATTTATCATCTCTTCACTCTGTCCAGCTTGCTAGCAGTCATTTATAGTCCCTTCACTCTGTCCAGCTTGCTAACAGTCATTTATAGTCCCTTCACTCTGTCCAGCATGCTAACAGACATTTATCATCTCTTCACTCTGTCCAGCATGCTAGCAGTCATTTATAGTCCCTTCACTCTGTCCAGCATGCTAACAGACATTTATAGTCCCTTCACTCTGTCCAGCATGCTAGCAGTCATTTATAGTCCCTTCACTCTGTCCAGCATGCTAACAGACATTTATAGTCCCTTCACTCTGTCCAGCTTGCTAGCAGTCATTTATCATCTCTTCACTCTGTCCAGCATGCTAACAGACATTTATCATCTCTTCACTCTGTCCAGCATGCTAGCAGTCATTTATAGTCCCTTCACTCTGTCCAGCATGCTAGCAGTCATTTATCATCTCTTCACTCTGTCCAGCATGCTAGCAGTCATTTATCATCTCTTCACTCTGTCCAGCTTGACAACAGTCATTTATAGTCCCTTCACTCTGTCCAGCATGCTAGCAGTCATTTATCATCTCTTCACTCTGTCCAGCATGCTAACAGACATTTATCATCTCTTCACTCTGTCCAGCTTGCTAGCAGTCATTTATAGTCGCTTCACTCTGTCCAGCTTGCTAACAGTCATTTATAGTCCCTTCACTCTGTCCAGCATGCTAACAGACATTTATCATCTCTACAACCTGCGCAGGCCCCGAGCAAAGACCAATAGACAAGATTCATTACATTTCATTATAGTACAACGGTTTGATTTGTCTAATCTTAGCAATTCCTTCTTAGCTAGCTACACAGCCGTCTTTGTATCATAGATAATTGCGTAATTATCGTATTTCGTCGTCCTAACGCAGTCTACACTGCCCTGCAGCTAGCCAGCTAGCTAACGTCCACCGTTAGCTAGTCCACCGTCTACCGATTAGCAGCACAACTATTACACTCAACTGAACGACTTGATTAGTGTAGTGTTAGCTAGCTACATAGTTGTCTTTGCTGTCTTCGTACCCAAGATAATTGTGTAGTTTAGAGTGTGTAGTTTTATGTCGTCCTTAACATAGGAGACTCTGCTAGCTAGCCAACAGCTAGCCAACGTCTACCGAACAGAACTTCTGCACTCAACAATCCGGTCGCATTTCGCTTCGCTCCACAGGTAGTATCACATTTTTCATTTCATTTCATTACAGTACAACGGCTTGATTTGTTTGATCGTAGCTAGCTACATAGCTAGCTACATAGCCGTCTTTGTATCAAAGATAATTGTGTAGTCTAGAGCGATTTCCTAGGTTAACTAGCCAGCTATTGTCGTTCTTTCAACGCAACGTAACGTAATCATCACTGCTAGCTAGCCAGCTAGCCCCGAATAGCAGCACAGTAGAAACTATTACACTCAACGGAACGACTTGATTAGTGTAGTGTCAACAACGCAGCCAATGCCAACTAGCCTACTTAGTCAACAACGCAGCCTCTGCCAGCTAGCCTACTTCAGCAGTACTGTATCATTTTAATCATTTTAGTCAATAAGATTCTTGCTACGTAAGCTTAACTCTCTGAACACTCGTGACGTGTAGTCCACTTGTCATTCCAATCTCCTTTGCATTAGCGTAGCCTCTTGTGTAGCCTGTCAACTATGTGTCTGTCTATCCCTGTTCTCTCCTCTCTGCACAGACCATACAAACGCTCCACACCGCGTGGCCGCGGCCACCCTAATCTGGTGGTCCCAGCGCGCACGACCCACGTGGAGTTCCAGGTCTCCGGTAGCCTCTGGAACTGCCGATCTGCGGCCAACAAGGCAGAGTTCATCTCCGCCTATGTCTCCCTCCAGTCCCTCGACTTCTTGGCACTGACGGAAACATGGATCACCACAGACAACACTGCTACTCCTACTGCTCTCTCTTCGTCTGCCCACGTGTTCTCGCACACCCCGAGAGCTTCTGGTCAGCGGGGTGGTGGCACCGGGATCCTCATCTCTCCCAAGTGGTCATTCTCTCTTTCTCCCTTACCCATCTGTCTATCGCCTCCTTTGAATTCCATGCTGTCACAGTTACCAGCCCTTTCAAGCTTAACATCCTTATCATTTATCGCCCTCCAGGTTCCTCGGAGAGTTCATCAATGAGCTTGATGCCTTGATAAGCTCCTTTCCTGAGGACGGCTCACCTCTCACAGTTCTGGGCGACTTTAACCTCCCCACGCCTACCTTTGACTCATTCCTCTCTGCCTCCTTCTTTCCACTCCTCTCCTCTTTTGACCTCACCCTCTCACCTTCCCCCTACTCACAAGGCAGGAAATACGCTCGACCTCATCTTTACTAGATGCTGTTCTTCCACTAACCTCGTTGCAACTCCCCTCCAAGTCTCCGACCACTACCTTGTATCCTTTTTCCTCTCGCTCTCATCCAACACTTCCCACACTGCCCCTACTCGGATGGTATCGCGCCGTCCCAACCTTCGCTCTCTCTCCCCCGCTACTCTCTCCTCTTCCATCCTATCATCTCTTCCCTCTGCTCAAACCTTCTCCAACCTATCTCCTGATTCTGCCTCCTCAACCCTCCTCTCCTCCCTTTCTGCATCCTTTGACTCTCTATGTCCCCTATCCTCCAGGCCGGCTCGGTCCTCCCCTCCCGCTCCGTGGCTCGACGACTCATTGCGAGCTCACAGAACAGGGCTCCGGGCAGCCGAGCGGAAATGGAGGAAAACTCGCCTCCCTGCGGACCTGACATCCTTTCACTCCCTCCTCTCTACATTTTCCTCTTCTCTCTCTGCTGCTAAAGCCACTTTCTACCACACTAAATTCCAAGCATCTGCCTCTAACCCTAGGAAGCTCTTTGCAACCTTCTCCTCCCTCCTGAATCCTCCTCCCCTCTCCCCCCCTCCTCCCTCTCTGCAGATGACCGTCAACCATTTTGAAAAGAAGGTCGACGACATCCGATCCTCGTTTGCTAAGTCAAACGACACCGCTGGTTCTGCTCACACTGCCCTACCCTGTGCTCTGACCTCTTTCTTTCCCCTCTCTCTCCAGATGAAATCTCGCGTCTTGTGACGGCCGGCCGCCCTACAACCTGCCCGCTTGACCCTATCCCCTCCTCTCTTCTCCAGACCATTTCCGGAGACCTCCTCCCTTACCTCACCTCGCTCATCAACTCATCCCTGACCGCTGGCTACGTCCCTTCCGTCTTCAAGAGAGCGAGAGTTGCACCCCTTCTGAAAAAACCTACACTCGATCCCTCCGATGTCAACAACTACAGACCAGTATCCCTTCTTTCTTTTCTCTCCAAAACTCTTGAACGTGCCGTCCTTGGCCAGCTCTCCCGCTATCTCTCTCAGAATGACCTTCTTGATCCAAATCAGTCAGGTTTCAAGACTAGTCATTCAACTGAGACTGCTCTTCTCTGTATCACGGAGGCGCTCCGCACTGCTAAAGCTAACTCTCTCTCCTCTGCTCTCATCCTTCTAGACCTATCGGCTGCCTTCGATACTGTGAACCATCAGATCCTCCTCTCCACCCTCTCCGAGTTGGGCATCTCCGGCGCGGCCCACGCTTGATTGCGTCCTACCTGACAGGTCGCTCCTACCAGGTGGCGTGGCGAGAATCCGTCTCCACACCACGTGCTCTCACCACTGGTGTCCCCAGGGCTCTGTTCTAGGCCCTCTCCTATTCTCGCTATACACCAAGTCACTTGGCTCTGTCATAACCTCACATGGTCTCTCCTATCATTGCTATGCAGACGACACACAATTAATCTTCTCCTTTCCCCCTTCTGATGACCAGGTGGCGAATCGCATCTCTGCATGTCTGGCAGACATATCCGTGTGGATGACGGATCACCACCTCAAGCTGAACCTCGGCAAGACGGAGCTGCTCTTCCTCCCGGGAAGGACTGCCCGTTCCATGATCTCGCCATCACGGTTGACAACTCCATTGTGTCCTCCTCCCAGAGCGCTAAGAACCTTGGCGTGATCCTGGACAACACCCTGTCGTTCTCAACTAACATCAAGGCGGTGGCCCGTTCCTGTAGGTTCATGCTCTACAACATCCGCAGAGTACGACCCTGCCTCACACAGGAAGCGGCGCAGGTCCTAATCCAGGCACTTGTCATCTCCCGTCTGGATTACTGCAACTCGCTGTTGGCTGGGCTCCCTGCCTGTGCCATTAAACCCCTACAACTCATCCAGAACGCCGCAGCCCGTCTGGTGTTCAACCTTCCCAAGTTCTCTCACGTCACCCCGCTCCTCCGCTCCCTCCACTGGCTTCCAGTTGAAGCTCGCATCCGCTACAAGACCATGGTGCTTGCCTACGGAGCTGTGAGGGGAACGGCACCTCAGTACCTCCAGGCTCTGATCAGGCCCTACACCCAAACAAGGGCACTGCGTTCATCCACCTCTGGCCTGCTCGCCTCCCTACCACTGAGGAAGTACAGTCCCCGCTCAGCCCAGTCAAAACTGTTCGCTGCTCTGGCCCCCCAATGGTGGAACAAACTCCCTCACGACGCCAGGACAGCGGAGTCAATCACCACCTTCCGGAGACACCTGAAACCCCACCTCTTTAAGGAATACCTAGGATAGGATAAAGTAATCCCTCTCACCCCCCCTACCCCTGAAAAGATTTAGATGCACTACTGTTCCACTGGAGGTCATAAGGTGAATGCACCAATTTGTAAGTCGCTCTGGATAAGAGCGTCTGCTAAATGACTTAAATGTAAATGTAAATGTAATGTTCACTCTGTCCAGCATGCTAGCAGTCATTTATAGTCCCTTCACTCTGTCCAGCATGCTAACAGACATTTATAGTCCCTTCACTCTGTCCAGCATGCTAACAGACATTTATAGTCTCTTCACTCTGTCCAGCATGCTAACAGACATTTATAGTCCCTTCACTCTGTCCAGCTTGCTAACAGACATTTATAGTCCCTTCACTCTGTCCAGCATGCTAACAGACATTTACCATCTCTTCACTCTGTCCAGCATGCTAACAGACATTTATCATCTCTTCACTCTGTCCAGCTTGACAACAGTCATTTATAGTCCCTTCACTCTGTCCAGCTTGCTAGCAGTCATTTATAGTCCCTTCACTCTGTCCAGCTTGCTAACAGTCATTTATAGTCCCTTCACTCTGTCCAGCATGCTAACAGACATTTATCATCTCTTCACTCTGTCCAGCATGCTAGCAGTCATTTATAGTCCCTTCACTCTGTCCAGCTTGCTAGCAGTCATTTATAGTCCCTTCACTCTGTCCAGCTTGCTAACAGTCATTTATAGTCCCTTTACTCTGTCCAGCATGCTAACAGACATTTATCATCTCTTCACTCTGTCCAGCATGCTAGCAGTCATTTATAGTCCCTTCACTCTGTCCAGCATGCTAACAGACATTTATAGTCCCTTCACTCTGTCCAGCATGCTAGCAGTCATTTATAGTCCCTTCACTCTGTCCAGCATGCTAACAGACATTTATAGTCCCTTCACTCTGTCCAGCATGCTAACAGACATTTATAGTCCCTTCACTCTGTCCAGCATGCTAACAGACATTTATAGTCTCTTCACTCTGTCCAGCATGCTAACAGACATTTATAGTCCCTTCACTCTGTCCAGCTTGCTAACGGACATTTATAGTCCCTTCACTCTGTCCAGCATGCTAACAGACATTTATCATCTCTTCACTCTGTCCAGCATGCTAACAGACATTTATCATCTCTTCACTCTGTCCAGCTTGACAACAGTCATTTATAGTCCCTTCACTCTGTCCAGCTTGCTAGCAGTCATTTATCATCTCTTCACTCTGTCCAGCATGCTAACAGTCATTTATAGTCCCTTCACTCTGTCCAGCATGCTAACAGACATTTATAGTCCCTTCACTCTGTCCAGCATGCTAACAGTCATTTATCATCTCTTCACTCTGTCTAGCTTGACAACAGTCATTTATAGTCTCTTCACTCTGTCCAGCATGCTAACAGACATTTATCATCTCTTCACTCTGTCCAGCATGCTAACAGTCATTTATAGTCCCTTCACTCTGTCCAGCTTGACAACAGTCATTTATCATCTCTTCACTCTGTCCAGCATGCTAACAGTCATTTATAGTCCCTTCACTCTGTCCAGCTTGACAACAGTCATTTATAGTCCCTTCACTCTGTCCAGCTTGCTAGCAGTCATTGATCATCTCTTCACTCTGTCCAGCATGCTAACAGTCATTTATAGTCCATTCACTCTGTCCAGCTTGACAGCAGTCATTTATAGTCCCTTCACTCTGTCCAGCTTGCTAGCAGTCATTTATCATCTCTTCACTCTGTCCAGCATGCTAACAGACATTTATCATCTCTTCACTCTGTCCAGCATGCTAGCAGTCATTTATAGTCCCTTCACTCTGTCCAGCATGCTAGCAGTCATTTATCATCTCTTCACTCTGTCCAGCATGCTAGCAGTCATTTATCATCCCTTCACTCTGTCCAGCTTGACAACAGTCATTTATAGTCCCTTCACTCTGTCCAGCTTGCTAGCAGTCATTTATCATCTCTTCACTCTGTCCAGCATGCTAACAGACATTTATCATCTCTTCACTCTGTCCAGCTTGCTAGCAGTCATTTATAGTCCCTTCACTCTGTCCAGCTTGCTAACAGTCATTTATAGTCCCTTCACTCTGTCCAGCATGCTAACAGACATTTATCATCTCTTCACTCTGTCCAGCATGCTAGCAGTCATTTATAGTCCCTTCACTCTGTCCAGCATGCTAACAGACATTTATAGTCCCTTCACTCTGTCCAGCATGCTAACAGACATTTATAGTCTCTTCACTCTGTCCAGCATGCTAACAGACATTTATAGTCCCTTCACTCTGTCCAGCTTGCTAGCAGTCATTTATCATCTCTTCACTCTGTCCAGCATGCTAACAGACATTTATCATCTCTTCACTCTGTCCAGCATGCTAGCAGTCATTTATAGTCCCTTCACTCTGTCCAGCATGCTAGCAGTCATTTATCATCTCTTCACTCTGTCCAGCATGCTAGCAGTCATTTATCATCTCTTCACTCTGTCCAGCTTGACAACAGTCATTTATAGTCCCTTCACTCTGTCCAGCATGCTAGCAGTCATTTATCATCTCTTCACTCTGTCCAGCATGCTAACAGACATTTATCATCTCTTCACTCTGTCCAGCTTGCTAGCAGTCATTTATAGTCGCTTCACTCTGTCCAGCTTGCTAACAGTCATTTATAGTCCCTTCACTCTGTCCAGCATGCTAACAGACATTTATCATCTCTTCACTCTGTCCAGCATGCTAGCAGTCATTTATAGTCCCTTCACTCTGTCCAGCATGCTAACAGACATTTATAGTCCCTTCACTCTGTCCAGCATGCTAACAGACATTTATAGTCTCTTCACTCTGTCCAGCATGCTAACAGACATTTATAGTCCCTTCACTCTGTCCAGCTTGCTAACAGACATTTATAGTCCCTTCACTCTGTCCAGCATGCTAACAGACATTTATCATCTCTTCACTCTGTCCAGCATGCTAACAGACATTTATCATCTCTTCACTCTGTCCAGCTTGACAACAGTCATTTATAGTCCCTTCACTCTGTCCAGCTTGCTAGCAGTCATTTATAGTCCCTTCACTCTGTCCAGCTTGCTAACAGTCATTTATAGTCCCTTCACTCTGTCCAGCATGCTAACAGACATTTATCATCTCTTCACTCTGTCCAGCATGCTAGCAGTCATTTATAGTCCCTTCACTCTGTCCAGCTTGCTAGCAGTCATTTATAGTCCCTTCACTCTGTCCAGCTTGCTAACAGTCATTTATAGTCCCTTTACTCTGTCCAGCATGCTAACAGACATTTATCATCTCTTCACTCTGTCCAGCATGCTAGCAGTCATTTATAGTCCCTTCACTCTGTCCAGCATGCTAACAGACATTTATAGTCCCTTCACTCTGTCCAGCATGCTAGCAGTCATTTATAGTCCCTTCACTCTGTCCAGCATGCTAACAGACATTTATAGTCCCTTCACTCTGTCCAGCATGCTAACAGACATTTATAGTCCCTTCACTCTGTCCAGCATGCTAACAGACATTTATAGTCTCTTCACTCTGTCCAGCATGCTAACAGACATTTATAGTCCCTTCACTCTGTCCAGCTTGACAACAGTCATTTATAGTCCCTTCACTCTGTCCAGCTTGCTAGCAGTCATTTATCATCTCTTCACTCTGTCCAGCATGCTAACAGACATTTATCATCTCTTCACTCTGTCCAGCATGCTAACAGACATTTATCATCTATTCACTCTGTCCAGCTTGACAACAGTCATTTATAGTCCCTTCACTCTGTCCAGCTTGATAGCAGTCATTTATCATCTCTTCACTCTGTCCAGCATGCTAACAGTCATTTATAGTCCCTTCACTCTGTCCAGCATGCTAACAGACATTTATCATCTCTTCACTCTGTCCAGCATGCTAACAGACATTTATAGTCTCTTCACTCTGTCCAGCATGCTAACAGACATTTATAGTCTCTTCACTCTGTCCAGCTTGACAACAGTCATTTATAGTCCCTTCACTCTGTCCAACATGCTAACAGACATTTATAGTCCCTTCACTCTGTCCAACATGCTAACAGACATGTATAGTCTCTTCACTCTGTCCAGCTTGCTAACAGTCATTTATCATCTCTTCACTCTGTCCAGCATGCTAACAGTCATTTATCATCTCTTCACTCTGTCCAGCTTGCTAACAGTCATTTATCATCTCTTCACTCTGTCCAGCATGCTAACAGACATTTATCATCTCTTCACTCTGTCCAGCATGCTAACAGACATTTATCATCTCTTCACTCTGTCCAGCATGCTAACAGTCATTTATAGTCCCTTCACTCTGTCCAGCTTGACAACAGTCATTTATAGTCCCTTCACTCTGTCCAGCTTGCTAGCAGTCATTTATCATCTCTTCACTCTGTCCAGCATGCTAACAGACATTTATAGTCCCTTCACTCTGTCCAGCATGCTAACAGACATTTATAGTCTCTTCACTCTGTCCAGCATGCTAACAGACATTTATAGTCCCTTCACTCTGTCCAGCTTGCTAACAGACATTTATAGTCCCTTCACTCTGTCCAGCATGCTAACAGACATTTATCATCTCTTCACTCTGTCCAGCATGCTAACAGACATTTATCATCTCTTCACTCTGTCCAGCTTGACAACAGTCATTTATAGTCCCTTCACTCTGTCCAGCTTGCTAGCAGTCATTTATAGTCCCTTCACTCTGTCCAGCTTGCTAACAGTCATTTATAGTCCCTTCACTCTGTCCAGCATGCTAACAGACATTTATCATCTCTTCACTCTGTCCAGCATGCTATCAGTCATTTATAGTCCCTTCACTCTGTCCAGCTTGCTAGCAGTCATTTATAGTCCCTTCACTCTGTCCAGCTTGCTAACAGTCATTTATAGTCCCTTTACTCTGTCCAGCATGCTAACAGACATTTATCATCTCTTCACTCTGTCCAGCATGCTAGCAGTCATTTATAGTCCCTTCACTCTGTCCAGCATGCTAACAGACATTTATAGTCCCTTCACTCTGTCCAGCTTGACAACAGTCATTTATAGTCCCTTCACTCTGTCCAGCTTGCTAGCAGTCATTTATCATCTCTTCACTCTGTCCAGCATGCTAACAGACATTTATCATCTCTTCACTCTGTCCAGCATGCTAACAGACATTTATCATCTATTCACTCTGTCCAGCTTGACAACAGTCATTTATAGTCCCTTCACTCTGTCCAGCTTGATAGCAGTCATTTATCATCTCTTCACTCTGTCCAGCATGCTAACAGTCATTTATAGTCCCTTCACTCTGTCCAGCATGCTAACAGACATTTATCATCTCTTCACTCTGTCCAGCATGCTAACAGACATTTATAGTCTCTTCACTCTGTCCAGCATGCTAACAGACATTTATAGTCTCTTCACTCTGTCCAGCTTGACAACAGTCATTTATAGTCCCTTCACTCTGTCCAACATGCTAACAGACATTTATAGTCCCTTCACTCGTCCTGTCCAACATGCTAACAGACATGTATAGTCTCTTCACTCTGTCCAGCTTGCTAACAGTCATTTATCATCTCTTCACTCTGTCCAGCATGCTAACAGTCATTTATCATCTCTTCACTCTGTCCAGCTTGCTAACAGTCATTTATCATCTCTTCACTCTGTCCAGCATGCTAACAGACATTTATCATCTCTTCACTCTGTCCAGCATGCTAACAGACATTTATCATCTCTTCACTCTGTCCAGCATGCTAACAGTCATTTATAGTCCCTTCACTCTGTCCAGCTTGACAACAGTCATTTATAGTCCCTTCACTCTGTCCAGCTTGCTAGCAGTCATTTATCATCTCTTCACTCTGTCCAGCATGCTAACAGACATTTATAGTCCCTTCACTCTGTCCAGCATGCTAACAGACATGTAACATCTCTTCACTCTGTCCAGCTTGACAACAGTCATTTATAGTCCCTTCACTCTGTCCAGCTTGCTAGCAGTCATTTATCATCTCTTCACTCTGTCCAGCATGCTAACAGTCATTTATAGTCCCTTCACTCTGTCCAGCATGCTAACAGACATTTATAGTCCCTTCACTCTGTCCAGCATGCTAACAGTCATTTATCATCTCTTCACTCTGTCTAGCTTGACAACAGTCATTTATAGTCTCTTCACTCTGTCCAGCATGCTAACAGACATTTATCATCTCTTCACTCTGTCCAGCATGCTAACAGACATTTATAGTCTCTTCACTCTGTCCAGCATGCTAACAGACATTTATAGTCTCTTCACTCTGTCCAGCTTGACAACAGTCATTTATAGTCCCTTCACTCTGTCCAACATGCTAACAGACATTTATAGTCCCTTCACTCTGTCCAACATGCTAACAGACATTTATAGTCTTTTCACTCTGTCCAACTTGCTAACAGTCATTTATCATCTCTTCACTCTGTCCAGCATGCTAACAGACATGTATCATCTCTTTACTCTGTCCAGCATGCTAACAGTCATTTATCATCTCTTCACTCTGTCCAGCTTGCTAACAGTCATTTATCATCTCTTCACTCTGTCCAGCATGCTAACAGACATTTATCATCTCTTCACTCTGTCCAGCATGCTAACAGACATTTATAGTCTCTTCACTCTGTCCAGCATGCTAACAGACATTTATCATCTCTTCACTCTGTCCAGCATGCTAACAGTCATTTATAGTCCCTTCACTCTGTCCAGCTTGACAACAACATTTATAGTCCCTTCACTCTGTCCAGCTTGCTAGCAGTCATTTATCATCTCTTCACTCTGTCCAGCATGCTAACAGACATTTATAGTCCCTTCACTCTGTCCAGCATGCTAACAGACATGTAACATCTCTTCACTCTGTCCAGCTTGACAACAGTCATTTATAGTCCCTTCACTCTGTCCAGCTTGCTAGCAGTCATTTATCATCTCTTCACTCTGTCCAGCATGCTAACAGTCATTTATAGTCCCTTCACTCTGTCCAGCATGCTAACAGACATTTATCATCTCTTCACTCTGTCCAGCATGCTAACAGACATTTATAGTCTCTTCACTCTGTCCAGCATGCTAACAGACATTTATAGTCTCTTCACTCTGTCCAGCTTGACAACAGTCATTTATAGTCCCTTCACTCTGTCCAACATGCTAACAGACATTTATAGTCCCTTCACTCTGTCCAACATGCTAACAGACATTTATAGTCTCTTCACTCTGTCCAGCTTGCTAACAGTCATTTATCATCTCTTCACTCTGTCCAGCATGCTAACAGACATGTATCATCTCTTCACTCTGTCCAGCATGCTAACAGTCATTTATCATCTCTTCACTCTGTCCAGCTTGCTAACAGTCATTTATCATCTCTTCACTCTGTCCAGCATGCTAACAGACATGTAACATCTCTTCACTCTGTCCAGCTTGACAACAGTCATTTATAGTCCCTTCACTCTGTCCAGCTTGCTAGCAGTCATTTATCATCTCTTCACTCTGTCCAGCATGCTAACAGTCATTTATAGTCCCTTCACTCTGTCCAGCATGCTAACAGACATTTATAGTCCCTTCACTCTGTCCAGCATGCTAACAGTCATTTATCATCTCTTCACTCTGTCTAGCTTGACAACAGTCATTTATAGTCTCTTCACTCTGTCCAGCATGCTAACAGACATTTATCATCTCTTCACTCTGTCCAGCATGCTAACAGACATTTATAGTCTCTTCACTCTGTCCAGCATGCTAACAGACATTTATAGTCTCTTCACTCTGTCCAGCTTGACAACAGTCATTTATAGTCCCTTCACTCTGTCCAACATGCTAACAGACATTTATAGTCCCTTCACTCTGTCCAACATGCTAACAGACATTTATAGTCTTTTCACTCTGTCCAACTTGCTAACAGTCATTTATCATCTCTTCACTCTGTCCAGCATGCTAACAGACATGTATCATCTCTTTACTCTGTCCAGCATGCTAACAGTCATTTATCATCTCTTCACTCTGTCCAGCTTGCTAACAGTCATTTATCATCTCTTCACTCTGTCCAGCATGCTAACAGACATTTATCATCTCTTCACTCTGTCCAGCATGCTAACAGACATTTATAGTCTCTTCACTCTGTCCAGCATGCTAACAGACATTTATCATCTCTTCACTCTGTCCAGCATGCTAACAGACATTTATAGTCTCTTCACTCTGTCCAGCATGCTAACAGACATTTATAGTCTCTTCACTCTGTCCAGCTTGACAACAGTCATTTATAGTCCCTTCACTCTGTCCAACATGCTAACAGACATTTATAGTCCCTTCACTCTGTCCAACATGCTAACAGACATTTATAGTCTCTTCACTCTGTCCAGCTTGCTAACAGTCATTTATCATCTCTTCACTCTGTCCAGCATGCTAACAGACATGTATCATCTCTTCACTCTGTCCAGCATGCTAACAGTCATTTATCATCTCTTCACTCTGTCCAGCTTGCTAACAGTCATTTATCATCTCTTCACTCTGTCCAGCATGCTAACAGACATTTATCATCTCTTCACTCTGTCCAGCATGCTAACAGACATTTATAGTCTCTTCACTCTGTCCAGCATGCTAACAGACATTTATAGTCTCTTCACTCTGTCCAGCTTGACAACAGTCATTTATAGTCCCTTCACTCTGTCCAACATGCTAACAGACATTTATAGTCCCTTCACTCTGTCCAGCTTTCTAACAGTCATTTATCATCTCTTCACTCTGTCCAGCATGCTAACAGACATTTATCATCTCTTAACTCTGTCCAGCATGCTAACTGTCATTTATCATCTCTTCACTCTGTCCAGCTTGCTAACAGTCATTTATCATCTCTTCACTCTGTCCAGCATGCTAACAGACATTTATCATCTCTTCACTCTGTCCAGCATGCTAACAGACATTTATCATCTCTTCACTCTGTCCAGCATGCTAACAGTCATTTATAGTCCCTTCACTCTGTCCAGCTTGACAACAGTCATTTATAGTCCCTTCACTCTGTCCAGCTTGCTAGCAGTCATTTATCATCTCTTCACTCTGTCCAGCATGCTAACAGACATTTATCATCTCTTCACTCTGTCCAGCATGCTAACAGTCATTTATAGTCCCTTCACTCTGTCCAGCTTGACAACAACATTTATAGTCCCTTCACTCTGTCCAGCTTGCTAGCAGTCATTTATCATCTCTTCACTCTGTCCAGCATGCTAACAGACATTTATAGTCCCTTCACTCTGTCCAGCATGCTAACAGACATGTAACATCTCTTCACTCTGTCCAGCTTGACAACAGTCATTTATAGTCCCTTCACTCTGTCCAGCTTGCTAGCAGTCATTTATCATCTCTTCACTCTGTCCAGCATGCTAACAGTCATTTATAGTCCCTTCACTCTGTCCAGCATGCTAACAGACATTTATCATCTCTTCACTCTGTCCAGCATGCTAACAGACATTTATAGTCTCTTCACTCTGTCCAGCATGCTAACAGACATTTATAGTCTCTTCACTCTGTCCAGCTTGACAACAGTCATTTATAGTCCCTTCACTCTGTCCAACATGCTAACAGACATTTATAGTCCCTTCACTCTGTCCAACATGCTAACAGACATTTATAGTCTCTTCACTCTGTCCAGCTTGCTAACAGTCATTTATCATCTCTTCACTCTGTCCAGCATGCTAACAGACATGTATCATCTCTTCACTCTGTCCAGCATGCTAACAGTCATTTATCATCTCTTCACTCTGTCCAGCTTGCTAACAGTCATTTATCATCTCTTCACTCTGTCCAGCATGCTAACAGACATGTAACATCTCTTCACTCTGTCCAGCTTGACAACAGTCATTTATAGTCCCTTCACTCTGTCCAGCTTGCTAGCAGTCATTTATCATCTCTTCACTCTGTCCAGCATGCTAACAGTCATTTATAGTCCCTTCACTCTGTCCAGCATGCTAACAGACATTTATAGTCCCTTCACTCTGTCCAGCATGCTAACAGTCATTTATCATCTCTTCACTCTGTCTAGCTTGACAACAGTCATTTATAGTCTCTTCACTCTGTCCAGCATGCTAACAGACATTTATCATCTCTTCACTCTGTCCAGCATGCTAACAGTCATTTATAGTCCCTTCACTCTGTCCAGCATGCTAACAGACATTTATCATCTCTTCACTCTGTCCAGCATGCTAACAGACATTTATAGTCTCTTCACTCTGTCCAGCATGCTAACAGACATTTATAGTCTCTTCACTCTGTCCAGCTTGACAACAGTCATTTATAGTCCCTTCACTCTGTCCAACATGCTAACAGACATTTATAGTCCCTTCACTCTGTCCAACATGCTAACAGACATTTATAGTCTCTTCACTCTGTCCAGCTTGCTAACAGTCATTTATCATCTCTTCACTCTGTCCAGCATGCTAACAGACATGTATCATCTCTTCACTCTGTCCAGCATGCTAACAGTCATTTATCATCTCTTCACTCTGTCCAGCTTGCTAACAGTCATTTATCATCTCTTCACTCTGTCCAGCATGCTAACAGACATTTATCATCTCTTCACTCTGTCCAGCATGCTAACAGACATTTATAGTCTCTTCACTCTGTCCAGCATGCTAACAGACATTTATAGTCTCTTCACTCTGTCCAGCTTGACAACAGTCATTTATAGTCCCTTCACTCTGTCCAACATGCTAACAGACATTTATAGTCCCTTCACTCTGTCCAACATGCTAACAGACATTTATAGTCTCTTCACTCTGTCCAGCTTGCTAACAGTCATTTATCATCTCTTCACTCTGTCCAGCATGCTAACAGACATGTATCATCTCTTCACTCTGTCCAGCATGCTAACAGTCATTTATCATCTCTTCACTCTGTCCAGCTTGCTAACAGTCATTTATCATCTCTTCACTCTGTCCAGCATGCTAACAGACATTTATCATCTCTTCACTCTGTCCAGCATGCTAACAGACATTTATAGTCTCTTCACTCTGTCCAGCATGCTAACAGACATTTATAGTCTCTTCACTCTGTCCAGCTTGACAACAGTCATTTATAGTCCCTTCACTCTGTCCAACATGCTAACAGACATTTATAGTCCCTTCACTCTGTCCAACATGCTAACAGACATTTATAGTCTCTTCACTCTGTCCAGCTTTCTAACAGTCATTTATCATCTCTTCACTCTGTCCAGCATGCTAACAGACATTTATCATCTCTTCACTCTGTCCAGCATGCTAACAGTCATTTATCATCTCTTCACTCTGTCCAGCTTGCTAACAGTCATTTATCATCTCTTCACTCTGTCCAGCATGCTAACAGACATTTATCATCTCTTCACTCTGTCCAGCATGCTAACAGACATTTATCATCTCTTCACTCTGTCCAGCATGCTAACAGTCATTTATAGTCCCTTCACTCTGTCCAGCTTGACAACAGTCATTTATAGTCCCTTCACTCTGTCCAGCTTGCTAGCAGTCATTTATCATCTCTTCACTCTGTCCAGCATGCTAACAGTCATTTATAGTCCCTTCACTCTGTCCAGCTTGCTAACAGTCATTTATAGTCCCTTCACTCTGTCCAGCATGCTAACAGACATTTATCATCTCTTCACTTTGTCCAGCATGCTAGCAGTCATTTATAGTCCCTTCACTCTGTCCAGCATGCTAACAGACATTTATAGTCCCTTCACTCTGTCCAGCATGCTAACAGACATTTATAGTCTCTTCACTCTGTCCAGCATGCTAACAGACATTTATAGTCCCTTCACTCTGTCCAGCTTGCTAGCAGTCATTTATCATCTCTTCACTCTGTCCAGCATGCTAACAGACATTTATCATCTCTTCACTCTGTCCAGCATGCTAGCAGTCATTTATAGTCCCTTCACTCTGTCCAGCATGCTAGCAGTCATTTATCATCTCTTCACTCTGTCCAGCATGCTAGCAGTCATTTATCATCTCTTCACTCTGTCCAGCTTGACAACAGTCATTTATAGTCCCTTCACTCTGTCCAGCATGCTAGCAGTCATTTATCATCTCTTCACTCTGTCCAGCATGCTAACAGACATTTATCATCTCTTCACTCTGTCCAGCTTGCTAGCAGTCATTTATAGTCGCTTCACTCTGTCCAGCTTGCTAACAGTCATTTATAGTCCCTTCACTCTGTCCAGCATGCTAACAGACATTTATCATCTCTTCACTCTGTCCAGCATGCTAGCAGTCATTTATAGTCCCTTCACTCTGTCCAGCATGCTAACAGACATTTATAGTCCCTTCACTCTGTCCAGCATGCTAACAGACATTTATAGTCTCTTCACTCTGTCCAGCATGCTAACAGACATTTATAGTCCCTTCACTCTGTCCAGCTTGCTAACAGACATTTATAGTCCCTTCACTCTGTCCAGCATGCTAACAGACATTTATCATCTCTTCACTCTGTCCAGCATGCTAACAGACATTTATCATCTCTTCACTCTGTCCAGCTTGACAACAGTCATTTATAGTCCCTTCACTCTGTCCAGCTTGCTAGCAGTCATTTATCATCTCTTCACTCTGTCCAGCATGCTAACAGACATTTATCATCTCTTCACTCTGTCCAGCATGCTAACAGACATTTATCATCTATTCACTCTGTCCAGCTTGACAACAGTAATTTATAGTCCCTTCACTCTGTCCAGCTTGATAGCAGTCATTTATCATCTCTTCACTCTGTCCAGCATGCTAACAGTCATTTATAGTCCCTTCACTCTGTCCAGCATGCTAACAGACATTTATCATCTCTTCACTCTGTCCAGCATGCTAACAGACATTTATAGTCTCTTCACTCTGTCCAGCATGCTAACAGACATTTATAGTCTCTTCACTCTGTCCAGCTTGACAACAGTCATTTATAGTCCCTTCACTCTGTCCAACATGCTAACAGACATTTATAGTCCCTTCACTCTGTCCAACATGCTAACAGACATGTATAGTCTCTTCACTCTGTCCAGCTTGCTAACAGTCATTTATCATCTCTTCACTCTGTCCAGCATGCTAACAGTCATTTATCATCTCTTCACTCTGTCCAGCTTGACAACAGTCATTTATAGTCCCTTCACTCTGTCCAGCTTGCTAGCAGTCATTTATCATCTCTTCACTCTGTCCAGCATGCTAACAGACATTTATCATCTCTTCACTCTGTCCAGCATACTAGCAGTCATTTATAGTCCCTTCACTCTGTCCAGCATGCTAGCAGTCATTTATCATCTCTTCACTCTGTCCAGCATGCTAGCAGTCATTTATCATCTCTTCACTCTGTCCAGCATACTAGCAGTCATTTATAGTCCCTTAACTCTGTCCAGCATGCTAGCAGTCATTTATCATCTCTTCACTCTGTCCAGCATGCTAGCAGTCATTTATCATCTCTTCACTCTGTCCAGCTTGACAACAGTCATTTATAGTCCCTTCACTCTGTCCAGCTTGCTAGCAGTCATTTATCATCTCTTCACTCTGTCCAGCATGCTAACAGAAATGTATCATCTCTTCACTCTGTCCAGCTTGCTAGCAGTCATTTATAGTCCCTTCACTCTGTCCAGCTTGCTAACAGTCATTTATAGTCCCTTCACTCTGTCCAGCATGCTAACAGACATTTATAGTCCCTTCACTCTGTCCAGCATGCTAACAGACATTTATAGTCCCTTCACTCTGTCCAGCATGCTAACAGACATTTATAGTCTCTTCACTCTGTCCAGCATGCTAACAGACATTTATAGTCCCTTCACTCTGTCCAGCTTGCTAACGGACATTTATAGTCCCTTCACTCTGTCCAGCATGCTAACAGACATTTATCATCTCTTCACTCTGTCCAGCATGCTAACAGACATTTATCATCTCTTCACTCTGTCCAGCTTGACAACAGTCATTTATAGTCCCTTCACTCTGTCCAGCTTGCTAGCAGTCATTTATCATCTCTTCACTCTGTCCAGCATGCTAACAGACATGTATCATCTCTTCACTCTGTCCAGCATGCTAACAGACATTTATCATCTATTCACTCTGTCCAGCTTGACAACAGTCATTTATAGTCCCTTCACTCTGTCCAGCTTGCTAGCAGTCATTTATCATCTCTTCACTCTGTCCAGCATGCTAACAGTCATTTATAGTCCCTTCACTCTGTCCAGCATGCTAACAGACATTTATAGTCTCTTCACTCTGTCCAGCTTGACAACAGTCATTTATAGTCCCTTCACTCTGTCCAACATGCTAACAGACATTTATAGTCCCTTCACTCTGTCCAACATGCTAACAGACATGTATAGTCTCTTCACTCTGTCCAGCTTGCTAACAGTCATTTATCATCTCTTCACTCTGTCCAGCATGCTAACAGTCATTTATAGTCCCTTCACTCTGTCCAGCTTGACAACAGTCATTTATAGTCCCTTCACTCTGTCCAGCTTGCTAGCAGTCATTTATCATCTCTTCACTCTGTCCAGCATGCTAACAGACATTTATCATCTCTTCACTCTGTCCAGCATACTAGCAGTCATTTATAGTCCCTTCACTCTGTCCAGCTTGCTAGCAGTCATTTATCATCTCTTCACTCTGTCCAGCATGCTAACAGACATTTATCATCTCTTCACTCTGTCCAGCATACTAGCAGTCATTTATAGTCCCTTCACTCTGTCCAGCATGCTAGCAGTCATTTATAGTCTCTTCACTCTGTCCAGCTTGACAACAGTCATTTATAGTCCCTTCACTCTGTCCAACATGCTAACAGACATTTATAGTCCCTTCACTCTGTCCAACATGCTAACAGACATGTATAGTCTCTTCACTCTGTCCAGCTTGCTAACAGTCATTTATCATCTCTTCACTCTGTCCAGCATGCTAACAGTCATTTATCATCTCTTCACTCTGTCCAGCTTGCTAACAGTCATTTATCATCTCTTCACTCTGTCCAGCATGCTAACAGACATTTATCATCTCTTCACTCTGTCCAGCATGCTAACAGACATTTATCATCTCTTCACTCTGTCCAGCATGCTAACAGTCATTTATAGTCCCTTCACTCTGTCCAGCTTGACAACAGTCATTTATAGTCCCTTCACTCTGTCCAGCTTGCTAGCAGTCATTTATCATCTCTTCACTCTGTCCAGCATGCTAACAGACATTTATCATCTCTTCACTCTGTCCAGCATACTAGCAGTCATTTATAGTCCCTTCACCCTGTCCAGCATGCTAGCAGTCATTTATCATCTCTTCACTCTGTCCAGCATGCTAGCAGTCATTTATCATCTCTTCACTCTGTCCAGCATACTAGCAGTCATTTATAGTCCCTTCACTCTGTCCAGCATGCTAGCAGTCATTTATCATCTCTTCACTCTGTCCAGCATGCTAGCAGTCATTTATCATCTCTTCACTCTGTCCAGCTTGACAACAGTCATTTATAGTCCCTTCACTCTGTCCAGCTTGCTAGCAGTCATTTATCATCTCTTCACTCTGTCCAGCATGCTAACAGACATTTATCATCTCTTCACTCTGTCCAGCATGCTAGCAGTAATTTATAGTCCCTTCACTCTGTCCAGCTTGCTAACAGTCATTTATAGTCCCTTCACTCTGTCCAGCATGCTAACAGACATTTATCATCTCTTCACTCTGTCCAGCATGCTAGCAGTCATTTATAGTCCCTTCACTCTGTCCAGCATGCTAACAGATATTTATAGTCCCTTCACTCTGTCCAGCATGCTAACAGACATTTATAGTCTCTTCACTCTGTCCAGCATGCTAACAGACATTTATCATCTCTTCACTCTGTCCAGCATGCTAACAGACATTTATCATCTCTTCACTCTGTCCAGCTTGACAACAGTCATTTATAGTCCCTTCACTCTGTCCAGCTTGCTAGCAGTCATTTATCATCTCTTCACTCTGTCCAGCATGCTAACAGACATTTATCATCTCTTCACTCTGTCCAGCATGCTAACAGTCATTTATCATCTCTTCACTCTGTCCAGCATGCTAACAGACATTTATCATCTCTTCACTCTGTCCAGCATGCTAACAGTCATTTATAGTCCCTTCACTCTGTCCAGCATGCTAACAGACATTTATCATCTCTTCACTCTGTCCAGCTTGACAACAGTCATTTATAGTCCCTTCACTCTGTCCAGCTTGCTAGCAGTCATTTATCATCTCTTCACTCTGTCCAGCATGCTAACAGTCATTTATCATCTCTTCACTCTGTCCAGCATGCTAACAGACATTTATCATCTCTTCACTCTGTCCAGCATGCTAACAGACATTTATCATCTCTTCACTCTGTCCAGCATACTAGCAGTCATTTATAGTCCCTTCACTCTGTCCAGCATGCTAGCAGTCATTTATCATCTCTTCACTCTGTCCAGCATGCTAGCAGTCATTTATCATCTCTTCACTCTGTCCAGCATACTAGCAGTCATTTATAGTCCCTTCACTCTGTCCAGCATGCTAGCAGTCATTTATCATCTCTTCACTCTGTCCAGCATGCTAGTAGTCATTTATCATCTCTTCACTCTGTCCAGCTTGACAACAGTCATTTATAGTCCCTTCACTCTGTCCAGCTTGCTAGCAGTCATTTATCATCTCTTCACTCTGTCCAGCATGCTAACAGACATTTATCATCTCTTCACTCTGTCCAGCTTGCTAGCAGTCATTTATAGTCCCTTCACTCTGTCCAGCTTGCTAACAGTCATTTATAGTCCCTTCACTCTGTCCAGCATGCTAACAGACATTTATCATCTCTTCACTCTGTCCAGCATGCTAGCAGTCATTTATAGTCCCTTCACTCTGTCCAGCATGCTAACAGACATTTATAGTCCCTTCACTCTGTCCAGCTTGCTAGCAGTCATTTATCATCTCTTCACTCTGTCCAGCATGCTAACAGACATTTATCATCTCTTCACTCTGTCCAGCATGCTAACAGACATTTATCATCTCTTCACTCTGTCCAGCATGCTAACAGTCATTTATAGTCCCTTCACTCTGTCCAGCATGCTAACAGACATTTATCATCTCTTCACTCTGTCCAGCTTGACAACAGTCATTTATAGTCCCTTCACTCTGTCCAGCTTGCTAGCAGTCATTTATCATCTCTTCACTCTGTCCAGCATGCTAACAGACATTTATCATCTCTTCACTCTGTCCAGCATGCTAACAGTCATTTATCATCTCTTCACTCTGCCCAGCATGCTAACAGTCATTTATAGTCCCTTCACTCTGTCCAGCTTGATTACAGACATTTATAGTCCCTTCACTCTGTCCAGCTTGATAACAGACATGTATCATCTCTTCACTCTGTCCAGCTTGCTAACAGACATTTATCATCTCTTCACTCTGTCCAGCTTGCTAACAGACATTTATCATCTCTTCACTCTGTCCAGCTTGCTAACAGGCATTTATCATCTCTTCACTCTGTCCATCTTGACAACAGTCATTTATAGTCCCTTCACTCTGTCCAGCATGCTAACAGACATTTATCATCTCTTCACTCTGTCCAGCTTGCTCACAGTCATCGAAACGAAAGCTAGACAGTCAGGGAGCATTCGCAATTCCAAAAGATATGGATTGAGGAAACATTTTTTGGCAATTTTTTACAGTGAGGAAATATAATACATTTTAAGTGTGGCCCCCCCAGGCAAAATGAGTTTTACACCACTGTTCTACATAAAGCAGCATATCTGCCAATCACACACTGTTAAATATCCCAAACACATCCCTGGGTAACTCCTCTTTTCAGTTTGCTACAGCTAGCGACTGGAACGATTTGCAAAAAATACTAAAGCTGGAAAGTTTGATCTCTGTTTCATCTTTCAAGGACTCAATCAAGGAGATTCTCACTGACAGTTGTAGCTGTTATGTGTGATGTGCTTTGTCTCTGCCTATTTTGTCCCTCGTGCTGTTGTCTGCACTCAACCATGTTGTGTTGTTGTCTGCTCTTAATCGTGTTGTTGTCTGCTTTGAAACATGTTTATTTATTTATTTTATTTAAACTTTATTTAACTGGCAAGTCAGTTAAGAACAAATTCTTATTTACAATGATGGCCTACCAAAATGCAAAAGGCCTCCTGGGGGATTGGTCTGGGATTAAAAATACAAAATAAAATTTAAATAAAGGAAAAAACACACATCACGACAAGAGAGACGCCACAACACTACAAAAAGAGAGACCTAAGGCAAGAACACAGCATGGAAGCAACACAACATGACAACAACAAAACATTGTTAAGAGCAGACAACAACAGAACATGTTGTGATGTTGTCTGCTCTGAACCATGTTGTGTTGTTGTCTGCTCTTAACTATGTTGCGTTGTTGTCTGCTATTAACCATAGTGATGTCTGCTCTTAAATACGTTGTGTTGTTGTCTGCTCTTAACCATGCTTTGTTGTTGTCTGCTCTTAACCATGTTTTGTTGTTGTCTGCTCTTAACCATGCTTTGTTGTTGTCAGGCACTTAACCATGTTGTGTTGTTATGTGCTCTTAAACATGTTGTGTTGTTGTCTGCTCTTAACCATGCTTTGTTGTTGTCTGCTCTTAACCATGTTTTGTTGTTGTCTGCTCTTAACCATGCTTTGTTGTTGTCAGGCACTTAACCATGTTGTGTTGTTATGTGCTCTTAAACATGTTGTGTTGTTGTCTGCTCTTAACCATGCTTTGTTGTTGTCTGCTCTTAACCATGTTTTGTTGTTGTCTGCTCTTAACCATGCTTTGTTGTTGTCAGGCACTTAACCATGTTGTGTTGTTGTCTGCTCTTAACCATGCTTTGTTGTTGTCTGCTCTTAACCATGTTGTGTTGTTGTCTGCTCTTAACCATGTTTTGTTGTTGTCTGCTCTTAACCATGTTGTGTTGTTGTCTGCTCTTAACCATGTTGTGTTGTTGTCTGCTCTTAACCATGCTTTGTTGTTGTCTGATCTTAACCATGTTGTGTTGTTGTCTGCTCTTAACCATGTTTTGTTGTTGTCTGCTCTTAACCATGCTTTGTTGTTCTCTGCTCTTAACCATGTTGTGTTGTTGTCTGCTCTTAACCATGTTTTGTTGTTGTCTGCTCTTAACCATGTTGTGTTGTTGTCTGCTCTTAACCATGTTTTGTTGTTGTCTGCTCTTAACCATGCTTTGTTGTTGTCTGCTCTTAACCATGTTGTGTTGTTGTCTGCTCTTAACTATGTTATGTTGTTGTCTGCTTTTAATCATGTTGTGATGTCTGCTCTTAACCATGTTGTGTTGTCTGCTCTTAACCATGTTGTTCTGTTGTCTGCTCTTAACCGTGTTCTGTTGTCTGCTCTTAACCATGTTGTGTTGTCTGCTCTTAACCATGTTGTTCTATTGTCTGCTCTTAACCGTGTTCTGTTGTCTGCTCTTAACCATGCTTTGTTGTTGTCTGCTCTTAACCATGTTGTGTTGTTGTCTGCTCTTAACTATGTTGTGTTGTTGTCTGCTTTTAATCATGTTGTGATGTCTGCTCTTAACCATGTTGTGTTGTCTGCTCTTAACCATGTTGTTCTGTTGTCTGCTCTTAACCGTGTTCTGTTGTCTGCTCTGAACCATGTTGTGTTGCTGTCTGCTTTTTCTATGTTGTGTTGTCTGCTTTAGACATGTTATAATGTACCATGTTGTGCTGTTGTCTGCTCTTAATTATGTTGTGTTGTTTTCTGCTATTAATTATGTTGTGTTGTTTTCTGCCATTAATTATGTTGTGTTGTTTTCTGCTCTTAACCATGCTGTGCTGTTGTCTGCTCTTAACCATGTTGTTCTGTTGTCTGCTTTCAAATGTTGTTGTCTGCTCTGAACCATGTAGTTTTGTTGTCTACTCTGAAGCATGTTGTGTTGTTGTCTGCTCTTAACCATGTTGTGTTGTCTGCTCTTAACCATGTTGTCTGCTCTTAACCATGTTGTCTGCTCTTAACCATGTTGTGTTGTCTGCTCTTAATCATGTTGTGTTGTCTGCTCTTAACCATGTTGTGTTGTTGTCTGCTCTTAACCATGTTGTGTTGTTGTCTGCTCTTAACTATGTTGTGTTGTTATCTGCTCTTAAACATGTTGTGTTGTTGTGTGCTCTTACCCATGTTGTGTTGTCTGCTCTTAACCATGTTGTGTTGTCTGCTCTTAATCATGTCGTGGTTTTATCTGCTCTTTACCATGTTGTGTTGTTATCTGCTCTTTAAACATTTTGTGTTGTCTGCTCTTCACTATGTTGTGTTGTCTGCTTTAGCCATGTTATAATGTACCATGTTGTGCTGTTTTCTGTTCGTAATTATGTAGTGCTGTTGTCTGCTCTGAACCATGTAGTGTTGTTGTCTGCTCTGAACCATGTTGTTCTGTTGTCTGCTCTGAACCATGTTGTGTTGTTGTCTGCTCTGAACCATGTTGTTCTGTTGTCTGCTCTTAACATTGTTGTTCTGTTGTCTGCTCTTAACCATGTTGTTCTGTTGTCTGCTCTGAACCATGTTGTTCTGTTGTCTGCTCTTAACCATGTTGTTCTGTTGTCTGCTCTGAACCATGTTGTTCTGTTGTCTGCTCTTAACATTGTTGTTCTGTTGTCTGCTCTGAACCATGTTCTTCTGTTGTCTGCTCTTAACATTGTTGTTCTGTTGTCTGCTCTTAACCATGTTGTTCTGTTGTCTGCTCTGAACCATGTTGTTCTGTTGTCTGCTCTTAACCATGTTGTTCTGTTGTCTGCTCTTAACATTGTTGTTCTGTTGTCTGCTCTGAACCATGTTGTTCTGTTGTCTGCTCTGAACCATGTTGTTCTGTTGTCTGCTCTTAACCATGTTGTTCTGTTGTCTGCTCTGAACCATGTTGTTCTGTTGTCTGCTCTTAACCATGTTGTTCTGTTGTCTGCTCTGAACCATGTTGTTCTGTTGTCTGCTCTGAACCATGTTGTTCTGTTGTCTGCTCTGAACCATGTTGTTCTGTTGTCTGCTCTGAACATTGTTGTTCTGTTGTCTGCTCTGAACCATGTTGTTCTGTTGTCTGCTCTGAACCATGTTGTTCTGTTGTCTGCTCTGAACCATGTTGTTATGTTGTCTGCTCTGAACATTGTTGTTCTGTTGTCTGCTCTTAACCATGTTGTTCTGTTGTCTGCTCTTAACCATGTTGTTCTGTTGTCTGCTCTGAACCATGTTGTTCTGTTGTCTGCTCTGAACCATGTTGTTCTGTTGTCTGCTCTGAACATTGTTGTTCTGTTGTCTGCTCTGAACCATGTTGTTCTGTTGTCTGCTCTGAACCATGTTGTTCTGTTGTCTGCTCTTAACCATGTTGTTCTGTTGTCTGCTCTGAACATTGTTGTTCTGTTGTCTGCTCTGAACCATGTTGTTCTGTTGTCTGCTCTGAACCATGTTGTTCTGTTGTCTGCACTTAACCATGTTGTTCTGTTGTCTGCTCTGAACCATGTTGTTCTGTTGTCTGCTCTTAACCATGTTGTTCTGTTGTCTGCTCTGAACCATGTTGTTCTGTTGTCTGCTCTGAACCATGTTGTTCTGTTGTCTGCTCTGAACCATGTTGTTCTGTTGTCTGCTCTGAACCATGTTGTTCTGTTGTCTGCTCTGAACATTGTTGTTCTGTTGTCTGCTCTGAACCATGTTGTTCTGTTGTCTGCTCTGAACCATGTTGTTCTGTTGTCTGCTCTTAACATTGTTGTTCTGTTGTCTGCTCTGAACCATGTTGTTCTGTTGTCTGCTCTGAACCATGTTGTTCTGTTGTCTGCTCTGAACCATGTTGTTCTGTTGTCTGCTCTGAACCATGTTGTTCTGTTGTCTGCTCTGAACATTGTTGTTCTGTTGTCTGCTCTGAACCATGTTGTTCTGTTGTCTGCTCTGAACCATGTTGTTCTGTTGTCTGCTCTTAACCATGTTGTTCTGTTGTCTGCTCTGAACATTGTTGTTCTGTTGTCTGCTCTGAACCATGTTGTTCTGTTGTCTGCTCTTAACCATGTTGTTCTGTTGTCTGCTCTGAACCATGTTGTTCTGTTGTCTGCTCTGAACCATGTTGTTCTGTTGTCTGCTCTGAACATTGTTGTTCTGTTGTCTGCTCTGAACCATGTTGTTCTGTTGTCTGCTCTGAACCATGTTGTTCTGTTGTCTGCTCTGAACCATGTTGTTCTGTTGTCTGCTCTGAACATTGTTGTTCTGTTGTCTGCTCTTAACCATGTTGTTCTGTTGTCTGCTCTTAACCATGTTGTTCTGTTGTCTGCTCTGAACCATGTTGTTCTGTTGTCTGCTCTGAACCATGTTGTTCGGTTGCCTGCTCTGAACATTGTTGTTCTGTTGTCTGCTCTGAACAATGTTGTTCTGTTGTCTGCTCTGAACCATGTTGTTCTGTTGTCTACTCTGAACCATGTTGTTCTGTTGTCTGCTCTTAACCATGTTGTTCTGTTGTCTGCTCTGAACCATGTTGTGTTGTTGTCTGCTCTGAACCATGTTGTGTTGTTGTCTGCTCTGAACCATGTAGTGTTGTTGTCTGTTCTGAACCATGTAGTGTTGTAGTCTGCCCTTTACTTTTGTTGTGTTGTTGTCTGCTCATAAACATGTTGTGTTGTCTGCTCTTAACCATGTTGTGTTGTTGTCTGCTCTGAACCATGTTGTGTTGTTGTCTGCTCTGAACCATGTTGTGTTGTTGTCTGCTCTTAACCATGTTGTGTTGTTGTCTGCTCTTAACTATGTTTTGTTGTTGTCTGCTCTTAATCATGTTGTGATGGCTCCTCTTAACCATGTTGTGTTGTTGTCTGCTCTTAACCATGTTGTGTTGTTGTCTGCTCTTAACCATGTTGTGTTGTCTGCTCTTAACCATGTTGTTCTGTTGTCTGCTCTTAACCATGTTGTTCTGTTGTCTGCTCTGAACATTGTTGTTCTGTTGTCTGCTCTGAACCATGTTGTTCTGTTGTCTGCTCTGAACCATGTTGTTCTGTTGTCTGCTCTTAACCATGTTGTGCTGTTGTCTGCTCTGAACCATGTTGTTCTGTTGTCTGCTCTTAAACATGTTGTTCTGTTGTCTGCTCTGAACCATGTTGTTCTGTTGTCTGCTCTGAACCATGTTGTTCTGTTGTCTGCTCTGAACCATGTTGTTCTGTTGTCTGCTCTTAACCATGTTGTTCTGTTGTCTGCTCTGAACCATGTTGTTCTGTTGTCTGCTCTTAACCATGTTGTTCTGTTGTCTGCTCTGAACCATGTTGTTCTGTTGTCTGCTCTGAACCATGTTGTTCTGTTGTCTGCTCTGAACCATGTTGTTCTGTTGTCTGCTCTGAACATTGTTGTTCTGTTGTCTGCTCTTAACCATGTTGTTCTGTTGTCTGCTCTTAACCATGTTGTTCTGTTGTCTGCTCTGAACCATGTTGTTCTGTTGTCTGCTCTGAACCATGTTGTTCTGTTGTCTGCTCTGAACATACATTGTTGTTCTGTTGTCTGCTCTGAACCATGTTGTTCTGTTGTCTGCTCTGAACCATGTTGTTCTGTTGTCTGCTCTTAACCATGTTGTTCTGTTGTCTGCTCTGAACATTGTTGTTCTGTTGTCTGCTCTGAACCATGTTGTTCTGTTGTCTGCTCTTAACCATGTTGTTCTGTTGTCTGCTCTGAACATTGTTGTTCTGTTGTCTGCTCTTAACCATGTTGTTCTGTTGTCTGCTCTTAACCATGTTGTTCTGTTGTCTGCTCTGAACCATGTTGTTCTGTTGTCTGCTCTGAACCATGTTGTTCTGTTGTCTGCTCTGAACATTGTTGTTCTGTTGTCTGCTCTGAACCATGTTGTTCTGTTGTCTGCTCTGAACCATGTTGTTCTGTTGTCTGCTCTGAACCATGTTGTTCTGTTGTCTGCTCTGAACCATGTTGTTCTGTTGTCTGCTCTGAACCATGTTGTTCTGTTGCCTGCTCTGAACATTGTTGTTCTGTTGTCTGCTCTGAACAATGTTGTTCTGTTGTCTGCTCTGAACCATGTTGTTCTGTTGTCTACTCTGAACCATGTTGTTCTGTTGTCTGCTCTTAACCATGTTGTTCTGTTGTCTGCTCTGAACATTGTTGTTCTGTTGTCTGCTCTGAACCATGTTGTTCTGTTGTCTGCTCTGAACCATGTTGTTCTGTTGTCTGCTCTGAACCATGTTGTTCTGTTGTCTGCTCTGAACATTGTTGTTCTGTTGTCTGCTCTTAACCATGTTGTTCTGTTGTCTGCTCTTAACCATGTTGTTCTGTTGTCTGCTCTGAACCATGTTGTTCTGTTGTCTGCTCTGAACCATGTTGTTCTGTTGCCTGCTCTGAACATTGTTGTTCTGTTGTCTGCTCTGAACAATGTTGTTCTGTTGTCTGCTCTGAACCATGTTGTTCTGTTGTCTACTCTGAACCATGTTGTTCTGTTGTCTGCTCTTAACCATGTTGTTCTGTTGTCTGCTCTGAACCATGTTGTGTTGTTGTCTGCTCTGAACCATGTTGTTCTGTTGTCTGCTCTGAACATTGTTGTTCTGTTGTCTGCTCTTAACCATGTTGTTCTGTTGTCTGCTCTTAACCATGTTGTTCTGTTGTCTGCTCTGAACCATGTTGTTCTGTTGTCTGCTCTGAAGCATGTTGTTCTGTTGCCTGCTCTGAACATTGTTGTTCTGTTGTCTGCTCTGAACAATGTTGTTCTGTTGTCTGCTCTGAACCATGTTGTTCTGTTGTCTGCTCTGAACATTGTTGTTCTGTTGTCTGCTCTTAACCATGTTGTTCTGTTGTCTGCTCTAACCATGTTGTTCTGTTGTCTGCTCTGAACCATGTTGTTCTGTTGTCTGCTCTGAACCATGTTGTTCTGTTGTCTGCTCTGAACATTGTTGTTCTGTTGTCTGCTCTGAACCATGTTGTTCTGTTGTCTGCTCTGAACCATGTTGTTCTGTTGTCTGCTCTTAACCATGTTGTTCTGTTGTCTGCTCTGAACATTGTTGTTCTGTTGTCTGCTCTGAACCATGTTGTTCTGTTGTCTGCTCTTAACCATGTTGTTCTGTTGTCTGCTCTGAACATTGTTGTTCTGTTGTCTGCTCTTAACCATGTTGTTCTGTTGTCTGCTCTTAACCATGTTGTTCTGTTGTCTGCTCTGAACCATGTTGTTCTGTTGTCTGCTCTGAACCATGTTGTTCTGTTGTCTGCTCTGAACATTGTTGTTCTGTTGTCTGCTCTGAACCATGTTGTTCTGTTGTCTGCTCTGAACCATGTTGTTCTGTTGTCTGCTCTGAACCATGTTGTTCTGTTGTCTGCTCTGAACATTGTTGTTCTGTTGTCTGCTCTTAACCATGTTGTTCTGTTGTCTGCTCTTAACCATGTTGTTCTGTTGTCTGCTCTGAACCATGTTGTTCTGTTGTCTGCTCTGAACCATGTTGTTCTGTTGCCTGCTCTGAACATTGTTGTTCTGTTGTCTGCTCTGAACAATGTTGTTCTGTTGTCTGCTCTGAACAATGTTGTTCTGTTGTCTGCTCTTAACCATGTTGTTCTATTGTCTGCTCTGAACATTGTTGTTCTGTTGTCTGCTCTGAACCATGTTGTTCTGTTGTCTGCTCTTAACCATGTTGTTCTGTTGTCTGCTCTGAACATTGTTGTTCTGTTGTCTGCTCTTAACCATGTTGTTCTGTTGTCTGCTCTTAACCATGTTGTTCTGTTGTCTGCTCTGAACCATGTTGTTCTGTTGTCTGCTCTGAACCATGTTGTTCTGTTGTCTGCTCTGAACATTGTTGTTCTGTTGTCTGCTCTGAACCATGTTGTTCTGTTGTCTGCTCTGAACCATGTTGTTCTGTTGTCTGCTCTGAACCATGTTGTTCTGTTGTCTGCTCTGAACATTGTTGTTCTGTTGTCTGCTCTTAACCATGTTGTTCTGTTGTCTGCTCTTAACCATGTTGTTCTGTTGTCTGCTCTGAACCATGTTGTTCTGTTGTCTGCTCTGAACCATGTTGTTCTGTTGCCTGCTCTGAACATTGTTGTTCTGTTGTCTGCTCTGAACAATGTTGTTCTGTTGTCTGCTCTGAACAATGTTGTTCTGTTGTCTGCTCTTAACCATGTTGTTCTGTTGTCTGCTCTGAACCATGTTGTGTTGTTGTCTGCTCTGAACCATGTTGTGTTGTTGTCTGCTCTGAACCATGTAGTGTTGTTGTCTGTTCTGAACCATGTAGTGTTGTAGTCTGCCCTTTACTTTTGTTGTGTTGTTGTCTGCTCATAAACATGTTGTGTTGTCTGCTCTTAACCATGTTGTGTTGTTGTCTGCTCTGAACCATGTTGTGTTGTTGTCTGCTCTGAACCATGTTGTGTTGTTGTCTGCTCTTAACCATGTTGTGTTGTTGTCTGCTCTTAACTATGTTTTGTTGTTGTCTGCTCTTAATCATGTTGTGATGGCTCCTCTTAACCATGTTGTGTTGTTGTCTGCTCTTAACCATGTTGTGTTGTTGTCTGCTCTTAACCATGTTGTGTTGTCTGCTCTTAACCATGTTGTTCTGTTGTCTGCTCTTAACCATGTTGTTCTGTTGTCTGCTCTGAACATTGTTGTTCTGTTGTCTGCTCTGAACCATGTTGTTCTGTTGTCTGCTCTGAACCATGTTGTTCTGTTGTCTGCTCTTAACCATGTTGTGCTGTTGTCTGCTCTGAACCATGTTGTTCTGTTGTCTGCTCTTAAACATGTTGTTCTGTTGTCTGCTCTGAACCATGTTGTTCTGTTGTCTGCTCTGAACCATGTTGTTCTGTTGTCTGCTCTGAACCATGTTGTTCTGTTGTCTGCTCTTAACCATGTTGTTCTGTTGTCTGCTCTGAACCATGTTGTTCTGTTGTCTGCTCTTAACCATGTTGTTCTGTTGTCTGCTCTGAACCATGTTGTTCTGTTGTCTGCTCTGAACCATGTTGTTCTGTTGTCTGCTCTGAACCATGTTGTTCTGTTGTCTGCTCTGAACATTGTTGTTCTGTTGTCTGCTCTGAACCATGTTGTTCTGTTGTCTGCTCTGAACCATGTTGTTCTATTGTCTGCTCTGAACCATGTTGTTCTGTTGTCTGCTCTGAACATTGTTGTTCTGTTGTCTGCTCTTAACCATGTTGTTCTGTTGTCTGCTCTTAACCATGTTGTTCTGTTGTCTGCTCTGAACCATGTTGTTCTGTTGTCTGCTCTGAACCATGTTGTTCTGTTGTCTGCTCTGAACATACATTGTTGTTCTGTTGTCTGCTCTGAACCATGTTGTTCTGTTGTCTGCTCTGAACCATGTTGTTCTGTTGTCTGCTCTTAACCATGTTGTTCTGTTGTCTGCTCTGAACATTGTTGTTCTGTTGTCTGCTCTGAACCATGTTGTTCTGTTGTCTGCTCTTAACCATGTTGTTCTGTTGTCTGCTCTGAACATTGTTGTTCTGTTGTCTGCTCTTAACCATGTTGTTCTGTTGTCTGCTCTTAACCATGTTGTTCTGTTGTCTGCTCTGAACCATGTTGTTCTGTTGTCTGCTCTGAACCATGTTGTTCTGTTGTCTGCTCTGAACATTGTTGTTCTGTTGTCTGCTCTGAACCATGTTGTTCTGTTGTCTGCTCTGAACCATGTTGTTCTGTTGTCTGCTCTGAACCATGTTGTTCTGTTGCCTGCTCTGAACATTGTTGTTCTGTTGTCTGCTCTGAACAATGTTGTTCTGTTGTCTGCTCTGAACCATGTTGTTCTGTTGTCTACTCTGAACCATGTTGTTCTGTTGTCTGCTCTTAACCATGTTGTTCTGTTGTCTGCTCTGAACATTGTTGTTCTGTTGTCTGCTCTGAACCATGTTGTTCTGTTGTCTGCTCTGAACCATGTTGTTCTGTTGTCTGCTCTGAACCATGTTGTTCTGTTGTCTGCTCTGAACATTGTTGTTCTGTTGTCTGCTCTTAACCATGTTGTTCTGTTGTCTGCTCTTAACCATGTTGTTCTGTTGTCTGCTCTGAACCATGTTGTTCTGTTGTCTGCTCTGAACCATGTTGTTCTGTTGCCTGCTCTGAACATTGTTGTTCTGTTGTCTGCTCTGAACAATGTTGTTCTGTTGTCTGCTCTGAACCATGTTGTTCTGTTGTCTACTCTGAACCATGTTGTTCTGTTGTCTGCTCTTAACCATGTTGTTCTGTTGTCTGCTCTGAACCATGTTGTGTTGTTGTCTGCTCTGAACCATGTTGTTCTGTTGTCTGCTCTGAACCATGTTGTTCTGTTGTCTGCTCTGAACATTGTTGTTCTGTTGTCTGCTCTTAACCATGTTGTTCTGTTGTCTGCTCTTAACCATGTTGTTCTGTTGTCTGCTCTTAACCATGTTGTTCTGTTGTCTGCTCTGAACCATGTTGTTCTGTTGTCTGCTCTGAACCATGTTGTTCTGTTGTCTGCTCTGAACAATGTTGTTCTGTTGTCTGCTCTGAACCATGTTGTTCTGTTGTCTGCTCTGAACATTGTTGTTCTGTTGTCTGCTCTTAACATTGTTGTTCTGTTGTCTGCTCTGAACCATGTTGTTCTGTTGTCTGCTCTTAACCATGTTGTTCTGTTGTCTGCTCTGAACCATGTTGTTCTGTTGTCTGCTCTGAACCATGTTGTTCTGTTGTCTGCTCTTAACCATGTTGTTCTGTTGTCTGCTCTGAACCATGTTGTTCTGTTGTCTGCTCTTAACCATGTTGTTCTGTTGTCTGCTCTGAACCATGTTGTTCTGTTGTCTGCTCTGAACCATGTTGTTCTGTTGTCTGCTCTGAACCATGTTGTTCTGTTGTCTGCTCTGAACATTGTTGTTCTGTTGTCTGCTCTGAACCATGTTGTTCTGTTGTCTGCTCTGAACCATGTTGTTCTATTGTCTGCTCTGAACCATGTTGTTCTGTTGTCTGCTCTGAACATTGTTGTTCTGTTGTCTGCTCTTAACCATGTTGTTCTGTTGTCTGCTCTTAACCATGTTGTTCTGTTGTCTGCTCTGAACCATGTTGTTCTGTTGTCTGCTCTGAACCATGTTGTTCTGTTGTCTGCTCTGAACATACATTGTTGTTCTGTTGTCTGCTCTGAACCATGTTGTTCTGTTGTCTGCTCTGAACCATGTTGTTCTGTTGTCTGCTCTTAACCATGTTGTTCTGTTGTCTGCTCTGAACATTGTTGTTCTGTTGTCTGCTCTGAACCATGTTGTTCTGTTGTCTGCTCTTAACCATGTTGTTCTGTTGTCTGCTCTGAACATTGTTGTTCTGTTGTCTGCTCTTAACCATGTTGTTCTGTTGTCTGCTCTTAACCATGTTGTTCTGTTGTCTGCTCTGAACCATGTTGTTCTGTTGTCTGCTCTGAACCATGTTGTTCTGTTGTCTGCTCTGAACATTGTTGTTCTGTTGTCTGCTCTGAACCATGTTGTTCTGTTGTCTGCTCTGAACCATGTTGTTCTGTTGTCTGCTCTGAACCATGTTGTTCTGTTGCCTGCTCTGAACATTGTTGTTCTGTTGTCTGCTCTGAACAATGTTGTTCTGTTGTCTGCTCTGAACCATGTTGTTCTGTTGTCTACTCTGAACCATGTTGTTCTGTTGTCTGCTCTTAACCATGTTGTTCTGTTGTCTGCTCTGAACATTGTTGTTCTGTTGTCTGCTCTGAACCATGTTGTTCTGTTGTCTGCTCTGAACCATGTTGTTCTGTTGTCTGCTCTGAACCATGTTGTTCTGTTGTCTGCTCTGAACATTGTTGTTCTGTTGTCTGCTCTTAACCATGTTGTTCTGTTGTCTGCTCTTAACCATGTTGTTCTGTTGTCTGCTCTGAACCATGTTGTTCTGTTGTCTGCTCTGAACCATGTTGTTCTGTTGCCTGCTCTGAACATTGTTGTTCTGTTGTCTGCTCTGAACAATGTTGTTCTGTTGTCTGCTCTGAACCATGTTGTTCTGTTGTCTACTCTGAACCATGTTGTTCTGTTGTCTGCTCTTAACCATGTTGTTCTGTTGTCTGCTCTGAACCATGTTGTGTTGTTGTCTGCTCTGAACCATGTTGTTCTGTTGTCTGCTCTGAACCATGTTGTTCTGTTGTCTGCTCTGAACATTGTTGTTCTGTTGTCTGCTCTTAACCATGTTGTTCTGTTGTCTGCTCTTAACCATGTTGTTCTGTTGTCTGCTCTTAACCATGTTGTTCTGTTGTCTGCTCTGAACCATGTTGTTCTGTTGTCTGCTCTGAACCATGTTGTTCTGTTGTCTGCTCTGAACAATGTTGTTCTGTTGTCTGCTCTGAACCATGTTGTTCTGTTGTCTGCTCTGAACATTGTTGTTCTGTTGTCTGCTCTTAACATTGTTGTTCTGTTGTCTGCTCTGAACCATGTTGTTCTGTTGTCTGCTCTTAACCATGTTGTTCTGTTGTCTGCTCTGAACCATGTTGTTCTGTTGTCTGCTCTGAACCATGTTGTTCTGTTGTCTGCTCTGAACATTGTTGTTCTGTTGTCTGCTCTGAACCATGTTGTTCTGTTGTCTGCTCTGAACCATGTTGTTCTGTTGTCTGCTCTTAACCATGTTGTTCTGTTGTCTGCTCTGAACATTGTTGTTCTGTTGTCTGCTCTGAACCATGTTGTTCTGTTGTCTGCTCTTAACCATGTTGTTCTGTTGTCTGCTCTGAACATTGTTGTTCTGTTGTCTGCTCTTAACCATGTTGTTCTGTTGTCTGCTCTTAACCATGTTGTTCTGTTGTCTGCTCTGAACCATGTTGTTCTGTTGTCTGCTCTGAACCATGTTGTTCTGTTGTCTGCTCTGAACATTGTTGTTCTGTTGTCTGCTCTGAACCATGTTGTTCTGTTGTCTGCTCTGAACCATGTTGTTCTGTTGTCTGCTCTGAACCATGTTGTTCTGTTGTCTGCTCTGAACATTGTTGTTCTGTTGTCTGCTCTTAACCATGTTGTTCTGTTGTCTGCTCTTAACCATGTTGTTCTGTTGTCTGCTCTGAACCATGTTGTTCTGTTGTCTGCTCTGAACCATGTTGTTCTGTTGCCTGCTCTGAACATTGTTGTTCTGTTGTCTGCTCTGAACAATGTTGTTCTGTTGTCTGCTCTGAACAATGTTGTTCTGTTGTCTGCTCTTAACCATGTTGTTCTATTGTCTGCTCTGAACATTGTTGTTCTGTTGTCTGCTCTGAACCATGTTGTTCTGTTGTCTGCTCTTAACCATGTTGTTCTGTTGTCTGCTCTGAACATTGTTGTTCTGTTGTCTGCTCTTAACCATGTTGTTCTGTTGTCTGCTCTTAACCATGTTGTTCTGTTGTCTGCTCTGAACCATGTTGTTCTGTTGTCTGCTCTGAACCATGTTGTTCTGTTGTCTGCTCTGAACATTGTTGTTCTGTTGTCTGCTCTGAACCATGTTGTTCTGTTGTCTGCTCTGAACCATGTTGTTCTGTTGTCTGCTCTGAACCATGTTGTTCTGTTGTCTGCTCTGAACATTGTTGTTCTGTTGTCTGCTCTTAATCATGTTGTTCTGTTGTCTGCTCTTAACCATGTTGTTCTGTTGTCTGCTCTGAACCATGTTGTTCTGTTGTCTGCTCTGAACCATGTTGTTCTGTTGCCTGCTCTGAACATTGTTGTTCTGTTGTCTGCTCTGAACAATGTTGTTCTGTTGTCTGCTCTGAACAATGTTGTTCTGGTGTCTGCTCTTAACCATGTTGTTCTGTTGTCTGCTCTGAACCATGTTGTGTTGTTGTCTGCTCTGAACCATGTTGTGTTGTTGTCTGCTCTGAACCATGTAGTGTTGTTGTCTGTTCTGAACCATGTAGTGTTGTAGTCTGCCCTTTACTTTTGTTGTGTTGTTGTCTGCTCATAAACATGTTGTGTTGTCTGCTCTTAACCATGTTGTGTTGTTGTCTGCTCTGAACCATGTTGTTCTGTTGTCTGCTCTGAACATTGTTGTTCTGTTGTCTGCTCTGAACCATGTTGTTCTGTTGTCTGCTCTGAACCATGTTGTTCTATTGTCTGCTCTGAACCATGTTGTTCTGTTGTCTGCTCTGAACATTGTTGTTCTGTTGTCTGCTCTTAACCATGTTGTTCTGTTGTCTGCTCTTAACCATGTTGTTCTGTTGTCTGCTCTGAACCATGTTGTTCTGTTGTCTGCTCTGAACCATGTTGTTCTGTTGTCTGCTCTGAACATACATTGTTGTTCTGTTGTCTGCTCTGAACCATGTTGTTCTGTTGTCTGCTCTGAACCATGTTGTTCTGTTGTCTGCTCTTAACCATGTTGTTCTGTTGTCTGCTCTGAACATTGTTGTTCTGTTGTCTGCTCTGAACCATGTTGTTCTGTTGTCTGCTCTTAACCATGTTGTTCTGTTGTCTGCTCTGAACATTGTTGTTCTGTTGTCTGCTCTTAACCATGTTGTTCTGTTGTCTGCTCTTAACCATGTTGTTCTGTTGTCTGCTCTGAACCATGTTGTTCTGTTGTCTGCTCTGAACCATGTTGTTCTGTTGTCTGCTCTGAACATTGTTGTTCTGTTGTCTGCTCTGAACCATGTTGTTCTGTTGTCTGCTCTGAACCATGTTGTTCTGTTGTCTGCTCTGAACCATGTTGTTCTGTTGCCTGCTCTGAACATTGTTGTTCTGTTGTCTGCTCTGAACAATGTTGTTCTGTTGTCTGCTCTGAACCATGTTGTTCTGTTGTCTACTCTGAACCATGTTGTTCTGTTGTCTGCTCTTAACCATGTTGTTCTGTTGTCTGCTCTGAACATTGTTGTTCTGTTGTCTGCTCTTAACCATGTTGTTCTGTTGTCTGCTCTGAACCATGTCACTCTGTCCAGCATGCTAACAGTCATTTATAGTCCCTTCACTCTGTCCAGCTTGACAACAGTCATTTATAGTCCCTTCACTCTGTCCAGCTTGCTAGCAGTCATTTATCATCTCTTCACTCTGTCCAGCATGCTAACAGACATTTATCATCTCTTCACTCTGTCCAGCATACTAGCAGTCATTTATAGTCCCTTCACTCTGTCCAGCTTGCTAGCAGTCATTTATCATCTCTTCACTCTGTCCAGCATGCTAACAGACATTTATCATCTCTTCACTCTGTCCAGCATACTAGCAGTCATTTATAGTCCCTTCACTCTGTCCAGCATGCTAGCAGTCATTTATAGTCTCTTCACTCTGTCCAGCTTGACAACAGTCATTTATAGTCCCTTCACTCTGTCCAACATGCTAACAGACATTTATAGTCCCTTCACTCTGTCCAACATGCTAACAGACATGTATAGTCTCTTCACTCTGTCCAGCTTGCTAACAGTCATTTATCATCTCTTCACTCTGTCCAGCATGCTAACAGTCATTTATCATCTCTTCACTCTGTCCAGCTTGCTAACAGTCATTTATCATCTCTTCACTCTGTCCAGCATGCTAACAGACATTTATCATCTCTTCACTCTGTCCAGCATGCTAACAGACATTTATCATCTCTTCACTCTGTCCAGCATGCTAACAGTCATTTATAGTCCCTTCACTCTGTCCAGCTTGACAACAGTCATTTATAGTCCCTTCACTCTGTCCAGCTTGCTAGCAGTCATTTATCATCTCTTCACTCTGTCCAGCATGCTAACAGACATTTATCATCTCTTCACTCTGTCCAGCATACTAGCAGTCATTTATAGTCCCTTCACCCTGTCCAGCATGCTAGCAGTCATTTATCATCTCTTCACTCTGTCCAGCATGCTAGCAGTCATTTATCATCTCTTCACTCTGTCCAGCATACTAGCAGTCATTTATAGTCCCTTCACTCTGTCCAGCATGCTAGCAGTCATTTATCATCTCTTCACTCTGTCCAGCATGCTAGCAGTCATTTATCATCTCTTCACTCTGTCCAGCTTGACAACAGTCATTTATAGTCCCTTCACTCTGTCCAGCTTGCTAGCAGTCATTTATCATCTCTTCACTCTGTCCAGCATGCTAACAGACATTTATCATCTCTTCACTCTGTCCAGCATGCTAGCAGTAATTTATAGTCCCTTCACTCTGTCCAGCTTGCTAACAGTCATTTATAGTCCCTTCACTCTGTCCAGCATGCTAACAGACATTTATCATCTCTTCACTCTGTCCAGCATGCTAGCAGTCATTTATAGTCCCTTCACTCTGTCCAGCATGCTAACAGATATTTATAGTCCCTTCACTCTGTCCAGCATGCTAACAGACATTTATAGTCTCTTCACTCTGTCCAGCATGCTAACAGACATTTATCATCTCTTCACTCTGTCCAGCATGCTAACAGACATTTATCATCTCTTCACTCTGTCCAGCTTGACAACAGTCATTTATAGTCCCTTCACTCTGTCCAGCTTGCTAGCAGTCATTTATCATCTCTTCACTCTGTCCAGCATGCTAACAGACATTTATCATCTCTTCACTCTGTCCAGCATGCTAACAGTCATTTATCATCTCTTCACTCTGTCCAGCATGCTAACAGACATTTATCATCTCTTCACTCTGTCCAGCATGCTAACAGTCATTTATAGTCCCTTCACTCTGTCCAGCATGCTAACAGACATTTATCATCTCTTCACTCTGTCCAGCTTGACAACAGTCATTTATAGTCCCTTCACTCTGTCCAGCTTGCTAGCAGTCATTTATCATCTCTTCACTCTGTCCAGCATGCTAACAGTCATTTATCATCTCTTCACTCTGTCCAGCATGCTAACAGACATTTATCATCTCTTCACTCTGTCCAGCATGCTAACAGACATTTATCATCTCTTCACTCTGTCCAGCATACTAGCAGTCATTTATAGTCCCTTCACTCTGTCCAGCATGCTAGCAGTCATTTATCATCTCTTCACTCTGTCCAGCATGCTAGCAGTCATTTATCATCTCTTCACTCTGTCCAGCATACTAGCAGTCATTTATAGTCCCTTCACTCTGTCCAGCATGCTAGCAGTCATTTATCATCTCTTCACTCTGTCCAGCATGCTAGTAGTCATTTATCATCTCTTCACTCTGTCCAGCTTGACAACAGTCATTTATAGTCCCTTCACTCTGTCCAGCTTGCTAGCAGTCATTTATCATCTCTTCACTCTGTCCAGCATGCTAACAGACATTTATCATCTCTTCACTCTGTCCAGCTTGCTAGCAGTCATTTATAGTCCCTTCACTCTGTCCAGCTTGCTAACAGTCATTTATAGTCCCTTCACTCTGTCCAGCATGCTAACAGACATTTATCATCTCTTCACTCTGTCCAGCATGCTAGCAGTCATTTATAGTCCCTTCACTCTGTCCAGCATGCTAACAGACATTTATAGTCCCTTCACTCTGTCCAGCTTGCTAGCAGTCATTTATCATCTCTTCACTCTGTCCAGCATGCTAACAGACATTTATCATCTCTTCACTCTGTCCAGCATGCTAACAGACATTTATCATCTCTTCACTCTGTCCAGCATGCTAACAGTCATTTATAGTCCCTTCACTCTGTCCAGCATGCTAACAGACATTTATCATCTCTTCACTCTGTCCAGCTTGACAACAGTCATTTATAGTCCCTTCACTCTGTCCAGCTTGCTAGCAGTCATTTATCATCTCTTCACTCTGTCCAGCATGCTAACAGACATTTATCATCTCTTCACTCTGTCCAGCATGCTAACAGTCATTTATCATCTCTTCACTCTGCCCAGCATGCTAACAGTCATTTATAGTCCCTTCACTCTGTCCAGCTTGATTACAGACATTTATAGTCCCTTCACTCTGTCCAGCTTGATAACAGACATGTATCATCTCTTCACTCTGTCCAGCTTGCTAACAGACATTTATCATCTCTTCACTCTGTCCAGCTTGCTAACAGACATTTATCATCTCTTCACTCTGTCCAGCTTGCTAACAGGCATTTATCATCTCTTCACTCTGTCCATCTTGACAACAGTCATTTATAGTCCCTTCACTCTGTCCAGCATGCTAACAGACATTTATCATCTCTTCACTCTGTCCAGCTTGCTCACAGTCATCGAAACGAAAGCTAGACAGTCAGGGAGCATTCGCAATTCCAAAAGATATGGATTGAGGAAACATTTTTTGGCAATTTTTTACAGTGAGGAAATATAATACATTTTAAGTGTGGCCCCCCCAGGCAAAATGAGTTTTACACCACTGTTCTACATAAAGCAGCATATCTGCCAATCACACACTGTTAAATATCCCAAACACATCCCTGGGTAACTCCTCTTTTCAGTTTGCTACAGCTAGCGACTGGAACGATTTGCAAAAAATACTAAAGCTGGAAAGTTTGATCTCTGTTTCATCTTTCAAGGACTCAATCAAGGAGATTCTCACTGACAGTTGTAGCTGTTATGTGTGATGTGCTTTGTCTCTGCCTATTTTGTCCCTCGTGCTGTTGTCTGCACTCAACCATGTTGTGTTGTTGTCTGCTCTTAATCGTGTTGTTGTCTGCTTTGAAACATGTTTATTTATTTATTTTATTTAAACTTTATTTAACTGGCAAGTCAGTTAAGAACAAATTCTTATTTACAATGATGGCCTACCAAAATGCAAAAGGCCTCCTGGGGGATTGGTCTGGGATTAAAAATACAAAATAAAATTTAAATAAAGGAAAAAACACACATCACGACAAGAGAGACGCCACAACACTACAAAAAGAGAGACCTAAGGCAAGAACACAGCATGGAAGCAACACAACATGACAACAACAAAACATTGTTAAGAGCAGACAACAACAGAACATGTTGTGATGTTGTCTGCTCTGAACCATGTTGTGTTGTTGTCTGCTCTTAACTATGTTGCGTTGTTGTCTGCTATTAACCATAGTGATGTCTGCTCTTAAATACGTTGTGTTGTTGTCTGCTCTTAACCATGCTTTGTTGTTGTCTGCTCTTAACCATGTTTTGTTGTTGTCTGCTCTTAACCATGCTTTGTTGTTGTCAGGCACTTAACCATGTTGTGTTGTTATGTGCTCTTAAACATGTTGTGTTGTTGTCTGCTCTTAACCATGCTTTGTTGTTGTCTGCTCTTAACCATGTTTTGTTGTTGTCTGCTCTTAACCATGCTTTGTTGTTGTCAGGCACTTAACCATGTTGTGTTGTTGTCTGCTCTTAACCATGCTTTGTTGTTGTCTGCTCTTAACCATGTTGTGTTGTTGTCTGCTCTTAACCATGTTTTGTTGTTGTCTGCTCTTAACCATGTTGTGTTGTTGTCTGCTCTTAACCATGTTGTGTTGTTGTCTGCTCTTAACCATGCTTTGTTGTTGTCTGATCTTAACCATGTTGTGTTGTTGTCTGCTCTTAACCATGTTTTGTTGTTGTCTGCTCTTAACCATGCTTTGTTGTTCTCTGCTCTTAACCATGTTGTGTTGTTGTCTGCTCTTAACCATGTTTTGTTGTTGTCTGCTCTTAACCATGTTGTGTTGTTGTCTGCTCTTAACCATGTTTTGTTGTTGTCTGCTCTTAACCATGCTTTGTTGTTGTCTGCTCTTAACCATGTTGTGTTGTTGTCTGCTCTTAACTATGTTATGTTGTTGTCTGCTTTTAATCATGTTGTGATGTCTGCTCTTAACCATGTTGTGTTGTCTGCTCTTAACCATGTTGTTCTGTTGTCTGCTCTTAACCGTGTTCTGTTGTCTGCTCTTAACCATGTTGTGTTGTCTGCTCTTAACCATGTTGTTCTATTGTCTGCTCTTAACCGTGTTCTGTTGTCTGCTCTTAACCATGCTTTGTTGTTGTCTGCTCTTAACCATGTTGTGTTGTTGTCTGCTCTTAACTATGTTGTGTTGTTGTCTGCTTTTAATCATGTTGTGATGTCTGCTCTTAACCATGTTGTGTTGTCTGCTCTTAACCATGTTGTTCTGTTGTCTGCTCTTAACCGTGTTCTGTTGTCTGCTCTGAACCATGTTGTGTTGCTGTCTGCTTTTTTCTATGTTGTGTTGTCTGCTTTAGACATGTTATAATGTACCATGTTGTGCTGTTGTCTGCTCTTAATTATGTTGTGTTGTTTTCTGCTATTAATTATGTTGTGTTGTTTTCTGCCATTAATTATGTTGTGTTGTTTTCTGCTCTTAACCATGCTGTGCTGTTGTCTGCTCTTAACCATGTTGTTCTGTTGTCTGCTTTCAAATGTTGTTGTCTGCTCTGAACCATGTAGTTTTGTTGTCTACTCTGAAGCATGTTGTGTTGTTGTCTGCTCTTAACCATGTTGTGTTGTCTGCTCTTAACCATGTTGTCTGCTCTTAACCATGTTGTCTGCTCTTAACCATGTTGTGTTGTCTGCTCTTAATCATGTTGTGTTGTCTGCTCTTAACCATGTTGTGTTGTTGTCTGCTCTTAACCATGTTGTGTTGTTGTCTGCTCTTAACTATGTTGTGTTGTTATCTGCTCTTAAACATGTTGTGTTGTTGTGTGCTCTTACCCATGTTGTGTTGTCTGCTCTTAACCATGTTGTGTTGTCTGCTCTTAATCATGTCGTGGTTTTATCTGCTCTTTACCATGTTGTGTTGTTATCTGCTCTTTAAACATTTTGTGTTGTCTGCTCTTCACTATGTTGTGTTGTCTGCTTTAGCCATGTTATAATGTACCATGTTGTGCTGTTTTCTGTTCGTAATTATGTAGTGCTGTTGTCTGCTCTGAACCATGTAGTGTTGTTGTCTGCTCTGAACCATGTTGTTCTGTTGTCTGCTCTGAACCATGTTGTGTTGTTGTCTGCTCTGAACCATGTTGTTCTGTTGTCTGCTCTTAACATTGTTGTTCTGTTGTCTGCTCTTAACCATGTTGTTCTGTTGTCTGCTCTGAACCATGTTGTTCTGTTGTCTGCTCTTAACCATGTTGTTCTGTTGTCTGCTCTGAACCATGTTGTTCTGTTGTCTGCTCTTAACATTGTTGTTCTGTTGTCTGCTCTGAACCATGTTCTTCTGTTGTCTGCTCTTAACATTGTTGTTCTGTTGTCTGCTCTTAACCATGTTGTTCTGTTGTCTGCTCTGAACCATGTTGTTCTGTTGTCTGCTCTTAACCATGTTGTTCTGTTGTCTGCTCTTAACATTGTTGTTCTGTTGTCTGCTCTGAACCATGTTGTTCTGTTGTCTGCTCTGAACCATGTTGTTCTGTTGTCTGCTCTTAACCATGTTGTTCTGTTGTCTGCTCTGAACCATGTTGTTCTGTTGTCTGCTCTTAACCATGTTGTTCTGTTGTCTGCTCTGAACCATGTTGTTCTGTTGTCTGCTCTGAACCATGTTGTTCTGTTGTCTGCTCTGAACCATGTTGTTCTGTTGTCTGCTCTGAACATTGTTGTTCTGTTGTCTGCTCTGAACCATGTTGTTCTGTTGTCTGCTCTGAACCATGTTGTTCTGTTGTCTGCTCTGAACCATGTTGTTATGTTGTCTGCTCTGAACATTGTTGTTCTGTTGTCTGCTCTTAACCATGTTGTTCTGTTGTCTGCTCTTAACCATGTTGTTCTGTTGTCTGCTCTGAACCATGTTGTTCTGTTGTCTGCTCTGAACCATGTTGTTCTGTTGTCTGCTCTGAACATTGTTGTTCTGTTGTCTGCTCTGAACCATGTTGTTCTGTTGTCTGCTCTGAACCATGTTGTTCTGTTGTCTGCTCTTAACCATGTTGTTCTGTTGTCTGCTCTGAACATTGTTGTTCTGTTGTCTGCTCTGAACCATGTTGTTCTGTTGTCTGCTCTGAACCATGTTGTTCTGTTGTCTGCACTTAACCATGTTGTTCTGTTGTCTGCTCTGAACCATGTTGTTCTGTTGTCTGCTCTTAACCATGTTGTTCTGTTGTCTGCTCTGAACCATGTTGTTCTGTTGTCTGCTCTGAACCATGTTGTTCTGTTGTCTGCTCTGAACCATGTTGTTCTGTTGTCTGCTCTGAACCATGTTGTTCTGTTGTCTGCTCTGAACATTGTTGTTCTGTTGTCTGCTCTGAACCATGTTGTTCTGTTGTCTGCTCTGAACCATGTTGTTCTGTTGTCTGCTCTTAACATTGTTGTTCTGTTGTCTGCTCTGAACCATGTTGTTCTGTTGTCTGCTCTGAACCATGTTGTTCTGTTGTCTGCTCTGAACCATGTTGTTCTGTTGTCTGCTCTGAACCATGTTGTTCTGTTGTCTGCTCTGAACATTGTTGTTCTGTTGTCTGCTCTGAACCATGTTGTTCTGTTGTCTGCTCTGAACCATGTTGTTCTGTTGTCTGCTCTTAACCATGTTGTTCTGTTGTCTGCTCTGAACATTGTTGTTCTGTTGTCTGCTCTGAACCATGTTGTTCTGTTGTCTGCTCTTAACCATGTTGTTCTGTTGTCTGCTCTGAACCATGTTGTTCTGTTGTCTGCTCTGAACCATGTTGTTCTGTTGTCTGCTCTGAACATTGTTGTTCTGTTGTCTGCTCTGAACCATGTTGTTCTGTTGTCTGCTCTGAACCATGTTGTTCTGTTGTCTGCTCTGAACCATGTTGTTCTGTTGTCTGCTCTGAACATTGTTGTTCTGTTGTCTGCTCTTAACCATGTTGTTCTGTTGTCTGCTCTTAACCATGTTGTTCTGTTGTCTGCTCTGAACCATGTTGTTCTGTTGTCTGCTCTGAACCATGTTGTTCGGTTGCCTGCTCTGAACATTGTTGTTCTGTTGTCTGCTCTGAACAATGTTGTTCTGTTGTCTGCTCTGAACCATGTTGTTCTGTTGTCTACTCTGAACCATGTTGTTCTGTTGTCTGCTCTTAACCATGTTGTTCTGTTGTCTGCTCTGAACCATGTTGTGTTGTTGTCTGCTCTGAACCATGTTGTGTTGTTGTCTGCTCTGAACCATGTAGTGTTGTTGTCTGTTCTGAACCATGTAGTGTTGTAGTCTGCCCTTTACTTTTGTTGTGTTGTTGTCTGCTCATAAACATGTTGTGTTGTCTGCTCTTAACCATGTTGTGTTGTTGTCTGCTCTGAACCATGTTGTGTTGTTGTCTGCTCTGAACCATGTTGTGTTGTTGTCTGCTCTTAACCATGTTGTGTTGTTGTCTGCTCTTAACTATGTTTTGTTGTTGTCTGCTCTTAATCATGTTGTGATGGCTCCTCTTAACCATGTTGTGTTGTTGTCTGCTCTTAACCATGTTGTGTTGTTGTCTGCTCTTAACCATGTTGTGTTGTCTGCTCTTAACCATGTTGTTCTGTTGTCTGCTCTTAACCATGTTGTTCTGTTGTCTGCTCTGAACATTGTTGTTCTGTTGTCTGCTCTGAACCATGTTGTTCTGTTGTCTCTGCATGTTGTTCTGTTGTCTGCTCTGAACCATGTTGTTCTGTTGTCTGCTCTCTGAAATGTTGTTCTGTTGTCTGCTCCATGTTGTTCTGTTGTCTGCTCTGAACCATGTTGTTCTGTTGTCTGCTCTAACCATGTTGTTCTGTTGTCTGCTCTGAACCATGTTGTTCTGTTGTCTGCTCTGAACCATGTTGTTCTGTTGTCTGCTCTGAACCATGTTGTTCTGTTGTCTGCTCTGAACATTGTTGTTCTGTTGTCTGCTCTTAACCATGTTGTTCTGTTGTCTGCTCTTAACCATGTTGTTCTGTTGTCTGCTCTGAACCATGTTGTTCTGTTGTCTGCTCTGAACCATGTTGTTCTGTTGTCTGCTCTGAACATACATTGTTGTTCTGTTGTCTGCTCTGAACCATGTTGTTCTGTTGTCTGCTCTGAACCATGTTGTTCTGT